>NC_062571.1:19028460-19342381 GCF_022837055.1 Prionailurus viverrinus
CCGTCGTTACTACCCAAAAGGTAAATGATCATTTTTATGGTATTTATTAGCGTTTACGTTAACCTCCCCTACGAGAACGAAAGCTCCCCGGACTTTCTCGTTGACTGCAGCGGCACACGCTAGATGCCCAACAAATATTTGTCGACTCAGTGAGGTCGGGTGACTTGACGTTGACCACCGGGTTCTGCTTTCAGACGTCACCTCCGGGTTCTGCTTTCAGACGTCACCTCGCCTCAGTAGGAATTCTCACCATTAAAAAAAAAAAAATAGTAAAAACCAATGAAAGTAAATGGCATGGAAGCCGTTAAGTAAATAAAAGATAACTAAGCAAAAACAAACAAACAAAAAAAGGAATTCCCACCATTTGGAGAAGAACAACTCACCCCACAAGAATCCCAAGGTCACCGGGGCAGGCTGAGGCATGAATGTCCCTCCTGCTGGAGGCAGGTGACAGTGGATGTCAGCAGAGACCTGGGAGCCCACGGGTGAGGCTCAGTCCGTGCTTTTGGATCAGTAGCTCATGCTCATGGCCTCAGCGGAGGTCACCGCCCTCTCCCTCCCTTCCTGCCAGCTGGACAACCCTCCTTGTGGGTGGCGTTGGGAAGGTGAGGGACGTTTGTGAGTAAAGCAGAAGAAGAGACAAGGTGAAGAGCAGCCCAGTAATATCACCTTTTTTTCTTTGCTTACTTCTATTTTCTAATCACTTTATACTGATCACGTATTTCTTTCATAATGTTCTAAAAAAGAAAAACAATTGTGACCAACAATGAAAGTATGGAAAAATATTGCCGTAGATTAATGCCATCGGAAGAAAAATGAGAAGGCTAGTAATAACAATTTACCTTTAAAATTTCCTGAGAATAAGGGCGCCTGGGTGGCGCAGTCGGTTAAGCGTCCGACTTCAGCCAGATCACGATCTCGCGGTCCGTGGGTTCGAGCCCCGCGTCAGGCTCTGGGCTGATGGCTCAGAGCCTGGAGCCTGTTTCCGATTCTGTGTCTCCCTCTCTCTCTGCCCCTCCCCCGTTCATGCTCTGTCTCTCTCTGTCCCAAAAAAAATAAATAAACGTTGAAAAAAAATTAAAAAAAAAAATTTCCTGAGAATAGATGAAACCAAGTACACATTTTTATGAATAAAGTTTTACTGGCACACAGCCACACTCATCCTATGGGCTCCATCATGCTACGACATTCTCACGTGGAGACACAGACCGCGTGGCCCCACAGCCTAAAATATTTTATTATCTGCCCCTGTCCGGGAAGAGTTTGCTGACTCCCGCCCCGGAGAGAAAGTTCTCTGCCCCCTGGGAATGCAAGCTGGTGCAGCCACTCTGGAAAACGGTATGGAGGTTCCTCAAAAAACTAAAAATAGAACTACCCTACGACCCAGCAATTGCACTACTAGGCATTTATCCAAGGGATACAGGGGTGCTGTTTCGAAGGGACACATGCACCCCCATGTGTACAGCAGCACTATCAACAGTAACCAGAGGATGGAAAGAGCCCAAATGTCCATCGGCGGATGAATGGATAAAGAAGATGTGGTACCTGTATACAATGGAGTAGGACTCGGAATCAAAAAGAATGAAATCTTGCCATTTGCAACTACGTGGGTGGAACTGGAGGGTATTAGGCTGAGTGAAATTCGTCAGTCAGAGAAAGACAAAAATCATATGACTTCACTCATCTGAGGACTGTAAGAGACAAAACAGATGAACATAAGGGAAGGGAAACAAAAATAATATAAAAACAGGGAGGGGGACACAACAGAAGAGCCTCATAAATATGGAGAACAAACTGAAGATTACTGGAGGGTTGTGGGAGGGGGGATGGGCTAAATGGGTAAGAGGCACTAAGGAATCTACTCCTGAAATCATTGTTGCACTATATGCTAACTAATTTGGATGTAAATTTTTAAAAAAATCAAAAATCAAAAATAAATAAATAAAATGTGGATGGAACCCAGAAAAAAAAAAAAAGGAAGTTCTCTGCCCCCTGTGCTTCCTGGGGCTCCCTCCACAATGCCGGGCAGTCACCTACAGCTACATCAGGGGCCTCTGCCTCCATATGGCGTCTGTCCATCTCCCTGCTGTTGGTCACACTCATCTATATGTCACTACAGCGCCTCGCACATTTTTGGCCTTTAAGTTAGTTCATATGATATCCCTACAATCGACCTTTGGACAATACAGGGATAAGGCACGCCAACCCTCAGCACAGTGGAAAATCCACGTGTAACTCTTGCCTCCTCGAAGACTTAACTGCCAACAGCCTACTGTTGACCAGAAGCATTACCGATAGCACAAATAACGGATCATTTATATGTTATTGCCAATGTGTTATCACCAATAACGTAACATAAATAATCGACTGACACAAATGTGTGCTAGGCGTATTATATATTGTATTCTTACGATAAAGTAAGCTAGAGGAAAAAAATGCTGTGAAGAAAATCATAGGGAAGAGAAAATACATTTACAGTTCTATACTGTATTTAGTGGAAAAAAAAAAAAAAAGATCTACGCATAAGTGGACCCGCGCAGCTCAAGCCTGTGTTGGACATCCGTTCAAATCACAGTCACCGGGTTCGCGTCTGTAGAACATTTCGAAGCAGACACGGGGAGCATGGCTTGAAACGTGTCGGTTCCCTCGTAACCCGTAGCAAACCCCACTGGCCCGGAACAGGCGAGCCTGGTCTAATAAGTTGAATCTGCCCCAGTCTCGCGTAGACCATGAACGAGCTTTTTAACGCTCTCTTCCGAAGGAACATAAAAGCAAATGGCAGCCGAACATAGCTCTCGGCCGGACCGAAGGATCACGAATCTGGGCTAGCAGACCTCAGCGAGGGAGACTGTCGGTGCGGCAACAGGTCCCATGATTCATCCACTATGAGAAGGGAATGTCTACTGCGCCGGCCTCCAGAAGCTGGGTGTGGGTGTGTGGTGGGAGACAGAGAGCTCACATGTGAGTGTATATGCATTGGTATGTGTCAGTAGGGGGTGAGAATGGCTGTGAGGGCCCAGCGGGGTTTCAAGAGAGGAAGAACCGGTTAGGGTGCGTGTGAACTTCTCTTCCTTTGCCGTCTTTCCGCCCTCTGCTTTACAAAACGGCCATTCGATTCAAGGCCGGCCATCCTCCGACTCAGGGGGAGCTGAGAATCCCCGCACAAGCTTGATGGCAACCAAGGAGGATCGATTCCCATGAAGGCCACTTCCCAGAGAACGAACGCCCTCTTGGGTTCATGGCTCAGGGCGAATGAACTCATGTGCTCGTCGCTCCGGGGGGAGCATCGCTACAGCTTAATTAAAGGACTGCAGGCGACGGGGCCGGCCAGGGGACATGCGGACCTTGACTAATTGTAATACCGTGCTCATTAAATTTCTGGAAAGGGCCATAAGCGTGGTCCCTCACGAGCCCTCCACCCCCAGGGCAGGCAGGCCACTGTTTCACGTTTCCTCCAGAAGTCGGATTCCCAGGGAGCTGCCAACGCCGGGCATAGATTCAACGTGGTTGGCACAGGGTGCAGCTTGGCCACGGAGCAGATGGGGGACAGTTTGACTGTCTGCCAGGCAGGATTCAGGGGTTCTCCACCCACCATACTCCAGGCGTTACAGGAGCAGGTGGGGACAGTGAGACGGGGCTTCCCACACCCGGAGGTGCAACTGGGGGGCTTGGGTGAGAAACACTGGTGACAGATCAACGTTTTCTCTGTCTCCTTCATGCCTTCCTGAGTTCCTCCTCCTCCTCCTCCTCCTCTTCCTCCTCTCTCCACTCCTCCTATCTGATCTCCAGGCTGACTACGAGAGCTTCTGGGAAGCCAGTTACAATGCAGATTCCTGGGGCACCTGGGTGGCCCAGTCAGTGAAGCATCTGACTTGAGCTCAGGTCACGATCTCGCGGTTCGTGGGTTCGAACCCCGTGCGCAGAGCCTGCTTGGGACTCTCGCTCTCTCCTCTCTCTGCCCCTCCCCTGCTCGTGCTTGCTCTCTCTCTCTCAAAATCAATAAGCAAAACCTTAAAAATAAGTAAATAAGTGAAATGCAGAGTCCTGTTCCAAGTCAGAGGCTGAGGCGGGGGCCGGGAGTCTGAAGCAGGTGATCCACAGACCGCGCCTTAGCAGCACGGCCTCACCTGCCGATGGTTCCCCAGGTCCTCCTCTCGGTGTCACCACACATCCCTGTGCTGTCTGTCCTGGGCAGTGACACCCACGTCCGGCTGGAAACTGACCTCAAGGCGGGTCCTTGGTAACCTCTCTCCCCAGCTCCATCACCCACGGTCCCTTTTGATAGTGGGGACTCTGGACCCCGGCTAGTCACATGCTTGTCTGGATTCCAAACTCTGGATTCCAAACACCGGGTGCAGGCCCGGGGAGATACCAGCACTCATGCACTCTAGCCTGAGCTCTGAGTCCCCAGGAGGGGACACAGTAGAAGCCAAGCCCCCAGCTTCTGTGCTTTTCACGCACAGAAGGCTCTCTCATTCCCGGGCAGGGTCCGAGGCAGCCACATTTCCTCCTCCTCCTCTCCAATCACTCGGTCCTACCCCCCTCTCTCAGTGAAGCAGGAGGAGACTGTCTCCACCCCTCTGGGGGAGCCTGGTCCGCCCCTGACCTGTGGAGGCTTCCCAGCCACTTTGCCCTGAGTCCCCAGGGCCCTCAGACTTCCTGCCCATTCTTGATGCTTCTAGATCCTGGAGGCTAGTGGGATAGAGCAGAGGCTGGGCTCCCCTGTCCCCAGGCGCCCGAGTGTTCGGGGACAGCTGCCTGTTGCTTCCACCTGCTGGCTCCGCGTCTGCCCCGGCAGCTCTATCCCCGCTGCTTCGTAAGTGAGGCACGACCCTCCAGGTGTGGACGTCCAGCCGCCTGCGAGGGTCGCTTCCCTGAGCTGGCGCGTCCTCGCCTGTCGCCTAGGGATCACGACGTCTCCCCTGCGGGGCTGTTTTAAGATTTTGTGGCAGGCCTCACTGGCAGCTATCGCTCCGAATCGTAGCGCTCTTTCTTCCCAATTTACTGTGAAAAGCCAGAGTCTCACACACACACACACACACACACACACACACACACTTCTGTAGCTTCCCCTTCGGTATCTGTCGCAGAAGAGCTCATTACTTCTTTTTTAATTCACTAAGTGAGTAAGGGAGAGAAGAGCTGGCATGTTTGGGAATGAAACAGATAGCGTCGGGAGGCTGGAAGGGAAGTGACCAAGTGTGGCCCGTGTCAGGAGTTGCCCCGAAGGAGAGCAGACGCGTCTCTGGGTGGATTCACCGGGATCCCCCCTGTCCGGCCGGTCGCACCCGACCCGGTTCCAGCTCCAGGCCGTCTTCAGGCAGCACCTTCCAGGTGATGTTAACCTTTTGCTGTGCCCTGGGTATTTTTTTCTTGTCTGGAATAGGCGTGTTTGCTTTTGTGGCGGTTGTTTTGCTTCGCCTTCTACCTACCGCCACAAAACACCACTGGGCCTGGTGCGCGTGATTGCGCTAAATTACAGATTAAGAGAAGAACGTGCGAGGAGCCGTCTTGTGCTGGGGGGCACGTGCCTGAATCAAGAGAGACGTAAAAGTCGCTGCTTGGCCCGAAAGCAGCTCACGGTCCCGTTGATGCTATAGGTCTTAACTTTTTTTTTTTTTTTAAGTTAAGAATATGTCGTATGAGCAGTGGCAGAGGGTGGCATGGAGATACGGAGTGCTGTCAGCGGCGGGCGGGGGGTGGATGGGCCCAGTGGAGGGAGAGATGGCCTGGGGTGGGGTGGGGCAGGAGGAGAAGCCAGCCACGGCAAGATACGAGACCCGAGGAGGAGAGCAGGCTCGACAAACACGCCTGAGCGTGGAGGCGCGTCACCACAGGTCTACGGTGTCCACGGCACCCAGTCTAGACTCTGCTCCATTCTCCCACGGTCGCCATGGGATGACGTGACGTGACGTCACGTCGTGTTATTGCGTTTGAGCAGGTAAAGTATCGTCCCTCCGTGTGCTCATCACCCAGCACAGAACATACCACACAGGACCCACCGCGACGTACAATGTGAACCGTCTATGCAGTACAGCTCGATATGCAGAATACGATCATACGTATAACGATACTTGTGAGAACAGCTAACTCCGTCTAAATGCAGCCCAAACAACAAACGTCCCACAGGAGACCAAATGCTGAAGCTCTAGGACCAGAAGATCACTGGGCATTCCAGAAATTCAGTAGTAAAGACCCACAGGGACCTTTTTGCCACGTCTTCTCCTCGGCACACAAACACGCTCCCCATATGGTGTCTCACACTTGCTTTCTGGACTCCACTCCCCCTCCCTGGCTGCGTGTCTCCTCGGAGGCCCCGGGTTAGCCTGTCTCCCTCCTCTGAGCCCTGCCCCAGCGCCCAGCTCAGACACCTCTGCTGTAGAATTTGGAATTGCGACTGGTTGTCCACTCGGCTCTCAGCAATTGAACCGTGGGCTGCGGCATTCTTCAAACTTCTCCTCCTGGCCTCTTAGCCAACCGTGAAATCCATGTAGTGAGCTGGGTATTAAAATAAAAGAGTAGAACATATCAGGAGGTATCCCACATAGTACGGATCGGTTCGTTTTGTAGAACCTCTATTTCTTCTGTGTGTGTGTGTGTGTGTGTGTGCGCGCATACACTGGATCACAATGTAAAATACTTTTTTTTTTTTTTTTTTTTTTTTTTACATTTGACTGTGGATTATTATTTAAAAACTGTTTCAAAGCCCTGAGCTAGAGGCCTGGCATTTTCTTACCCATTTTTTTTTCCCTCGGAGCCTGCAGAGTGACCCCCGTAAACGTTTGTTGATACATGTTAATACATGAATTCGCCTGCCAACAGAGAGTTAAATCGATAGCTAGGCAGAGCTGCAGGACGGGGCCTCCTCCTGTGACTTGCATTCACACACTGCCATCACATTTGTGAGGGATGATGGCATTTGCTGAAGCCGAAGCCTGCCTCCACCCCCCGCCCCCTGCAGTGCTGTGGGGGCCTATCGGTGCCGGTACCTAAGCTGGGAACTAGCACCCCCCTGCTCCCCACTTGCGCGGATAAGGGAAATCGTCCGATGCGACCACAGGCAGACAGGCCTGAGCCTCACTGTCCTTCCTTTGCCAGCTACCTGCTCTTTCGGGGCACTGTGAAGGCCAGTGCTTTGCTGGGAGATAGTCCAGAGTCTGACAAGCTGGTGTTTCGAGGCAGGGACTTTAGAAAGACACTACAGTTATCCAGCTCAAAGCGAAAGATGTCAGGCAGTCGGCGAAGTCTCAGCTTCTCTGGGTGGAAACCCCGATGGCGTGTTGAATGGCACTGGTCCGGCCCCTTCCTGAAAGTCTCCCCAAGCTTCCCTCCGGAGCAAACGCTCCCACTTTGATTGGTCCCATTTATCACATGATTTGCACTCCGAGAGCCTTTGGGTATTGAACCAGTGCCAAACATTTGACCTGAGATTAGGCCCCGAGCCAGACTCACTCCCGATGTGCTGTATCAGCAAACCCGCCCGGAGCAAAGTGACCGCGGCCTGGAAGAAACTGGCCTCTGGCTGGGCCAGTCGTCCCCAGGGTCTCCGGGAGAGCTTCCCTCACTGAGGGAAGGGGTGGAGGGTACCCTGGCTCGACAGCTATTTAGCAAGAGGGGAAAGAACGCTTTGGGAACACACACTGGTCGCAGGAAACAAAGGGCAGGGCTGGTCAATGGGCTATCCTTGGGACTACTAAGATACTTCTGATTTTCCAGAAGGTATAGATGACGTTTCCCGTACGATGTCTACTATGCTTCTCATATTCGGTGTGCGCAGGTCTAGTGCACGTCGGGCATTCAGATGGCGTATAATAAGTGATCGTCAATTGAACGAACGGCCTTCTAACGTATCTTTAGGAAGCAGAACATGCAAATGGTCTGTCGATTCCAGAAAATCAGAATAAATATGTCTCGTAAAGGAAAGCAATTAAGACGTAAATTAAAAACAAACAAATGAAAAACATAAATTGTTCCAAGAAGTTACAGTGGTCTAATTAATTGGGAGCAAAATGAGTCTAGGGGTTCTGGCCTCCGTTTCCAAATCCCCAGCGCTTACACAACGCTTGGCACGGAAGCACAAATAAATGTTTAATGAATGAGCACATTTTAGTTTCCAGAAACTTTGAAGAAAGCTTCCTTCTTCTTTCTTACTTCCATCTCCTACCCCCACCCTGTCCCACTGACACACACCCACCATACACACACACACACACACACACACACACACAAACACCATAGACTCACATCCCACACCACACACACCCGCACACCACATGGAAATACCACACACACACTCATATACTCTCATTATGTTCCAAAGCCTGAAACTCCACAATCAGAGGAACTTTCTTTTAAATGGAGGCCTTGACCCTTTTAAAAAACCTTTGGGGAGTTGCACACAAAGTCTTATCTTTCATAACCGAGGATGAATGTTTGCCAACCTTTTCCTAGAAGCTTGCTTATAGGAGGGCTAAGAAGAGAGCGGATGCAAATGAGGAAGCAGGCCAAACGCCCCAGGAGGGGGGCGTGTGAGAATTCTCCTTCCCCACCCCCCTCTCCTTGTTCACCTGCCCGGACCCCCTGCCGCCGGGGTACAGCCCTACAGACCAGAAATTGAGGTGACAGTAATCCAAGCCTACATCTTGAAAATCGCTGTGGCGTTAGCTCACATGGTGAGGAGCACATCCTGTCATCCCACCCTTAAAGAGAATGGGGTTTAATAGAAAAGGGGCCTTATTTTATTTTATTTTATTTTATTTTATTTATTGTTTAATGTTTATTTTTGAGAGGCAGAGAGAGACCGCGTACGAGAGGCGGAGGGGCAGACAGAGAGAGGGAGACACAGAACCCGAAGCAGGCTCCAGGCTCCGAGCGGTCAGCGCAGAGTCCGACCTGGGGCTCGAACCCACGAACCGTGAGATCGTGACCTGAGCCGAAGTCTGCGCGTAACCAACTGAGCCGCCCCGGGGAGGAAAAGGCGCATAATTTTTCTGCACAAAATCTGCTGCAGCCTTTCGGAAAATGATGGAAATGAAGAGCCAGCTTTCCACTGCGAGCTTGTGGGTGGGTTTTCTAGTGGCGGTTAGATTCAGAGCGAATCACCTGACCCAGGAGGCACGTGTTCCAGCCACCTGGAGCGGGCACCTGCCCGGAGGGAGCGCAGAACCAGGGATCACGCTCCTGGAGCACGCACCTGCCCGGAGGGAGTGCAGAACCAGGGATCAGGAGCCCCTAACCATGGGACTCAGAAGCAGGCTTCAGGTTCTCCCAAATGAAGCTCTGCCTATGCTTAGTCTAGGTAGACAGGAGGATCACAGTGATGGGATGGGGATCCTGAGCCCAAGGGGAGAGAGGACTCTCCTGGGACCACACGAGTCATTTTCCAGGACTTATTTCCATTTTCCCTATTCTCGGCCTCCAAGCAGTCTGCAATCCGGGCCCTTGTGAGTGGGCGCTTGGGGGACGGCTAGAGTCAGGGGTACTCACGGGACCAGGCTTTGTTTGGGAAGACGGCGCCGGCAACCGGACATCAAGTTTAGAGAAAGCGATTGTTTACGGTCTTCCCCAACCGTGCTCCCAAGTGATGCTCTATTAATAGAGCACCGGCTAAAGCCAGCGTGGCTTGAGGAGCTGTCAGCTCCCAGAGCCGCTGCGCGGATGCCAGACCCTGCCAGCGGGGAGAGCACAGGGGACAGAGACCCCGGAGGTGGCAGCGAGCCCGGCAGTGCCTTCCACGTGAGAAGAGCCAGCTGCTACGTCTGGACCCCAGCACAGCCTGCGTGGCCTCCCCAGTCGCAGGAGGGAGTCTTCCCGCCTGTGGGAAGCACATCAAGATCATCTCTCAAAAGGGTGCCGTTTCAGGGGCGCCTGGGTGGCTCGGCTGGTTAAGCGTCTGACTTGGGCTCAGGCCATGATCTCATGGTCTGTGGGTTCGAGACCTGAGTCAGGCCCTGCACTGCCGGTGTGGAGCGGGGAGCCTGCTTAGGATTCTCTCCCTCTCTCTGCCCCCACCCCTACTCACAGGGGTGCTCTCTCTCTCTCTCTCTCTCTCAAAATAAACATTAAAAAAAAAAGAAAAAAGCATGTCATTTCAGCCTGGGCAACTGAAATACACTTCCCAAAGTGACACTTCCAAGGCTGCTATTATTTAGGCTACCCACTCACCTCCAAACTCCACATTTTAAAAGTCTTTTTTTTTTAAGTTTCTTTTTAATGTTTATTAATTTTGAGAGAGAGAAAGATGGAGTGCGAGCAGGAGAGGGGCACAGAGAGAGAGAGAGAGAGAGGGAGACACAGAATCCGAAGCAGCCTCCAGGCTCTGGGTGTCAGCACGGAGCCCCACACGGGGCTCGAACTCATGAACTGCGAGAGCATGCCCTAAGCTGAAGCCGGGTGTTTAACCAACATCCAACCGACCCACACACTCCGCATTTTAGATGCCGCACGCGTCTTCCACAGGGCAACTGCCACTCAGACTTCCTACACTGTCCCGGGCAAGTCTCTGCCACAGGACGCAGAGGAAGACACGCGACAGAGGGGGCTCTTGGGAATGGATGAAAGAACGATGAATGATCTAATTCTTTATTGAATCTCATGAGGTAAATATTTATTAGTTCACTTATGAAAGCAATCACTGAATGCCCCGCACAAAACCAGAATGGGAATCCATTGCTCTCTCTTTCCTTCCGTGGCCGACAGGCAAGCAATGAAGCCCCGAAGCAGAATTAGACTGTGACCAGTGCAGGTTGTATAGGAATTTGGCAGACACGAAAATTGCCTTTGGGGGTGCCGTGTGTGAAGCAGACCAAGGAGAGGAAAGGGTTGGCAGAAGAGAAGGGAAAGGCGGGAGGCCAGGTGGGAGGCAGGGAGAGCAGGTGCCCCCCACCAGGACCCACAGCGCAAACTTCCCCCTAATGGGGTGACCGTGTGCAGACCATTGAGAGTGGGCAGCCCCAAACCCAACAAGGTCTCCGCTTCTGGTCCCTGGGATGGGGCTGCAGTAGGACATCAGTAAGGAAGTAAGCACAGGAAACTCAGGGCAGAGCAAGGACGTGACCTGAGAAGCTGGACAAGTCATGGCTGCTGTAGAAGTTGAGGAATGTTCTAGAAGGACTGGTGATCCTGGGGCTCTCAGGAAAGGAGAGGCTCGGATTATAACGACTCAGCCCCTCGTTGGAGCTTCTGTGCCTCTAAGACTTCACTGGAAGCTTCAAGGAGGGGAAAGGGAGCAGAGACCCAGCCAGAGGGAAGACAGGAAACCCAAAGAACTAACCGCTGGGCCAGTGCAAAGTGTCCAGGCGTCCCTCCTCAAGTAGAAGACTCCTGCACTTCAACTTTTGTGTTTTCCAAACTGTCTCCTCATGGACACCTTTCATCCTCCACTGGGTCCCTTCCCTACCTTCTCTTTCCTTGAGATTCTCTCTGTTGAGTGAGAGTTGGCCAAGGCCATTGGGATATATATGGTGTCCTTCTCCTTTCCCAGAGAAGAAGGCTCGCGCTCCCGGAGGGGTTTCTAACAACAAAGCGTGGGGCATTCCCATTGTACAGATGAGGACACTGAGGCTCTGAGAGGTGAACTGTCTTGCCCAAAGTCACAGAGGAGTGGATAGAGCCAGCTGACCCCAAAGTGAATGCTTTTCCGAGGTGAGCTGCTCGCTTGCTCTCTCTCTCTCTCTCTCTCTCTCTCTCTCAGACCTGACCACCCCTCAACCCCATGCTCTTTGAATGGCCCGCCCCTTCCTCCATTCTCTCGCTGCCCCGGGCATGAGGTTCCCTGGACTTGTCCCCAGTATTAAATCCACAGGAGATTGAAATAAAGTGACTTACTAAGTAGGACGCAAGCCAGAAGCCCCTCTGGAGAAAGCAGGCTGGAGTGGTCTCCGTGACAATTTCAGGGTCACGTAGTCCCGTGCCAGGTATACTGACCCCCTCTTCCAAAGGTGATGGAGAACCGCTGTGATAGGCTTTGTTCTGATGTCTACCTGACCCCGTGTCTCTCCTCTCTCTGGGCAGGCCAACACGAGGTGGCTATGGGTGGTTTTCTCCAGAGATCTCTCTTCCCACCTGGGGCTCCTTCAGGCCAAGCAGACGGCCCCCAGCGCTGGTCAGGCACCCACACCAAAGCTCGCACCTCCCAGGCCCCACCCTGCCCACAACCCCAGGCACTCTGAGCAATGAGATAGAACTCAGAACAAAGATGCAAGAAAGACAAGGAGGTCATCGTTGGGCACGGAGGCTGCCTTAGCTCAGGGAATAATGGGTTTGGAGCCAAGTTGAGCGGGACCGGCATAGAGAAAATGAAGGGGGAAACAACCCTCAGACAAAGCCGGGGGCAGAAGTCACTTGAAGACCTCATGTTACCTTATTGATATTTGCCAACACCTGATGAAAATGTGCCAGGGAAGAGGGGTGGTGAGCGTGGGCTTCATTTTGGATCCTCGTGGCGGTGGGCACACAGCTCCCAGGTCCACCCCAGCAGGGAGTGAGATCTGCACCGGGGCGGTGGGAGGGAGGGAAGAAGATAAAGGGCCCAGGGGCCCAGGGGTATTATTGAGAACTAGGGCTTGATATTGGCTATACTAGTTTCTTCTTTGGGTTTTATCTCTAAAAAAGTTAACAAGTGCTTCTGAATGAGTAAATTCAGTTCAATAAAGAGTAGTCTGGACATAGACTAAATGCCCCGGAGGGCTGTGTCTAGGAATAGGAAGGCCAAAGACTTAAGGTCATGGCCTGGGACATTTATTTCATTTTACTTTATTTATTTATTTATTTATTTATTTATCTAATGTTTATTTATTTTTGAGACAGAAGGAGACAGAGCACAAGTCGGGGAGGGGCAGAGACAGAGGGAGACACAGAATCCGAAGCAGGCTCCAGGCTCTGAGCCATCAGCACAGAGCCCGATGCGGGGCTCGAACCCACGAACCATGAGACCATGACCTGAGCTGAAGTCAGACACTTAACGGACTGGGCCACCAAGGCATCCCTTGCCCTGGGACATTTAGTGGAAATCTGGGATTGAAATGAGCCATCTAGGTAGGAAGGAATGCAGGGGAATGAAGTAGAGGAGTTTCTAATGGGGTAGTGGAGAGTCCCAGGGAAGCCAAGCACATGTGTCACAGGTAGTGAGGACTCAGGTCATGCGTCATTGAGCCCACACGCCACAGGTCAAGCACACACGCACCTCACAGGTCAAGACGGTGGAGAACCATTACACCTACTGAGTAAATCTTCCCTTCATGTTTTCTCTACTATCTTTAAAATATCACTGAGGATATTTCAATACCATTACTTATTAAGTTATTCAAGATAAATACTGAAGCAAGGATATTAGCAAGACCCTCGAAGACTTCAATGAGGTAGCACCAGGTTTCGCTTTTGAAGGACTTACACCCTGGATTTAACCTTCTTCTGTCCTATTCCACCGGTGGAATTTAGTAAAACGTTCCATTGTTGCCCTTGACGTGGTAGCCAGAAACCAGCCCGCATTTGAAGCCAATATGTCCCTGCTGTTCTCACCTCACCCAATGTTGGGTCTGTGGCACACAGATGAACCCCAATAATCTATGGCTCGTCAGTATAGCCGTGTAGGTACGTGGGCCACACGGTGGCATAGGGTGGGTGCTCACTGTGCCTTTATTGAATGAATGGATGAAGAAGATTTGAAATCAACCTTGTTACATGCACAATTAGAGTAGAGTGAGCCCTTTAAACTTGTCACTCCCCAGTTTCTGAAAGTTTACAGCATTAAAATAGCATTTAACCGTCACTGAATATTTATTAGGTACCCAGTATTATTTCATTCAATATTTAAAGTAACCCTATGCGTTATGATCCCCCATTTAAACCAACAGATTATTGGGGCGCCTGGGTGGCGCAGTCGGTTAAGCGTCCGACTTCAGCCAGGTCACGATCTCGCGGTCCGTGAGTTCGAGCCCCGCGTCGGGCTCTGGGCTGATGGCTCAGAGCCTGGAGCCTGTTTCCAATTCTGTGTCTCCCTCTCTCTCTGCCCCTCGCCCGTTCATGCTCTGTCTCTCTCTGTCCCAAAAAAAATAAATAAACGTTGAAAAAAAAAATTTTTTTTTAAAAAATAAAAAAAAAAACCAACAGATTATTAAAACAAGACAAAACGAAAAAAAAAAAAAACAACCAGATGATTGGGGCTTGACAAGGCCCTTTAACTTGCCCAGGGACAGAGCTAGTAAGAGGCGAGGCCGGAATGCGGATGCCGATCCGAATTCAAAGCTTGATGTCTATGAGAACTGGTATGAATACTGCCGCGGAGTGTGGCAAAATGGATAGACAAATAAAATAAGATTATTTGAAGAGCTAAGGGCAAGGCAGTAAAGAGACCAGGATATCAGTTCTCCCCTTGGGTAAGAAGCTTAGAGATTCTCTGACCCTTACGGTATTTGCAAAATGAGGTAATGGCCCCAACCCAGTAGATCCCCAGGGTTTAACATCACAAAAAAAGGCTCAATTCAAGCTGCCCATCCATGTGGACATTCTCCAGGAAGCCAAGGGCCGACTCCCACCCACGGACAGAATTGTCTTCTCTTGGAGCTGGAGGGGAGGGAGCAAGGTCAACCGCGGGGCAGAATAGCAAAGGCACCACCTAGTACTTCTTAAATGGCACTCCCATAGCGCTGGCCTCAACCCAGGGTTCCCTGAGCTAGCTAGAATGAAATAATAGAGGGATTTTTTCCCCCAATTAAACTAAAATTCGATTAACAGAGAGAACATTCTCTATTTTCAAATTCCTCCCGTAAAGTTTTCTCGAAACTTTAATGCCTCCTGCTACGTGTCCGCTAAGAGGTAGCAGAGAAAAAAACAGATGGAAACAGGATGAAATGAATACGTGGACACAATCATAAGCAGCGAATGTTACTGGCTTTGATAGTTTATTTTTTATGTGCTCATCTGCTTATCATTTTATAGAAGATACTTAGAATAGAGGGATGCACTCTGTTAGTACTTGTATTCCTCCTTCACGTACTGAAACTGGAACTATCAGAATGGGGAGGGCAGCACACTGACGAAGAAGGAATGTGGCTTCCGAGGTGACGGATCACCATCAGGGACCCAGCCTCGCCAGAGACTGCCTGCCGTGTGGCTCCGTGAAAATCACTTTGCCTCTCGAAACTTCAGTCTGTGAACTGAAAAGGGGCGAATGGGGTCCATCTTGCCGAGTTGTTAGGAAGGTCAAGACGATGAGGAAGGTGCCAGAACATGAGCAAGTGTTCAAGGTAGCTTTCATCATTCCTGTCTCATGGAGTTAGCAAAAGGGGAACGCTACTTGAACAGCTTTGAAGACTGCCTTAAGTGTCGTTGTCATCTTTATTTAGGCAGGTTTTTATGACACTTCAGGGGCAAGGTCTTTTCTTCTGGCCGACTGAAAAAGGGATGCTTGAGTGACGTGATAGAAAGTGAGAGCCCTATCTTCATTTACTTTTCTTCATCATCTCTCTCATCATCCGTAGCGGCAACCTCACCATCACCATCCTGGCATCATTACACCAGTCAGGAGAGGTGAGGCCATCCGTGGTTACAGACAAGATCAAGCTCTCAGTGGCTTATGAGAAGAAAAGTCTATCTTTCACTCATTTTCAGCCACCAAGGTGGGTGGGTGGGCAGGGCTTCCGTTTTGCCAAGACAGGAGGCAGTCTGTGCACTGGCTTTCTCTCCCTGGAAGAGATACGTATGTTTCCTACCCACATGTCGTAGGCCAAATCCAGTAACATGGCCCCACTGTGTTTGGGAAAGGATGGGAGTGCACCCCCCAGCACTTGGCCAGCCGAGAGCCAGACACGTTTGATGAGCAGCTCCAATGGGAACCATGGGCATCGTCATCCGAAGCCTCTAGATCCGCTGAGCATCTGTCTGTGCCAGCTGTCAGCCCTACGAAAGGGTTGAAGGGGTGGGATCAGCCAGCTCACTGGGGATAACACACAGGTAAGTTAATGAATGACACAGAGTTGCTGTTTTGCCACCTGAAAGGCAAGAAAGCATTCTGGACACCCTTAAGAGGTAGAGTATCACAGGGTATGGAAGACAGGACAACTTCATAGGCAAGGGGACTTCAATCAGATGTAAAGGAAAGGCAGAAACAGGGCAACCGTAAGCAGGAGGAAGCGTGTTCCAGGCAGGAGAGCAGAGGGGAAAGGCTCCGAGACAGAAACCCATCTAATGTACTCCAAGAATGGTGAGTAAATGCGTGAGCTGGAATGGAGGGTGCCTTAGGGGACACGTGGCAAGACTGAACTGGGAGTTGGTGACCCTCACAATCGATGACCCGATTCAGTCAGCACGATCCTCCTTGTTTTGACTACGAGAAGGAAAAATCACACACCATTCTCTCTCACGAACAACGACTCAAAAACCCAGCGCGAAATTTTAGCAAACTGAACCCAGCAATATATATAAAAGATAATCCGTCAAGATCAAGTTTCAAGGTTAGCGTGATGTTCGAAAATCAACTAAGCTAATTTATCACAGTAACTAATTTAACACATTTAAAAATCAATTAAGGTAATTTATCACATTAACTGATTTAACACATGTAGCTAAGGAAGAAAAGTCATATAATCATCTCCACAGAACAAGAAAAACCACTTTACAAAATTCAATGCTTATTCATAATTTTTTTTGACGCTATTCATTATTGAGAGAAACAGAGCATGAGCATGGGAGGAAGCGGGGGGGGGGGGGGGGGGTGGCGGGCAGAGAGAGGAGGAGACATAGAATCCAAAACAGGCTCCAGGCTCTGAGCTGTTAGCACAGAGCCCGATGCTGCGGGGCTCAAACCCACAAACCACGAGATCATGACCTGAGCCGAAGCCGGATGCTTAACTGACTGAGCCACCCAGGCGCCCCCATAATGTTTTTTTTAATGTTTTATTTATTTTTGAGACAGAGAAAGACAGAGCATGAATGGAGGATGGTCAGAGAGAGAGGGAGACACAGACTCTGAAGCAGGCTCCAGGCTCTGAGCTATCAGCACAGAGCCCAACGCGGGGCTCGAACCCACGGACCTTGAGATCATGACCTGAGCCGAAGTTGGACGCTCAACTGACTGAGCCACCCAGGCACCCCATTAAAAAAGCTCTTAACAGTAGAATGAAAATTTCTTTATCTGATTAAAAATAGAGCAAAAATTATATAAAAATTAAGTTTTATTCTCTGAGGTCAAGAATCAGACAAATCTGCTCACCACCTGAATTTCTGTTAAACATGATACTGGAGACTTCAGCCAGTGAGATAAAGAATATAAAGAACACATAAATAAATGTATAAAAGTTGGAATGGAAGAACTAAAACTGTCATTCCCAACTGACATGATATTATATGTAGAAAATCCAAAAAGATCTATACATAAACTATTAGAATTAATCAATAAATTTACCAAGGTTTCTAGATACGAGGCTAATACACAAAAGTCAATTCTATTTCTTCATAATATAACCAATTACTAAATGAAGTCAGAAATTTTTTATTTAGATCAAATAGCTAGGAATAAATTTAACAAAAGACGCGTGAACCTCCTACACAGAAAACTATAAAACATTCCTGAGAGAAACTAGAAAATTAAACAAATGAAACAGTATACCACATTCATGGGTTGAAAGGCTAAATACTTGGAGTTGGTGATTCTTTCCAAAGTGGTCTATACAGGGGCGCCTGGGTGGCTCAGTCTGTTGAGCGCCTGACTTTGGCTCCGGTCATGATCTCCTAGTCCGGGGGTTCAAGCCCTGAATTGGGCTCTGTGCTGATAGCTCAGAGTCGGAGCCTGCTTCGGATTCCGTGTCTCCCTCTCTCTCTGCCCCTCTCCCACTCCTGTCTGTCTCACTCTCTCTCTCTCAAAAATAAATAAACATTAAAAACCAAACAAACAGAACCCCAAAGTGGTCTATACAAATGTAATGAAATTTTAATACGCGCTGGAAGCATTTGTTGTAGAAAGTCACAAGCTGATTCTCTCACTTACGTTGAAATGTCAAGGGCTAAGAACTGCTAAGACAAACTTAAAAAAGAAGAAAGCTGGAGAACAAACACAACTAGATATTAAGACTTACCATAATGTGACAATAAGACCGTGCAGAGCTGCGACAGGAATATGCAGATAGGCGAGTGGAACAGATCAGAGAGTCTAGAAATAGACCCATATTATGCAGACATGTGACTAGCGATAAAAGTGGCTGAAAAAAGATGAAACAATGGGAAGAGAATTTTTAAAGAAATAAGTGATGCTGGGTCAATTGGATATCCATCTGAATATCCCCAAAGTAATAATCTTGATCTCTATCTCACATAGAAAGCAGTATCAGTGGACTATAGATCAAAAGATACAAGGTATATAACAGAGCTCATAGAATAGGACATGGGAGAATGCCTCCATGACTTTGAGGAAGAGAAGAACACAAAAGCACTGACCATCATAGAAAGGATTTACATATTGGACTATATTAACATTTGTGACTTCCGTTCACAAACAACACACCAGAAAAGAATAAAAAGAAGGTATCTGCAGCACATAATAAAAAAGCTCATATCAAGAATATGCAAAGTACTCCTACACATCAATGTGAAACGGACAGACAACCCCTCAGCAAAACTGGCCAAAATATGAATAAGCACTTCACAAACAAAATACCTACCAGGATATGAAAAGGTAGGGGCACCTGGGTGGCTCAGTCAGTTAAGCGTCCGGCTGCAGCTCAGGTCATGGTCTCGTGGTCGGTGAGTTTGAGCCCTGCGTCGGGCTCTGTACTGGTGGCTCGGAGCCCGGAGCTTGCTTCTGTGTCTCCCTCTCTCTCTGCCCCTCCCCCATTCGTGCTCCGTCTCTCTCTGCCTTTCAAAAATGAATAAATGTTAAAAAAAATTTTTTTTTTTAAAGACTGACAATATCCCAAATTGGTGACGATGTGAAGCAGCGGGAACGCTCGCATACTGCTGGTGGGAGTCACATCTGGTTCACCCATCCTGGGTAACTGTTTCTCAGAAACCGGACACACGTTCACCCTATGACTTTGCAATTCTACTCCTGCATATATCTGCCTCCTCCCTGAAATGCACAAGTGAGAAATGTTTCTATCAGCATTGTTTACAATAGTTAAACCCAGAAACAATGCAGATGTCCCTCCACAAATCAAATAAATTGCGGTGTATTCGTGCAATGGAATCATATGCAGCAATGAAAATATGCTGTGTGCAATAACATGAATGAATCATATAGACATAACGTTGAGTGAAATGATTCATTTGCATAAAGGTTAAAAACATGCAAAAGCAACCCAAGATGTTAGAAGTGAGGAGAGCAGTTACTTCCGGCAAGAACTGGTCCTGACCGGGGCGGGGGCACAAGGAAGGCTCTGGCATGTTTCTGCCTTCATCCGGGTGCAATGACGCGGGTGTGTTCAATGCATAAACATGGGCTGTACACTTACGGTTTGTGCATTTTTCGGTGTGCCTGTCATACGTCAATGAAAGTTTATTTTTTAAAAAAAGGAAGAGGAGAACCTTTAGGGTACATTTGCATGGCGTGTCTGTATCCAAATAAAATCAGTGGTGAATTTTAATGTTCACGTTTAACAAATTCATACTTTTAACACCCGTCCCTCATGTCACCCCCTCCCCCCTACACACACACACACACACACACACACACACAAAGCACTGTGATTTCGTGGATGATCTCATTCGGAAATACAATTAAATGTCAAAGTGTGATGCCCCTTCCTCCCCTCACTCAGCTCAGCCCCATCGCCAATGACATCTCTGCAGAAATGTCTTATTTACTGCTTACAGAGCACGTGAGCAGAGCGCTGTCCTTACCATTTCAATGTGGAGTAAACTGGAGGTTCGGTGACCCTCCAGGTCCCCGCACAGACCCAAGCCTGGCTCTTTCCCCCTCCCCTCCTCCAGGCGTTTTCTATCTCTCCAACTCCCTCGGGCTATGGAGCTGGAGGCTCTCCCCAGGTGCCCCCTTCCCGGGAATGATGATTAAGTTTCACACAACAGCCAAGTTTACAGATAACAGGATGCAGCCTTCACGGCCGTCCCTTGGTACATGACATAACCAGAGAAGGGGGCACTTGGCCACTCCGAGCTAGGGAACCCGTCCTGTACTTCTCTCCAGCCCCTCCACCCCAGAAGGGTTGAGCAATCACTTCAGGGAGGCACTCCTTGGGGGGTCGCAGTCATCTTTCTTCTTTTGTTTTAAGCACTCCAAGGTCGACTCTGAAGGATCCCACCCCCACGATCGCAAGCTTGAAGATCTTTCCCAGGGCCCCTTGGGCAGATTTCTTCGTCTCTCAGAGTTCAGTTCATGCCTTCCTCCTATCACATTTGAAACCTCCGAACGGAATCAACCCACATTCCTTTTAGGTGAGATAGCGGAGTCCCAAATGATGAAAACGGTTTGCAAAATATGTGCTAGAATATTTTGAAAGTGGTTCGCGCTAAAGGAACGCAGGGTGGGTGAAGTTTTCAAACAGATCGTTGCTTGGAGAGCCTTGCTCTCAATCTCTCGCAGAAATTCCACAGCTCAATCTTTGGCAGATGGGCGTTTTTATTTTCCTTTCAGGAGGAAAAGTCACTAAGGGAGGACAGAAAAAGAGTCCTGAAAGCAAGACCAAACCGCAGTGAGATACCACGGAACAGCCGTCAGGATGGCTATAATTTAAAAAACAAAGCAGGAAAAAAAAAAACAAAAGCAAAAGGAAAATACCAAGTGTTGGTAAAGAGGGAGAGCAACTGGAACCTTCGTCTATCGCTGGTGGGGATAGAAAATGGTGACAGTGTCATGGAAAGCGGTTTGGTAGTTTCTCAAAAGGTTAAGCGTAGAATTGCCACAGACCCAGCAATTCCACTCCTACGTGTACATGCAAAAAAACATAGCAATCAGGGACCCAGATATACTTGCACCCCCAAGTTCACAGCAGCATTATTCAAATGGCCAAAAGGAGGAAACATCTGTTCACTGACAGAGGAATGGATACACAAAATGTGGTATTGTGAGATAATAGAAAATGTATACATTGGCCTCTGCCCCCCAGTTTCTAGCCTAGAGCTCCCAAAACCTGTGTAATTCCCTAAGTGATGAGAGCACTCGAAGCCTCTTTTGTTCTAATGAGGCGACTGTGGCTGGGCTCTTGGGCGGGGGCTGGTCACCGGGAAGACCATGATTGGAAGCTTAAAAATTTTCAGCTCTATCCCCCCTTGCCCAGCGAGGGGAGAGGGGCTGGAAATGGAATTAATGATTGGTCATGCCTATGTGAGGAAGCCTCCGTAATATCCTAAGCAGTAGAGGATTTGAGGAGCTTCCAGGCTGGTGAACTCATCCACCCTGGGAGGGTGACACACCTCAACTCCACAGGGTAGAACCTTCTTGGGGGCCTCCCGGACCTCACCCTATATATCTCTTCTTCTGGCCATTCATGCGTATCCTTCGTCATATCCTTTAATTAATGGGTAAATGTAAGTAAGTGTTTCCCTGAGTTCTGCGAGCCACTCTAGCAAATTAATCAAACCTGAGGAGGGGGTCGCAGAAACCTTCAGATTGTAGCCAATTAAGAAAGAAGTTGTAGGGACCCTGGGGACTCAGAACTTGCAACGGACATCTGAAGCGAGGGGCGGTCTTGTGGGACTGAGCCCTTAACCTGTGGGATCTGACTCCGTCTCCATGTAGTGTCAGAACTGAGTTAAACTGTAGGACACCCAGCTGGTGGTGTGGAGATCTGCTCGGTTTGGGGCGGGGGGAACCTCCAAAGATTTGGTGACCAGAAGTATGAGAAGTGAACAACGGAATATTATTCAGCCTTAAAAAGGAAGAAAATTCTGACACATGCTACAACGTGGATGAACCTTGTGGACATTATGCAGAGTGAAATAAATCAGACACAGACAGACAAATATTGTGTGTTTCCATGTATATGAGGTCCCTGTAATAGGCAAATGTGTAGACACAGGAAGAATGGAGGTAACCAGAAGCTGGGGGGAGGAGAGGGGCGAGTGTATTGGGTACGGACTTTTTTTTTTTTAAGTTTATTTACTTATTTGGAGAGAGAGAGTAAGTAGGGAGGGACAGAGGGAGGGAGAGAGAGAATCCCAAGTGAGCTCCATACTGTGAGATCGTGAGTCTCGACTGAGATCATGACCCAAGCCGAAATCAAGGGTCGGTTGCTTAACCGACCAGGTGCCCTATGGGTACGGACTTTTTGTTAGAGATGTGGAAAGGTTTTGAGTATAGGTAATGGTGATTTTTACACCACGATGTTAATGTATTCGTGTAAACTCAAGCCTGGTGAAAATGGTCAGTGTATATTTTACCACAATAATCCTTGTCCCATGGACTGTGTGTCCCATGGACTTGTCCCCCTGCAGCCACCACAGGACTCACACGTGCCACACACAGGAGAAAGTCAAACGTGTGTCTGTGCACATCGTCAATACGGGCTGTTCCACGTGACTGGGGATTGTGTTCCCACTGAGCCAAAAAAACCCCAGGGGAGAATTATACTGGCCTAAAGGAGGCGTTGTAATCAGTTTACTGCAGAAATGAGGAACACGCCGATTTCTTTTTGTTGTTGTTGTTATTATTGTGAAAAAAAAATGCTGACAGTTCCCTGGCGTTGATTTGTTTTGTCTTTATGTGTGCGTATTTTATCTTAAAAGTACACGTATAAATCTAGGTTTGTGTTCTATATACAGATCTTATACGACTATAAAGCCTAGCAAATATATGAACATTTTAAAAGCTAAAAAACTAAAAGTATCTATAAAACCAGAGCCAAGAATGCTAATATGTCAGATGTTGTTTTGAAGACGCTACATAGATCTTCGCCGAGTGAATGTGGTCCCAGCTTTGCAGGCTCTTTTCGATTCGGTGTGCCCACCCTGCCCTACCCTCAGTACTCCCACCCGTCTCTCGGCCCAAATGACTGCCCACTTTCCACCTGCAGAGCATGTGGGGATGTCACTTGGCCTTCAGCTGGCCTTCTTACATCTGCTTCTGTCATTTTGTTATGAACTGGTGATCAGTAAGTCTCCCCAGTGGGGCTAAGGATTAGAAATACAGTTTCTACGGGGCACCTGGGTGGCTCAGTCGGTTAAGCGTCCAATTTCAGCTCAGGTCATAATCTTGCAGTTCATGAGTTCGAGACCCGCATCGGCTCCTTGCTGCCGGTGTGGAGCAGCCTTCGGGTCCACTGTCTCCCTCTCTCTCTGCCCCTCCCCTGCTTGCATGCACAGACACACATACACACACACTCTCTCTCTTTCAAAACTAAATTTAAAAAACATTAAAAAAAAAAAAAGAGGGGCACCTGGGTGGCTGAGGTGGTTGGGCATCCGACTTCGACTCAGGTCATGATCTCATGGTTCGTGGGTTCGAGCCCCGCGTTGGGCTCTGTGCTGACAGCTCAGAGCCTGGGAGCCTGCTTTGGATTCTGGGTCTCCCTCTCTCTCTCCCCCTCCCCTGCTCATGCTCTGTCTCTCAAAAATAAATAAACATTAAAAAAAAAACTTAAACAAAAAAGAAATACAGTTTCTGTGGCAATTTTAACTTCCAAGAACGTCACCCTGGTGATCCAGAAAAAGAAAAATACACACGCACATGTATTTATGTTTATATAAAGTTTATCTTTGAAATTAAAGTATAGCTTAAATATTTTTGCTGAGAACAATCAGACCCCGTATTAACTACAGTTTCTTATTTCCTGCATTCTGATGCTCTGACATCTGGGGTCCTGCTGACCCTGGAGGGAATGCCCCTCCCAGGTTTAGCCAATTCCTAGAGATTGTAGTCAACAAATCACCAGAGACTGAGTTTTTCCAATGCAAACCAGCCAGTCTGGAGCCCACATGCCAATCACCTCCTCTATGAGACTTGCATACTCTGGGCCACTATCCCCCTTCCCTGAACACCCAGGACCAGGAACCAGACAGCTCGGGACAGCCCCTGTGCCCCAGAGCTCACTGAAAGTTATTCAAGTGGGCAATTCGGAGCCTGGTAACCCTGTCTCCTCTGTTCCTTCCCATGGAAATCACAGTAAAGGCTCTTGCCTCCGTTTCCTCCTTTGCCTCGGCCTCCTGACCAACCCCTATGCTTCTCCATGTGGCCCTGCGTGGCGTGCCTCCCAGTTTACTGTGACCATAAAAGCTTCTTTCAAGAGTCATTTCTGTATCTCATGTCTTACCATACCCGAGGAAAACAAATCCTGGGTACATTTTTAAAACAGACTCCCTGAGAATATGCCTCTGAACTCCCAGGGGCTTGAAGAATCCTCAGGTCCCTGAAAGAACATGGACCCCCAGGTCAGGAGCATAGGTTGGCATTTGACTCTGTCCTACCCTAACTCCGTCAGCCCAATTTGGCCTCCTAACGGGATTAAAAGCGATAAAACCACATGTGAAAGTTCCAGATGAATTACCCATGCTCCACAAACACTAAATTTATTGCTGAGCCCGGCATCTTCTTGTGGTGAGGCCCGTCTAGCCATGACTTAGGGCTCCCTCTCCGTATCTCTGATCCCCGCCCCGGCCAGGCCCAGGCCTTACTAGACCAGCCACATGGGGCCCCTAGTGGAAGGATAGAGGCATCCCATAAAGTTCAAGGGCATCCCCTCTAGTGAAAGGACTCAGATATCTGCTGAAATCTTTTGATGAGAGCTCCATATTTTCCGAGTGACATGGCAAGCCCCCTTCTTTCACAGAATATCACCCAAACCCTTCACATCATCCATACGCACCGAGGTATCTGGCCTGCTCAGTTCTGCTATTGGGGAGCCAAGGTCAGTGTGCACCAGTGAGGGGTGACAAGGCATCCTGAAAGTCCTCAAGAAGACAACTGGCGGGTGGAAAATCGAGGGAAAGTTCCATGGAAACACAGAAGCAACTTAAGAGAAAGGTCTCTAGGTCCCCAAATAATTTGAATATAACTCAGTCCTCAGACCACGTCTGGCCGCACTCTTGCCTCACTGGCCTGTGGGCTCCGTGAGGACGGGGACCAGGCCTTTTTCAACTCACTGTTCTCCTAACCTGCCACATTTGAGCTGCTGACGACAGAGGGCTTTGGACCTGAGGCAGAAAGTGAATGTGTTTTCTTTTTTAACCTTCACTGAAATTAACACACACACACACACACACACACACATACATCACAGGAAATAGGCTACCAATAATGTTTAATATACTTTCAATTGTTATAAGAAATACTTTATAATAATTTCCATTTATCTTTGTTCCATTTATCAGGTTTCACGTACTAAAAAATTTCAGTCTCTTCCTTTTTTTAATTTTTTTAATTTCCTTTTTTTAAATTTCAACAACGTCTATATATTAATTTTTTTCTTGTTCCAGATAACTGCATATTAGTAGATTCCTTCCTTCCTCTCTCCCTCCCTCCCCACCTCTCTCCATCTCTTTCTTTCTTTCTTTCTTTCTTTCTCTCTCTCCCTCCCTCTCTCTCTCTTTCTTTCTTTCTTTCTTTCTCTCTTTCTCCCTTCCTTAATTATGAAGTCGGCATTTAATCCAGTTTTGTAACAGGAGGTAGTTGAACTTGAGTAAATAAATTCATAAATAAAACATTTAGGGAAAATTCCCTTCTGATACTTAATTTCTCTCCCAGCTGTGTCTGCTCAAGTAGTTCTTGACTTAGGTAAATCACCAGAGGAAACACCTTCAGACATTGTCTTTATGGGTCTCAACTGGGATGAATTTGATTTCTCTCCATGTGTCAAAAGCTTTTCTCTGTTGAACTCAATGCACGATAGAAATGCATTTGGATTCCATTTCTATCCTGATTGGTCACAAAGTTCTGAAGTTTGAATACTCATGCTGAAGAAAACTATTAACTTTTCAGGGACTAGTTTGTGTAATTCAGCAATGGAAAGATTTTTTTTTTTTAATTTATATCCAAGTTAGTTAGCATATAATGCAATGATGATTTCAGGAATAGATTCCTGTGATTCATCCCCTACATACAATACCCAGTGTTCATCTCAACAAGTGTTCTCCTCAATGCCCCTTGCCCGTTTAGCCCATCCCCCCACCCACAATTCCTCCAGCAACGCTGTTGTGTTGTTTTTTTTTTTCTATATTTAATGGTCTCTTATGGCTTGTCCCCCTCCCTGTTTTTATATTGTTTTTAACTGTGTGTGTCCCCTATCCCAAGTGCTGTACTCTGATTTTGGGCTAAGTTGTTAACTCCTGACTCATTCGGACCCCCACGGTGCCAGGGTCTAATGAGCTTGACCTGACTGTTACCCAATCTGCTAAACGGAGGTTAGGTTACTTCTCAGGGTCCCTCCCAGCACACAGGGGTGGAGGGCTGTCCAGCTTGAGGGCTCCCTGTGATCTCTTTACCCCAAAGCCTGGCCAAACCTACTCCCTCCTGTCAGGCAGACCCTACTGTGCTCTATTTCCTATCTTCACAAACTTCACTGTAGGAACCTGTTCCCTAACCCACCTTCTTCCGAATCTCTTTCCTGTCTCGTGGCCCCTCCTCCCCATCCTCTGGTAAGACCAGGTTGAAATGAGTGAATACTAAAACTAAAACTCTAAGAAGAAAAACAGAAGCCAATTCACATATACTAAACCATCAAATTTGGGGAGGGATTTCTGTCCTTAGTGTTTCTTGAGTTAAGCAGCACAGGGATTCAAAGAGCCAGCATCCACCAGAGACTTTATTCTGTAGACAGAATGAAGCAGATTCTAGCTCAAACGCAGAGAAGCAAGTCTCTGTGGAAGAAGGGAGAAAGAAGCAAAGGGCGTCTTATTAGAGTCAATGAATTGTACCCTTCTCTTCCGTGGGAGGGAGCAGGGCAGCGGGGCTAGACCTTTCTTGTTGACTGCCAGTGGCATCACTAGATAACTTCCAGTAAGCACAGCTGTATAGAGCTTTCATTATTGATGATGATTCGCAATAACACTCGCTCTTCCCAGCACAGGCTCTGGCCTTGGTCCTTCTCCCAGTCTTGGTTACAAATTCCGTTTTTTAAGTGCAATAAGGCATTCTGGGCAGTGCATTCCTTGGGGATTATTGTGCTGCTAGGGACTTTGGCCTCATGTCTTAGAACATCAACTGAAGTCATGGATAATGGGCCAGAAATTCATTCCCTGTTGGGTCTTATTGTTTACAAGAAAGCCACTTTCAGAACCTCCCTCGAGTCCAGAATGGAGTGATTTCTCACTTCCCACTGCCCAGTGGGGCCTAATGAGTCCTCCCCTATGCCCTGGTGGCATGCACCCATTTTTGCACTATAGGCCACTGGGGAAGCCTACCCAAGGGCAGGCTGTCAAGACATGGGGCTAAAGAAACAGCACTCCGGACTTCACTGGCATTTTCTCAGACACCTTGGCAAATGCATTTGGGGTGAAGCAGATAAAGGTCACCTGCAGAGCACATGAGCAGATCTCTTGTTTCTAGAAGGGGGAAGGGAGTTCCCAGAGATCCAGAGACTGCTGGGGGCACCACCCAAGAGTGGTCCTGCCTTAGGCTGAGAGGATCAAGTGGCCTTTCCTCCTAGCGGTCCTGACGGAGAAGTGCTTGCTTCTCGAAATGTTCCTGCCACTTTCACAGCAGAGAGAGGCTGAGCTATGAGACAGGGTGGGGAACAGAAACTATTTACAGGGCAGAATGCTCGCACTGACGAGGGCAGATTTGATGGCCTAGAGAGTAGGTTCAGGCCCTGTCCTTACCACATCCGAGCTCTGTGTCCTAACCAAGTGGCTTACACTTTTGGCATTTTGATTTCTCCTTCATAAAATGAGGATAATCATGTCTTCCTTTATTCTGTTATCACCAGGATAATGCACAGGAAGCAGTCACTACCCTCTGGCCCATCGTAGGTGGCTCAGTAAGTAACAGCTATTGGTAGTGTTACCTACACGAAAAGAAACTCTAAAATGTGAAAGAGAGAAAAATAATAAAATAAAATAAAATGTGAGAGAATCTCAGAAGCATGGAATCTTAGATTGGCATAAACCCTAGTGTTTGTCTGGGACATTAAGGGGTTCGTCTTAAAGCTGTGATCACATATCAAGTTCATTGCTTTTTAAATTTATATTTCATGTTTATTTGGTCTAGCTTTGGGAGGCATTGGAGATTCTGGGAGAAAGAGGTCTAAAGACCTTGATAAGGAAGATAATATGTAGTTACTTAACATGTAGTTCATATGTAGTTACTTCACCACCACTAGAAGTAAATTTTTTAATTTCTAAATTTGGGGGTCTATTCCTTTTCCCACTTTGTTAGTTATCTATTGCTTCATGATAAATTACCCCGATACTTAGCAGCTTACATAACAAACATTTATTATCTCACGGCTTCTTTGGGTCAAGAATTTGGGAATGGGTTAGCTCATGCTCTCTCGTCAGGTTGCAGCCAAGATGTTGGGAGGGCTGCATCATCTCAAGTTTGGACCTCTTCCAATGGAAGAGCCATTTCCAAGATGGCACACTCACGTGGATGCTGGAAGGAGGCCTCAGTTCCTCACCGCATGAGTTCTCCATGGGTTGCCTGAATGTCTTCATGATATGTCAGTGGCTTTCCCCAGAGCAAGTGAACTTGGAGAGAGAAAACAAAGAGGAAGCCCGACGCCTCAGTGACCTTACACTATGGCATTAACCTTGTTCTCCATAGTTAGAAGCAAGTCACTAAATCCAGGACATACTCAGAGGAGGAAAATTTTGCTCTACCTTTTAAAGGATGAGTACAAAGGAATTTGGGGACATATTTTAAAACCACCATCCCACTATTAGCCAGGATTGGGGTAGGTCCCGTGCCTCAGACCTACCGAGAGCCACTGTTTCTGAAGTTGTTTCAGTCAAGATGGGCTGTTGAAACAAATCGCCCTCAAATCTGAGTAGCTCAACACTCTTAAAATTTTCTCACTCTTGCTATAACATGGGCTAGGATAGGGGCTCTAGTCATTGTCACAGACCAGGGACTAAAGACGACGGAGGCTCCGTCTCAACATGAACAAACTTCCATGATTGCCAAACCAGGAGGAGTCTACAGCAAATCTCACCCTATCCATAAAGCCTCAGTCTAGAAGTGACACGCGTCACACCATGTATTGGCCAAGACAAATCACGTGACCTAACTCCAAAGGGTGGGTAGGGTGTGCAGTCTGAACAGTCTAGAGGAAGGGAAAGCAGAACACTTGCTAACATACAGTGGTGACTGTTAATCATTTCATTTGACTTTCCTTAGCAGTTACACTTAAAAAAATCAAAATCCAAGAGCAAGATTAAAACATTCTCTGGGAGCCTTTGGTGGGTTCCCTGAGGAAATGACTCTTCACAGAAACACTTCAAATCTCTCTTACATGGAGATTGACCTCCCTGCAGGGACAAAAGCAGACAATACAAGACAATGAGGTTTTTCTCCAAATACATGACTCAGTTGTCCCTGCCTCAACTCTCATGATCCTTCAAAGTCACGCAAAAGGCACCAAAGGCAGGACACGAGCCTAATAAATTCAATAGGCAAGAGTAATTTCAAGCATCCCGTCATTATCTACTTCATGGCGATTGTGGTAATTTTGAAGACATTCACTCCATATCCGTGGGCTTTGCTGTTTGTTTCCCTCAGAATCCCTCAGACTTTCAGCAATAATTAATGACCCATTAGCATGTTAAGTACCCCTCATCATTATTTATTAATCTAGCATTAAAAGTGATGAGCCATCCTGAGGGAAATGGCAACAAGGTCCCTCTCGGGAGCAATCACTGGGCCCTGTGAAGTGAGAGGCACATGCTCTGCCTCCCCAGTGCCCTGGTGTCTTTCTCACCAAGTACCAGGTCGAGCTTGGAGAACCACAGCTGAGAAGTCATGGAAGCCTTGTGTCAATTCAACTTGGCCTGCACTCTGGGAAGACACTGCTGATTTGGGTCACAGCCTGAAATTTTCAAATGATGAATTTTTACCACATTCCAAAATATGAATTGCTAAAGTGGGAGAAGGGCTCCTGCCCTAAAATCCCCCATGAAAGCCACCATGTGTGTACTTAGGAAAAGGACCAGCATCAATGAGCCCAGGACTTCAAGTCAACCAACATAAGCAGTTGTTTTTTAAGAAAATCATTCCGGACTGAGGAGGCTCTAATCATGCTTCCCAAACCCTGCCTGTGTGTTGAACTCTATCAGCCACTGACCTGGAATATTCCCTTCGGATTCTTTCCCAATTGTCTAGCCAGATGTCACGGGGTCTCATTGATTATCCAAACCTCCGACTTCTCTTCTGCCATGTACACAAAGCTTCAGGGTACCCTCCCCTTTCCCCCAGTACCTTATTTTTCTAACCTGATGGGTGGTGTTCCACCCAGCATTTTTTATTCCCTGAGCTTCTTTGTCACAACAACCTTGATGAGACCGTCTCCTATGTTAACCTTGACCCTTCCATCTGGAATTTCTTTAGGTCTTATGAGCATGGGCCACATTTCAACATCTCACCAGCGCCTTCAGGTAGAGGAAAGCGCTTTGTGCACAGAGGAGGGACTGAAGAAGGAAGGAGGAAGGAAGGCGGTCTCAACCAGAGCCACAGATGAGCACTGAGTGTTCCCAGGGCTGGTTACACACTTGACGTCTCTGCTCCATCTGCAGAGACCAATCCGATTCCCTGACCACTAACAGTAAGAAAATGGGATTTCCTAGGTGAAAACTTGTCCTTTAATAAAAGAAGACAGCTCCCTGCATGAGACTCTGGAGCCTGTCTGCCCCAGACTAGCTAGCACTCTGGCCCAGCCACTGCCAAGCGAATGACCTACCATCACCAAGCCTCATTTTCCACTTGCAGAAGAAGAGTCATGACCGTTCTTACCTCACAAGGGTTCCTGGGAGAACTGAGTGGAATAACGCATGAGAAACACTTAGCACCAAACACAAAGTGCTCAATAATTAATACCCAAGAATCTTAAGTCATTAATTCTAACTAGGCTTTCTCATATTATTGGTGGTGTTTCTCTACACCATTTCTATGCACGCATCCCTACGGGGTAGGTAAGGGATCAGCACACAGCAGACACCTATGAACATCACCCAGACATGTGTATCTCCCAGACACATGTGAGCATTGCCCAGACAGGTGTGAGCATTGCCCAACCAAATTAGGGAAGGAACCCATTATCATCATCATCCTAACACAATCAACGAACTAAACCAATGGAGTCAGGATCATTCCTTCCACCCCTGGAGACAAGAGCCCACAAAGAATTCTGCTGAAAGCCCTGAGTTGTGCATCGTGTTGTCCACAGCCTTCGGACGCTGCAATCTCCCTGTGGCAGAACTGTGGCTGTTTCACATGGCACTTTAGGGGGGAGTTGGGTGTGATCCTTTCACCATGGTAGCCAGCTGTCTTGGTGAAGCATTGGTGAGTGGCACACCCTCAAATGTCAGAGCCACTCACCTTCCTTTTCTTCTATCCTACAACCATCCGTGTAACAAGAATCCATAGTTACGTCACAGAAGGAGAGCTGGGACACAGAAACTAACAAAAATTGGCCCAGCTGTTTGGTTTTGGAGACTTGACTTTGGAGGAGAACCCCCACACGGGGTACCGCAGCATCTTAGGAAGCCACAGGTGCATTCAAGGGTTGTGTTAATTGGGTCCATGTGTCAGCTCGACCAGGCTACAGTATCCGGTTATTTAACTAAACACTAATCTAGGCATTTCTGTGAACACGTTTTTTTGGATGTGGTGAATGTCTACATTCAGTTGACTTTAAGATCAACCACAATCAGGTGGGTGGGACTCATCTAATCATTTGAAGGCCTTAAGAGTGAAAACTGAGGTTTCCTAGGGAAGAAGAAATTCTTCCTCAAGACTGCAAAATCGACTCCTGCCTGAGTTTCCAGCCTGCCACGTGGCCCTACAGACTTCAGAGTCGCCACCCCACTGCTCCAAAGTAGTTGGCCGTGCTGGGTACCACTTCCTGTGGTATAGTGTGGTTTATTGTCCCACGGCCAGAAAGGACCCCGTTCCCACGCAGAAAACTGCCCACGGGTAGCCAGTCTCATCTCAACCTGCTAAAACCCCCCATGGCACCACCCTTCTCACTATGATTTTCATCAACAAACAGGTAGAACAGGTTGTACCTCCACAGACAGCAAGATCTGCTGATGGCTTACTGCTGACTCAATCAGGTAGAGGGTGCGGGCTCTTAGAGTGTTTCTTTCTTTTTCTTTTTTTTTTTTTTCTTTTTTTTTCATATCATGGCTTTTGGTGTGAGATGAGGGGCAAACCAGAGCCTATAGATCAGCACATCCAAGTGTGAGGTGTAATGTTTCCTGCCTGTGCATCCTCAGTAACAAAAACAGGATTACCTACCTCCCAGTGATGCTGTGACGCTCAAGAAAGTGAAGGTACACACAGCATTTCGAGAACTGTAAAGAATATAGAAGCTAATTATGAGTTAATTGAATTGTTTTCATGACTTTCCGTCTGTGTAGGAATAAACCCCACATAGCAAATCTTTTGGAAAAAAAATTTTTTTTCTAAACTGTGATGCTTGCAAGGAGGTGGAGCTTAGCTCAGCTCATGTGCATAGAAATGTGAGTCTCGATGCATTACTGTCGTTCTCAGCTTTCTGAGTCCCCTGAAGGTTGAGGGAGGTGGCTTGGCTCTGTGACCTCATGGCCCCCACTTTTCACCAACAGCCAGTGGGAAGGATCAAATGGCATCAGTCCATCTGGGTGGCCAATCCCTCCTCCAAAGTTTCTGCCTTGACTCCTAACATTTTACATTTAGTCCAACACAGGCTCCGTGTGCTGAACGTTGGGTAGGAAACAACCGAGTCACAGACTTACCAGAACCTATGTCTTCCAACAAAGACCGTGGAACCCAGTAATAACCTGTCCGCGAACACTTGTTTATAGTGTGAATCTGGCGCTGACCCCACTCTTTAGGGCAGCGGGGAGATGAAAGACTGGTTTCCAGACTATTTGCTTTTGCCCTGTTCTGTTCAGTTCAGAGGAATCTATTCTCTTTGCTGCCCAGCTCCTACACTTAGAACAGGTCTCTGTGGCTCTACTTGGGGCTGTTCCCCAACCCCACACCTCTCTGCAGCCAGAAGAAAGGTGAGAACTCAGACCTCCACTTTCTGTTCTCAGAGCCTGGGGGCTGGGGGGCTAGAATGGGTGCAAGCTCTGCAGCTGTAGAGCGGGAGTTCAGGGAGGTTTCAGCTATGAGCCATGAAAAGAAGCAAGCTAACAGGATCAAAACTGGGTCTCTTCCCTGCCAGCGTGCAACTTAGCCTTCTGGAATGTCTAATTCTCCCTTACCATAAATGAGGGTGACACGAGCTACCTGTGTATGTGCCATAAAGAACTTAAAATGCCCCAGCAAGCAATGTCTGATACACAGCAGAAAATAACATTATTGTTATTTTTTTTTTAGTTTTGTCAATGTTTTTACTTATTTTTGAGAAGGAGAGAAAGAGACAGAGCACAAATGGTGGGGGGGGGGGTGGGGAGCACAGAGAGAGGGAGACACAGAATCCGAAGCAGGCTCCAGGCTCTGAGCTGTCAGCACAGAGCCTGACATGGGGCTCGAACTCACGAGCCATGAAATCGTGACCTGAGCCGAAGTTGGATGCTGAACCGACTGAGCCACCCAGGCACCCTATAACACTATTATTATTATTATTACTATTATTATTATCCTTTTTGCAATACTATAATCCAACATAAGCAAAGAAAGAAGGAAATGGACACACAGACAGACTAGCTTTCCAGCTAGACCGCTGTCCGGACAACAAAGGCAGGAGGGATAGGGATCACACACTATGCATAATTCTTTGTAATCTGCCTGGAATTCCCTCCCAGTATGTTTGGACAGAAAGGAAGGGAACCTGCAGTTTAGACACAAAGTGAAGGCTGGGATCTTTGGATCCATTTGATGAGGTACAAAATGCCTGGAATGTGGCTTCTTCTGCCAGCTGTGTCCAGTCATTTGTGGTTTTGAGGCCAGGGCGACTGGCACGTCCTGGGCTTGGGCCTCAGCCTTTCACATTGAACGGCAATACAAACCACACAGAGAAAGGCCAGGCTGCAGATAAGTCTTCTCTGCCTCAAAAGCCAAAATGGGCCCTCTGGGGTCACGTGCTCTGTTGGAGCCCTCCTCGCTCCTGAGAGCACCAGCTGCGTCACCGTCACTGGGAGGACCAAATGAGAGCAAATGAACCCAGTGCAGAGGAAGGGCCTGGTGCAGAGAAGGTGTCGGGTGAGTGTGCACCCCAGTATCCCTGGCGCTCCACTGTGTACAGATGAGCATGCTGGGCCATGGGCGACTTTTCTAAGTTAGCACACCTAGCGAGTGGTGCCGCTGACAGTAGAACCTACAACATCAGGCATCCATAGTTTTCCTAGCAGATGGTGTCTTACTGAGCGCCTCCCTTCGCCAAGACCCCACATACTGTTCAACGGAGGCAACAAAGGCACGCCAGCTTGTTGCCCTCCTTCCCTCGCCCACCCCTGCATCTCGGCACCATGCCGGATGACCTTCCGAGTGCAACGTGTGACACCAAATGGAGCAGGTCGCCGTGGCTCCCTCCTCATCCCCACGGGCACAAAAAGTTCTGAAGGCCTAGCAGGCAAAGGTTTGGTTGCCAGCCCTGAGCAGAGCATGTTTTTCTGAGGGACAACAAAAGGAGCCGTTCGCCGAATGGGCTCAATGTGAGAGATGGCCCCCAAAGGGCAGGGCCAAGCGGTTCAAAGAAAGAGGGGAAAAGTGTGGCCATAAAACTATCCCGCAGCCAGGTGTGTGACAGAGCCAAGAAATAGAGCCACGTCTGTGGTTTGGAAACTACCTTAGAGGACTTGTAGGTTGCTAGACCTTGGGAAAGCTGATAGGAGGGACAACAGATCAGGGAGGTGTCATTCACTCATTCAACAGATATTTATTGAGGGCCTGATGCCCAAGAGCTGGGAATAATATCAAGGTAAATGAGATCACTGGGCTCCTGGCCTCCTGAGGCTTACACTTGGGGTGGGCAGCATATGTCAAACAAGGAAATTTAAAAAAATAAATTAATTAATAAATTAAATTAAATTAAAGAAGGTGTCATGCTTGGGAATGCAAGCTGGTGCCACCACTCTGGAAAACAGTATGGAGGTTCCTCAAAAAACTGAAAATAGAACTACCCTACGACCCAGCAATTGCACTACTAGGTATTTATTCAGGGGATACAGGGGTGCTGTTTCAAAGGGGCACATGCACCCCAATGTTTATAGCAGCACCATCAACAATAGCCAAACAATGGAAAGAGCCCAAATGTCCATCGATGTCGATGGATGAATGGATAAAGAAGATGTGGTATATATATACAATGGAGTATTACTTGGCAATGAAAAAGAGTGAAATCTTGCCATTTGCAACTACATGGATGGAACTGGAGGGTATTATGCTAAGTGAAATTAGTCAGTCAGAGAAAGACAAAGTCATATGACTTCACTCATATGAGGACTTTAATATACAAAACAGATGAACATAAGGGAAGGGAAGCAAAAAGAATATAAAAGCAGGGAGGGGGACAAAACAGAAGAGACTCATAAATATGGAGAACAAACTGAGGGATACTGGAGGGGTTGTGGGAGAGGGGATGGGCTAAATGGGTAAGGGGCACTAAGGAATCTACTCCTGAAATCATTGTTGCACTATATGCTAACTAATTTGGATGTAAATTTTAAAAAATAAAATTAAACAAAAAATAAACCAAAAAAAAAAAAAGGAGGTGTCACGCTGTGAAAAATGCTACATTGTGTTGTGCTTGAGAGTGGACCGTTTAGGGTGCTTAAAATTAAGCTGATTTCTGAGAAAGCTTGAAATAAAATGCAGTATACAGCCGGTAAAAAAAAAAAAAAAAAAAAAAAAAGTAGACATACATAAACCCAGAATTCAGTACTCTAAGAGGTTTATGGCTCTAGAAGAAATTATAATGTATAATTTATAGTTAATTTGCAGAATCAGTTTTAAAAAAGCTTTTTAACAACTTCCAGGTGAGACGTCAATATTATGTTCTACAACATTCTTTTTTTTTTCTAATTTTTTTTAATGCTTTTATTTATTTTTGAAACAGGGAGAGACAGAGCATGAGCAGGGGAGGGGCAGAGAGAGGGGGAGACACAGAATCGGAAGCAGGCTCCAGGCTCTGAGCTGTCAGCACAGAGCTGGACGTGGGGCTCGAACTAACGCGAGATCATGACCTGAGCTGAAGTCGGACACTTAACCCATCGAGCCCCCCCTGTTCTACAACATTGTGATGATAAGCTATATCTTGAAACGTTATACACAACCAGGCAGTACCTCTTCCAGATGTTTCTGGGGAGCCAGTGAGTGTTAGCAGGTGTCAGGGACCCCGTGGACAAATGCTTATAGAGGTCACCAGATTAATGGAAGTCACTCCACATCAGGGATCATGTGGTCACAAAAACGGGAACCTGTTGGAGGAAGCTCAAGTACAAACTAACATCAGTTGAGCAATGGGGGTGTCTTGTAGACCCCAGAAGTAGCCACAAGCCCGTGAGGGACCGGAAGGAGGAACTGAAAGTTTTCCAGAACTGAGAACTCACCTTCTCAGAGGCCATGTGGTCGTTGTGTTTTAAATGTAACGCTATTTACCACACTAGTTGTCTGTGGGACTGCTTCTTCAGAATTTTTTATGGAGCTAAAATAGAGAGAGAGCACACTATTTGTCACGTTAGTAAGCACACGGTCCAGTGGCGTTAGTTACGTTCCCTGTGTTGGGCGAGGATTACCACCATGTTTTCGCCAAACCTTTTCGTTACCCTGAGCAGCAACTCTCTGCCGCCATGCAGTAACCCCACAGCTACTGTGCAGAATACTCTACGACCACCGGCACAAGTATGTCCAAATCCTTGTTTTCAATTCTTTGAGGTAGATACCCAGCAGTGGAATTCTACATGCAGCTTTTTGAGGAACGGTCATACTGTTTTCCACAGTTGAGTGTGCCATTTTGTATCCACACCAGTAATGGACAGGGGTTCAAATTGCCCCGCAGCCTGGCTAACACCTGTTTTCTGTTTCTGCCTTTTTTTTTTTTAATTTATTTTTTTTTAATTTTTTATTTTTTTAAATAGAGCCAACCTAGTAGGTATGAAGTGGCATATCATTGTGGTTTTGACTTGCATTTTCCTAATGGTTAGAAATGCCGAGTACCTTTGCACATGCTGATTGGCTACGGCTAGTAATTCTGAGTACTTTCTCCTGTGCTTAGTGGCCATACATATTTATCCTCTGGTAAAAATGGCTATTTAGCCCTTTGTGCATTTATTTTTTTTTTCCAACGTTTTTTATTTATTTTTGGGACAGAGAGAGACAAAGCATGAATGGGGGAGGGGCAGAGAGAGAGAGGGAGACACAGAATCGGAAACAGGCTCCAGGCTCCGAGCCATCAGCCCAGAGCCCGACGCGGGGCTCGAACTCACGGACCGCGAGATCGTGACCTGGCTGAAGTCTGACGCTTAACCGACTGCGCCACCCAGGCGCCCCTGTGCATTTGTTTTTAACGTGCGTTGTTTGTTTTTGTTCTTGTTGTTGAGTTGTGGGATGTTCTGGATATTAAACCTCTATCAGATAGGTGTTTTGCAAAATTTTTACCTTTCTGTATGTTGTTTTTCCACTTTCTTGATAATGTCCTTTGATGCAAAAAAAAAAAAAGCTTTAATTTTGATGAAATTCCATTTATCTCTTTTTTTTTTCTTTGTTGCTTGTGCTTTTGGTGTCATATCTAAGAATCCATGGCCAAATCCAAAGTCAAGAAGATCTCTCCCTGTTTTCTTTTAAGAGTTTTGGGGCTTCAGCTCGTATGGGCATTTAGATCCATTAACCATTCTGAGCTAATTTTGGGGTTTTTTTTTTCAATTTTTTAATGTTCATTTATTTTTGGGAGAGAGAGAGAGAGAGATAGAGCGCAAGTGGGAGAGGGGCAGAGAGAGAGAGAGAGACAGAATCCGAAGCAGGATCCGGATTCTGAGCCGTCAGCACAGAGCCCGACACGGGGCTCGAACTCAGAAGCCAAGAGATCGTGACCTGAGCCAAAGTTGGGTGCTCAACTGACTGAACCACTCAGGCGCCCTTGAGTTAATTTTTGCAAATGGTTTGAGGTCAGTGTCCAAATTCATTCTCTTGCATGCGAATACCCATTTTTCCTAGTATCATTTGCTTGAAAAAATTTCCTCTCTCCATTGAATGGTTTTGGCACACTTGTCAAAAATCAATGGAGCATATCTGCATGGGTTCATTTCTGGGCTTTCTATTCTGTTCCATTGGTCTCTATGTCTGTTTTTGTGTGGGTACCACCCTGTTTTCATTATTATAGCTTTGTCATTTGCTTTAAAATCAGGTGTTATAAGACTTTGTTCTTTTTCAAGATCGTTTTGGCTATTCGGGGTCCCTGTCAATTTATTTTGTTCCCTTGCATGTGCCATATGTTCCTGTTTCTTCAAATGCCTTATGATTTTTTTGCTGAAATCTGGACACTTGAATCGTATAAAGTAGTAAATATGGAAATCCGATTCTCTCAGTTCCCTAAGGTTTTCTGGTTTGGGTTGGTTTGTTTGTTTTTCATTTTGAAGACGATAGTAGTCCATTTGTTTAGAAACTTTCCCCAACTAGTTTTGCAGACTCTGATTCCGTATTCCTTGCCATGTGTGGCCACTGGAGTCTCTGTTCCTTAGTTTCACGCAACTAGTATTTTCAGAGATTTCCTGAAACGCTAGGAGCTATTTCGCTCCCGGGTCTGAGTCAGTCTAGGTTATGTATCAAGCAGTCTATTGTATGTTTCCAATGTAATCTTTTGCCCAAGCATCTGTGGGTTCTTAGTTCATCTTGCAGTGTTTTCAAGCAATGCCTGCTGCTTTTCTGGGCGAAAGTTTGATGGAGGTGAAACAGGTTATTTCTCTTGTGTCTGTTCTTCAGGTATCCCCAGACGGGTTAGAACAGACATCCACAATAATTTGCAAATATAGTCTGCTCAGCTCCCTCCAGAGCCAGGAACCAGGGTCCCACACTGGGAACATGGCCACCATCTTCAAGACCCCCATGCCAGGCAGGGAGAAGTCAGACAAGGGCAAGTAAAATGCCATAAATCTTTCCTACTATCTTGGAGTTGCTTTTTTCTTGATTCAGCACTTACTCGGTTGCCGTGGACTTTTGACTGTTTTCCGGAGTTCTGACAGAGGTGGTTCTGGCAGTTTCTGCTTGTTTTTTGATGTTTCTGTGGTGGTCTGACGGTTTGAAGTTACCTACGTCACCATTTTGTGATGTCACAATCCTCATGTGGTTTCTTGCCTTGTATTTTCTCTGCAAATTTACTCCATTCTCTTTTTCTCCCTAGAGGCCAAGTCTTTCTTCTTGCTCATTATTGCAAATAGCTCCAAAATGGCTGCTCCACATGGAAGCTTCAGTTCCCGGGGCACGGTTACGTTATAGCTCCAGGACCCAAACTAAGTCAGTCCGGTTTTCTAAATCTAAAAAACAAAACAAAACAAAAAACAGTGTCAGGGGGCGCCTGGGTGGCTCAGACCGTGGGGCCTCCCACTTCTGCTCAGATCATGATCTCACGGTTCGTGGGTTCGAGCCCCGCGTCGGGCTCTGTGCTGACAGCTCAGCGTCTGGACCCTGCTTCGGATTCTGTGTCTCCCTCCCTCTCTGCCCCTCCCTTGCTCATGCTCTGTCTCTCTCTCCTTCAAAAGTAAATAAACATTTAAAACAAACAAAAAAAAAAAAACAGTGGCAGAAGGTTGAACTGATTGGCTCAGCTTGAGTACCTGGGACTAATCAGCTAGGGGGTAGGCAACCACGGGACCCACTTCATACTGCGCAGAGGTAGTGGGAGGGATTGTCTTGCAAGAGGGCAAGGCTGGCTCCCTAAAAATAAGAGCAGGGGCAAGCGGAAGTATTGAGTATCTCCAGATCAACCATCCAACGTGATCCTTTACGGCAGGACTTCCAAGAGGGGGGCAAGGTAAGAAGTATTTCCCAACCATATTTAACCGGCTTTGGGGCTTAGTGGAATACAAATTATAGAAACAGTGCTGTGGGAGTCCAATAAGAACATTGAATTCAGACGGTGAAGATTCAGATAGCATCCCTGCCCTTTCCTACATGTGTCGGGTATTTCTGCTGCCTGGAGGCACCGGGCTGGGTGCACTGCAGATGCTCATTTGATGACGAAAGATTAGGTTCCTGAAAGTTCGAGGCAGAGACCATGCTGCCTGCTGTGCAGAGGAGAATGAACATTTCTCTACCCAGGTGTTCAACACAGGTGAAAAGACAGCGTCAGTCCCCCAGCCAAAAGGAAAGGACACATATGACACAACTGTAGAGAAACAAATAAAAACTATGAGGAGACCTAGGTCTGGCCTGGGTTTGCCACCTTCTAGATAAGCAGCTATGTGATACAGGACGGCCCATTAGGCCTCTCGGAACTTATGTTTCTTCACCTGGGAAATAAGGAGCTTGGGCCCAACGGATTCTAGGGCTTTTGTTTGTTTGCTTTTTCCGTTCTTGTTGTAAAAGCAGAGCCTTTTCTTTAAAATAAACAATACGCAGAGCCCCAGTCTATAAAAATGGCAAAAGTGGAACCAACCGGTACGGTGAGAGCAGGGACCCCGGGGCTGGTCACCAGAGGTTCCCGTAGGGTGAATTTTCTCATATCTTCATAGGACGCGTGTTGTGGGTATCCTTGAAGGTGAGCACATGCCACTCCGTATGGTGAGCTCCTCCAGGCCTACATGGGCTTATGTCCCCCATTAAACCGTAAGTCCTTACAGGTAGGGGCTGTCTTCGAGTTCATGGGTGCTGAGAGCCCAGCCTGACACCCTGCTCACAGGTTCTGGGTTATTCCTGATAGTGGGAGATGATAATATAATAATAATAATAACAATAGTAGGAATAGCAGTAAATACTGGGGATACCGGATAAGTTTATATGACAGGGATGGTCTGTCACAGGCCTCCCCAGCTTTCTGGAATTCTTGGGTAGTCATCGTTCTGTTTTGCCAAGACAGGTGTTAAAAAAGACAATTTTCGGGGCGCCTGGGTGGCGCAGTCGGTTAAGCGTCCGACTTCAGCTCAGGTCACGATCTCGCGGTCCGGGAGTTCGAGCCCCACGTCGGGCTCTGGGCTGATGGCTCGGAGCCTGGAGCCTGTTTCCGATTCTGTGTCTCCCTCTCTCTCTGCCCCTCCCCCATTCATGCTCTGTCTCTCTCTGTCCCAAAAATAAATAAGCGTTGAAAAAAAAAAAAGACAATTTTCACTGCTACAGTCACCTCCAGTTCTTCAGAGAAGTGACATTTGAGCAATAAAAAAGTGACCCAGCACTGGAAAATCACCTCCAGAGCCATTTCGTGTCCCTTGTTTCACTTTGCCATCTGCCTGTCCTCTCCAGTTAGTGCGACCTGAGGCTTATCTTTCAACTGTGGGGCCCTCCAGGTCTGGCCTCCAGAGAGTTCTCAGGCGTCCTGGTTGTGACGTGTCTGACCTGGATCCCGAGGGCAACTGGCCACGAGTGTTGTCCCTTCACCGGCACTGATCACTGTGATGTCTCCGCATTTGGTCCAAAGTCCTGCCTGTACTTCAATAAAACGTGACACCTTTGTCTTGACTTTGCGAACGAAGGAGAGCTGGGATTATTTAAACTAAATAGAACAGCCTTGAGCACCAGAACCTGCCCAGAGAGGTGGAGACAAAAGCGAAGCCGTGTGGTCTCTGTCCTCGAGCTGGGGACAGACACACAGATAAGCCACACAGGTGTATTAACAGAGGTTCTCACAGAGCAGTGCGAGAACCCGTTGGTGGAAAGAATTCCTCTGGCTGGAGTTGCAAGAGATGGTGAGGGCGAATCAGGAGAGTCCGCTTGTAGAAGAAACGATGAGATGGTCCTCGAAGGATGAGGAATCTGCCAGGCTAAGTGGAGGGGAAGGGACACTCTAGGCAAAGGGACAGAGCAAGCAGTGGCACAAAGCTTGACAATGCCAGGAACTCTGGGAGAATATGTCTGTATCATCCTTTCAACAAGACCATTTTCTTAAAAGTGAAGTATGGTGAAGCTTCTGCCCATAAACATGCTGTCCACGGAGCCTGTAACCCTAACGCTGCACGTGCCTATTCGCTGCTGGAAACCAGTCCGGAGCACCATGCACCATGCAAATGACCGGGCCACAAGTGTCATAGAGCAGTGGAGGTTTGAGGCCGAACCAGGCAACTCAGCTACGTTGAAAGAAGCTTTTCATCCCCCCAGAAGGTTTGCCTTGGGGTGGGCTGGAAGGTAAGAACTCTTGCTCAAGGTGTCTGTGATTCCCTATAGAGAATCTCCCTATAGAGAATTCTCCCTATAGAGAATCTGGAGTACCTCCAGATGTGACTATATTTGGAGACAAGGCCTTTAAAGAAGCAGTGAAGTTAACATGAGGTCATTGGGGTGGGCCCTCATCCAAAATGACTGGTGTCCTTATAAGAAGAGCAGATTAGGACACAGACACACAGAGGGGCGACCATGTAAGGGCACAGGGAGAAGACGGCCATCTGCAAGCCAAGGAGAGAGGCCCTTGAAGGAAACCAACCCTGATGACACCTTCCTCTTGGATGTCCAGCCTCCAGGGCTGTGAGACAATAAATCCTGTTGTTTAAGCCACCCAGGCAGATATCACGGCCATTTTACAGACGGGAGAACTGAGGTTTAAGAGAGTAATAGTATTCGGGGCACCTGAGTGGCTCGGTCGGTTGAGCGTCCAAGTCTTGATTTCGGCTCAGGTTGTGATCTCACGGGTTGGTGGGATAGAGCCCCACACAGGGAGGGCTCCATGCTGACGGCACAGAACCTGCTTGGGATTCTCTCTCTCTGCCCCTCTTCTGTGCTCCTTCTCTCTCAAAATAAATAAATAAACATTAAAAGAGAGAGAGAGTAATGGCATTTACTTCTTGTGCAGCAAAAAAAAAAAAAAAAAAAAAATCCCAGCCAAACTGGGGGACCCGAGCCAGCCCTCACGCTTCCCCCAGCTAGCATTATCCTATCAACTCCCTTTTTTGAAGCGATCTGCTTCAGTGTAAAACTCCTGGGCATCTGTTCTCTCCATATGTCACTCTTGCGCATGGGACGTTCATGGAAACATCCTGCAAGAGTTAGATGCCTAATTGCTTCTTATTCCATAACACCGTTGCCTGAATTCGTACCTCGTGCTGCTTCTAAACCTGCATCTCAGCTATAAATCTTCGCAGTGACAGAAGTGAACATGTAGAACACACATTCATAAAGACAAGGTGTCGAAGCCTCCAGCCCTGCTCACTCCGCGGACAGCCAGGAACATCAAAGCTATATCATGCACTGAAGTCCAATGTGGGACGATTAATGGGAGTGTTCAAGTTCCTGAAGGCATCCCCAGAAGAAACAGGGCTGCCTAGACATCACCCTGCAGGGTGCCACTTAACAGGGCCGCCCAGTCATTCTGGGGTGTCGGAACTTTATTTTTTATTCAAAAAAATTTTTTTAACGTTTATTCATTGTTCAATAGAAACACAGAGCATGAGCGGGGGAGGGGCAGAGAGAGAGGGAGACACAGAATCCGAAGCAGGCTCCAGGCTCCGAGCTGTCAGCACAGAGCCCGATGCGGGGCTCGAACTCATGGACTGTGAGATCACGACCTGAGCCGAAATCGGACGCCCAGCCGACACCTTGGGGTGTTGGAACTTTAAAGACAAATATGGCTTGCTTCCTTCCATTCAAGTGCTATTATTCCTCACCCCACCCCCACGTTTTACACATGATTTTAAAAAAATGGCTTTTTGATTGTATAAAATACCCCGCACGTATTTGAAGCGTACGATTTGATGAATTTTGACCTTTGTGTACACTTCCGGAACTCTCACTGCAATCAAGATAGTGAACATAACCATGACTTTCAAGTTTCCTCGTGCCCTTTGTAATCCCTCCTTCCTGCCCCCCTCCCACCCCTCCCCAGGCAATCATTGATCTGTTTTTGTCACTACACATTAGTTTGCATTTTTCCGAAGTGGAAACGTAGTCGGCCCTCCTTTGGTCTGGCTTCTTCCATTCTGCATAATTACTTTGAAATCCATCCATCGTATTGGATATATCAATAGCTTATTCCTTTGATTTGTGAGTGGTGTTCAATTGCGTTTGATATACCATAATTTGTTGAACCGGTCATCTGTTAAAGGATGTTTGGGTTGTTTCCAGTTTGGAGCTAGTACAATGAAGCTGCTATGAATATTCACATTCAAGTCTTTGAGTGGACGGATGCTTTCATTCCTCTTGAGTATGCAGACACCTAGAAGTGAAATGGCCGGATCATAGAGTGGGTGTATAGTTAACCTTTAAGAAACTGTCGGGCTATTTTCTAAAGTAGTGGTACCATTATCCGTTCCTACCAGCAGTGTGGGAGAATTCATGTTTCCCCGCATCCTTGCCAGCGCTTGGTATGATTCATTTTCGAAGCGTTAGCTTCTCTCATACATGGGTCGTGATTTCTCATTGTGATTTTAGTTTGCATTTTCCAAATGACTACTGATGTTGAATATCTTTGCCTTCTTTAGCCACCCGTGAGTCTTCTTTGGTAAAGTGTGTTCAAATCTTTGCCTGTTTAAAAAAAAAAAAAAAAAAAAAAGGATCATGGTCGCCTGGGTGGCTCAGTCGGTTAGGCATCCAACTTCGGCTCAGGTCATGATCTCCGGATCCGGGAGGTCGAGCCCTGCGTCAGATTCTGTGCTGACAGCTCAGAGCCTGGAGCCTGCTTCAGATTCTGTGTCCAACCCCCCTGCTCCTCCCCCACTTATTCAAAAATAAATGTTAAAAAAATATATATATATATAAATAAATAAATAAATAATGGATCATTTGTCTTCTTGTAATTGAAATTGTAAGCGTTCTTGATACAGCTCAGATCCAACTCCTTTGTTAGATACATGTGTTACATTTGATTCCGTATCAAATATAAACAAGAGGCTTATTGGGGATAGCCAAACCACGCTAGAAAACGAAATATGCACTGTTATCGTAAGTATAAATTATCCATGCAAAAGTTGCGAATAGCACGCACAAGCGTTACGTTTAATCCCTCCCTAAGGGCACTGGTGCCACTCTTCGCCAAGTGGGCTGAAGGAAATCTCCCTGTCCGGGCATTTCCGGGTCTTCTTTACTTCTTGCTTCCGGTCCTTGGCTCCTTCTCTGTTTCCCCTCTCCTCTCTGACCCACGCCAACGCATCAGGCAAATCGTACGCAGCATCAGAAAGGACATCACAGTTACCGGTCTTGAAGGCAGAGTCTTCGTTAGCTGCCCCTGATACCTGATACAGCTGCTGTTCCTTTCAGCTGATGTCAAGGAGGATCCGCTGCCTGGCAATACCCGCTAGAGGGTTCTTCTACCTCTTTGCGGGAAAAGACCAATGTTTTGGTTATGTGTTACCTTAGAGAGCTTTCCCCCCGATTAAAAAAGAACCCACCACTTTCTCTCAAATATCCCTTCCTGGAGGTACCAGCAGCGAGGTTTCTGCTTGACCCCCACTTCTGAGGAGGGCAGAACGGCCCCTTGTCTACTCCCTCACCCGGGGCCTGATAGATCATATGTCTGTAGACATACTCAGTGTCTGCCTCTCCCCAGTAAAACCCCATGAAGGCAGGAACTCTGCCTGTTTTGTCCACAGCTATGTTCTCAGCCCTTAGAACAGTGCCTGGCACATAGTAGGAGCTCACTGTATATTGGTCGAATGAATGAATAAATGCAGCCAACACGGTGACCAGCTTGAACGGGTGGATGCGGGGCTGGGAACCAGAAGAGTTCCCACTGAGACCACCAAGCTAATAAATGGAGACAATACACGTAGGCACAGGTATGTCTGTGGACAAGGGGACATTACAAAGGAGTCAGGTAGATGCTTCACCGGAGGCATTTGGGCTGGGCCCTAGCGCAGAGGAGGGGACACCGGTGTGCCCAAAGGGGGCGGGAAGATTTCTCAGAGAAGGGTGACTTCGAGAGGGAGGAATTCATGAGACACACAAACTAGGGAGAAGAATCTCCAAGTTGGAGGGCTGCTGAGGGCAGATCTGTTTGAGATCTTGGGAAGCTGCTCTCTGGGCCTGTGAGCCCACCCTGGTTCTTTCTCCTGGCCACGCGTTTTCCCTGGCGTACCACCGTTTGATGAGTTACAAAGTGAATTTTTCGTCTCTTTTTTCTTTTTTTTAATGTTTATTTTTGAGACGGAGACAGAGACGGAGCGTGAGGGGGAAAGAGCAGAGAGAGAGGGAGACACAGAATCCGAAGCAGGTTCCAGGCTCCGAGCTGTCAGCACAGGGCCTGTTTGGGATTCTCTCTCTCTCCTTCTCTTCTCTGCCTCTACCCTGCTGGCACGCTCTCTCTCTCTCTCTCTCTCTCACTCAAAATAAATAAATAAACTTAAAAAAAAAAAAAAAGCCCAAAGTAAAGAAAAAGTTGCAAATGATGTAGTGAGAAAGTTTCTAAGCTCATGAACAAATTTAACCTTAGAGTGATTTTTATTTTTATTTATTTTTTATTTTTTTTTCAACGTTTATTTATTTTGGGGACAGAGAGAGACAGAGCATGAATGGGGGAGGGGCAGAGAGAGAGGGAGACACAGAACCGGAAACAGGCTCCAGGCTCTGAGCCATCGGCCCAGAGCCCGACGCGGGGCTCGAACTCCCGGACCGCGAGATCGTGACCTGGCTGAAGTCGGACGCTTAACCGACTGCGCCACCCAGGCGCCCCTAGAGTGATTTTTAAAAGTCCTTTCAATCCTAGGCCTCCGTTCTGTCCTGTTTTCCATGCCCAGCTTCTACTTCCTCCTGTGCCCGGGGGCTATTTCCCCTTGAATCTCTCACTGCTATTTCACTCAACCCATAGGAAACATGCCCTTTCTTGGCATGTCCCCTGATGCCCCCCCCCCCCCCCGACCCAGGTCTTCTCTGCCACTTACCCAAACGACAACAGGTTCCTAACTGGTCTATGTCTCCTTGCCATTACGTCCACACAGCTCACCTATGTAATCTCTGTAGGACCCTGCTCACAGCCATTACTGGAAGGGTGAGGTATCCTGATTATTCTTCCACCTCAGTGTTCTCTCACACGTACTGCTCCCTGAGAACCATCCTTTCCCTGTGCAAATCGTCATACGCCATGAGCCACGGCCTCTGTGTCAGGACACCAGTATATACACGGTCATCCAGTAAGGAAAGACATGCGCCTCGCATCTTCGAGGAAGTTGACAAAGGGTGCGGCGAAAGCTTGGACAGGAGAACCGGGTTTTGACAGCGGGTAGGGTTAGGGAAGACGTTTCTGAGCAAGGGACATTCGACCTGACATGCGGGGGAAGAATAGGGAAGGGCTAAAGGAAGAGATGTGCAAAGCCCCAAGGTGAGGACACCTCGGCATTTGGAGGGAATTACAGAAACCTGGGTGGGAGGAGTGTGGTCACTCAAGGGACAAAGGGACAAAGGCACAAGGTAGACTGGAGCGAGGCTCAGAGGTTAGGCCACACTGAGCCTTCTGGACTGTGATAGGGCTTCTGGATCACGTCTGCCGCTGGGGGGAGGATGGTCTGAATGCCAGGACACCTCAGGGAGCTATTATAGGAAGTGAGGAGAGAGCAGAGCTTAGACCCAATGAGACAGAAGGACGAAATGTCTGAGGTGGAATGATTAGGACCAGCACGTGGTGGTGGCTTGCATGTAGAGGGGCTAGAAAAGGATGTCAAGAAGGGGGCCCAGGCTTCAGATGGGTGAAAGGAGGTGTCGTCCTCTAGAACATGCTAGAGACGAGAAGAGCACATTTTGGGGGGGGGGGGGATCCTCCGAGCTCAGATTTGAGCAGGGGACCCTGAAGTCCCCTTCCAACTGGCCTCACGTGGTTTGTTATCATCATTTTTCGTTTCTGCAACTCACAACTCCACAACCCACCTTCCAAAATCAAAATTCCCACGCCGCGTCTTTCGCAAATGATTTGAAATGTCCCACTAAGGTGAGTTCATGTCCTTCAACTAAAACAAACCCCAGGGCAATCAGGCCACGTAGGAGGTGGCGGGACAGTGGTGGCTGAAGCCAATCACGAGATCATGGATTGTAACTCCTTGCTATGCAGAAGTTAGTCCTGTGATAGAAGACGTAACACCTGGCCATAGCCAAACAGCCCCCGGCAAGGTCCAGTGAGGCCTGGGGCTGGGTAGGAAGACCCACAGAAGGTGACATCTGCCCATGTCCCACAGTTGATGGACCTCCGGAAGGAGTGTATCATTTAGCAATTTCATGGATCACCCTGAGGCCTCTCATAGTCTCTCTTGAGCAGGAAATCAGGGAGTAGGGGATGAGGGGGGAGGTGGGGAAAAGCATCAAAGCTACCGTCACCATCCAAACAAGGGGAGGAAAGCTAATACTTCTTAATTTCCTGCCACAATCCAGCCTCCTTCACATACGTGAGTCTCTCTGTGCCTGTTTCTTCCGCTGCAAAATGTGGACAACAGTATCCCCTTAATATGCGTTTGTTTGTGTGCGTGAGGAACAAATGAGCTACTACACTTAGAGCGCCTAGAACCAGGCACAGCAGGACCAAACCGGCTTACTACGCATTTGCTTTCATCACGAGGACTGGCAGCGTCATCGTCATCATCGCCACCACCATGTCTCGTCCCAAACGGATTCATTCACATGCATTTTTGCCGATGAGGGAACTGAGGTCAGGAGCACACCAGTCAGCTGTGGTTCTGTTATGCTGCAGTAACAAACACCCACCCCCCCAAGTTCAAGTGGCTGACAACTACCCAAGTAGTTGTAACATGCCCACTCATGTTACATATGGCTATGGTGGATTCCATCTGAAATCCGGGCTTAAGGAGCAGCCCTTCTCTGAGATGTCACCATTCCCAGCGCAGAGGATAAAGAAAGACAAGGGGGACCAAGCTTTTGTCCATAAGGGACTCCTGTGACTTCCTCTTCCACCTCATTGGCCAAACTCAGTCACCCGACAAACCTAATGTCAACAGGACAAGGAGGATATTCTTTCCCCAGGGATGACTCTATAAGAAAGGGCAGCAAGTATTTTAGCAATCACACAATATACAACAAGGAGTTTCAATAGCTCACCCAGAGTCACACAGATTTCAAAAAGCCAGGATTCAAACCCATGCCTGACTAATGCAAAAGTCTCTCTGTGGTGCTGCCTGGCCATACCTCCTTCTTCCCTTTCTCTTCCTGCTCCACCACTTATCAGAACTATGTCTTCAAATGGGGCGCCTGGCTTGTGAAGATCATAGAGCATGTGACTCTTGATCTCAGGTTCATGAGTTTGCCCAGAGTCAAGTCAGGACAGCCATGTCCAGGAGATAGCCCATTCTCTTCGAGCTGTAGGTGCTTCGTTATCAATTTCCTGAACTGTAAGATGGGATAAGCCAATGCATTTCAATTCATCAAGCGTTTACTACAGGTCAAGACTTAAAATTTTGATTATCTTGATTCATTTCTTATGACTGTGTCAAGGAGTAAATTCACCCAGACCATCACTATAAGTCAGCCCATAATATATGAGTTTATAGTTATTTCAGTCTATCCTTAGAATCCACCTAAAAAGTTGTGATCTCCATCTCTCTTTCTCTCTCTCTCTCTCTCTCACACACACACACACACACACACACACACCCCCCACTACTTTTCTAAGATATGGAAATATATTTTTAAGTTCCCTTTCAGTATTGGATTCATAAAGCAGATCCCATATCTTTCACTCATCAGTTATTTTTAACCTCTTCCTCAATAAAGCACAGTCTGAATAGCCAGTGTTTGAGCTAATTCTGTTCCAGATGGCTCTAGGGCCAGGGAATTCATGCTAACCAGGAAAGCCTAGCCCCTTCTCTTTACGAAAGGCATCTCCCAAGGCTCTCCTCTTCACTCAGTCTTCAACTTTGAGGTCACAAAGGGCAAGTCGAGTCCCTCTTATCCTTCTTGGCCCTCAAATGTTTGAAGATATAGCCCCATGTCACCTCCACAGGAAAACTCTCCACTCCCTTTGACCATTCATTCTACATATGGCCTGGCTCCAGGACCCTTGCCGACCTGATCATTCCCTGGGCACCAGCTCCTTTGCCCCAACACGAGCAGAGGTAGAGTGACAGCAGCATCTTGACCATCCCCACATTTCTGGCATTGAGCGCAGGTGCGGCATGTGGCAGGCTCTCAGAAATGCTTGTGTTGGGCTGAGTGGCAATGGGGCTGTCATTAGGACTGTCTCTACGACTGAGGTAAGGGCTATGGTTTTTCAAACTGGCTTTCCAGAGTTCAACAGCATCGTCACCTGAAGGTAAAATACGAAAAAGACAAAGACGGTCAAGGGACACAATAGGGAATTAACAGAGAGGTTAACAGAGAGGTTTCCTAAAACATAGTAGGGATGCTATGCTCGGCCACCTGAGCATTAACCGGGTTACCAGCAGACAGAAGTTCCCCAGGGGGGCCTGCAATACAGTTTGGTCTGTGCCCCACCTTCTCCATCCAAGTGCTCTGAAACGAGGCTGACCCGTCAGGTCCCTCCGGGTGGGTGTACAAAGTGACCCGAACAGGGGAGCAGAGAAAGGCTATGTTTCTCTCCGCTTTTCATCTGGGTTTCTTAGCGGATGGGAAAGAACTGCTTGCTCTCATTTTCAAACGGCTGCCGGGGGAGAATGTGGACCAGGGGTGGGAGCAGGGGGCGGAGAAGGGTGGCCTCCACATGGCAGGGGCGCCAGGTCTCAGTCCCCTGTGCCCTTGGCCGGGTCAGCATACCGGGACAGAGTGTGTTAAGCGTAGGCTTTATTATTATTCGGGTGTGGTAGGGCCAACAGACCAGCAGATGATTGCCATTGAAAAGGCAGTGTGTCACAGTTCCCTAGAAGAGGGGGCGTGCCATGCCGTGAGAGAGGTCCCCGTGGGGAGGCACCAGGGGCAGGCAGGAGGCAGAGGGAGTAAGGAGAAAATGTTGGCAACAGCCTTTGCCGGCAGCTGTGTGGGAAGGAAAGATCGAGGCAGGGCATGCAGGGCTCAAGCCTGGCTAATCGGAGCAGTCTCAGGCCTCTGGGCCCTAGGGGCTGTCCCTTGCTGTCTGGTACCTGCTCAGCGGTGATGAGGACAAGGCGATAAGAGCATCAGAGCCCAGGGAGGGGGGTGGTAAGGGGCTCTGGATTGGCTGGTTTGAATATGAAAGGTATGCTCCCAAGTGAGTTGCTTACTCTCACTAGGAACTGGCTAACGCAGGCAGGGGCAGCGGTTCCAGGATTAGCATGTCCCCAAGAAGTCAAAGCGTCAGACTATAGGAAACAGAAGGCGTGGTTGCCACAGAGCGGCAGGTACTCTGAGGAAGCCTCTGAAATCAAATACGAGCTGATCAAAACCTTACTGAAAGCCCTCAGTCCGCCTGCTTTTTCACGGGACAATCTGCATTTCTCTCGTTTACCCTTTCCTTTCATCTCTCCCTAGCACGCAGACATCCGGTGGTGGGGAAGGCTAGGAAAACCCTGAAGTGGGCTTTTGTTGGCCTCGTGGCTCGCGTGGAAATCCTGGCTTATCTGCCGATGCCAGAATCCAACGGCAGAGCCGTGCCCGGGTCAGCCTCACTTGGCCGGCAGAGGTGACAATGAAAATTCAGCGGCGCAGCCTGAGCTGGACCCAGGAGCAGTGCTGTGCCATCCGGCCCGCGCTAGCGGGGGGCTGGGAGCGAATGTGGGTGCCCGCAGAATGAGGCTCATCGGGGGGGGGGGGGGGGGTGGTCTGGGGAATGCTTAGGGAAGGCATCGCCTTCCCCACTGTGCTGCTGGAAAGATCGTAGAGGCCCTTGTCCGCTCCAGAGAAAAACAGGCCATCATTTCGTCTCTCCCCACCCTCCCCGGCCCCTCCCAGTGGGTGCCAGATGGGTGCTGATGGATGTCCTCCCATTATCAGCCATCCCCCGCTGCGAGCAAACCTCAACCCATTCTGTTCTTCGGTTAATCCCGGTGTCCCTAGGTGTGATGATTAAACTGCTTCCTCTGACAAACAAGTTCATGGGAATGTAAGAATTTCAGCGACAACATTGGAAACATCTGTGGATAAACACAGATGCAGGAAGTACATCCCGATGGAGAGAAGCACAGACGTGGTGAACGTGAAGAGAAAGGGCGCCCAAGGGGGCCTAGCACAGATGTCCCCCGCCAGGAGCTGGGCTGTCTCAGGTAACCACACCTGCGCCTAAACATAACCCAGTTTTGATGCTCAGCTCAGCACAGAACTACTCTCCACCACCGTGTGTTTTCCGGGGAGGCATTTGGACATCAAATCATTCACTTGTCGTCCTTTGATCCATAATCCCCAGTCCACCCCCTGTGGTTTCCCCATCCAAAGGAGGCCCAGGGTGGCTGGGGGACATTGCATTTAGAAAGAACAACCCACAAATCCTCCTCCTCCTTCTCGTCAGAGTCACTGTGGAAGCAGCCATCGCTGTCATGGGAATATCAGGGGACCTGGGTGAAAATGTATGCTACTCTCAGACCTCCAAAACTTTTGCACACGCTGTGTTCTCCTCCAGGCATGCCCTTTTTCACATCTTGACCGGCCTGGCCCCTCTTGACTGTGCAAGTCCTATTCCGTTTTCATACCCAGCTAAAACGTACCGTCTGTGTGAGACGGCCTTCCCTGCCTAGCCCCCAGCCGGTCACTGGGGCCCCCTAAGGACTTATCCATGCTCCTAGGCCCTCTCAGTCCATCTCTGTTATGGTATGTGTGCCGCCATCTCTTCCGCTAGGCTGTGTGAGCTGTCTTGGTTACCCTACATCCCTAGAGCCTTTCCTCCGCGCACAGAATACCTTACCTCAATTGCCATGTATTGCGCCTGTGGGCGGAGACAGAGAAAACCGTAACCATCAGTGTTATGTGTGTGTGAAGGGACGTGGGGTAGTAAAGAGTGACTTAACCCCTCTGTGCCTCCGTTTCCACAGGGGTAAAGTAGGTGTGGTGAGGACAATACCATGCCCATGTCATGGAGGAGGTTACCAGAGTTAAAGGGGTTAATACAGACACATCTCAGTTTACCACTCTTTTAGACATTGCATTTTTTACAAATCGGAGGCCTGTGGCAACCCTGCCTTGAGCAAGTCTCTCGGCGCCATTTTTCCAACAGCACTGGCTCACTGCGTGGCTCTGGGTCACGTTTTGGCAATGCTCAGAATATTTCAAACTTTTTCATTATTATTTATTATGTTTGGTGTGGTGATGGGGGATCTTGCGGAAAGCTCGGATGATGGGTAGCATTTTTTAGCAATAAAGCATTTTTTAAATTAAGGTATATACATTTAAAAAACATTTTTTAAGGATTTTATTTTTAAGCAATCTCCACACCCAGCGTGGGGCTCGAACTCACAAGAGTTGCACGTTCCACTGACTGAGCCAGCCAGGTGCCCCAACTTACATGCATTAGTTTTCAGACATAATGCTTTTGCACACTTAATAGGCCACAGTATAGTGTAAACGTAACTTATACATGCACTAAAAAACCAAAAAAATTCATTAGACTCCCTTTATTGCGATATTCTCCTTATTGCGGTGGTCTGGAACCGAATCTGCAGTATCTCTAGGGTATACCTGTATACATAAAGCACTTAAGTCCGTGTCTGGAACTGGCACCTAATAAGTGTTCAGCGGACGTTAACTGTCTTTGTCTTAGAGGGACAAGTGAGACTTAAGTGAGCCTACTTTGACGCCTTCACATATGAGTAGGGGTACAGTAATATGTTACCTTAAAAATATAAGGCTCGGGCGCCTGGGTGGCGCAGTCGGTTAAGCGTCCGACTTCAGCCAGGTCACGATCTCGCGGTCCGGGAGTTCGAGCCCCGCGTCAGGCTCTGGGCTGATGGCTCAGAGCCTGGAGCCTGTTTCCGATTCTGTGTCTCCCTCTCTCTCTGCCCCTCCCCCGTTCATGCTCTGTCTCTCTCTGTCCCAAAAATAAATAAACGTTGAAAAAAAAAAATCTTTAAAAAAAAAAAATATATAAGGCTCATTTGCGGATCATTTCCGTAATTGTTTTTTTTCAAACCAGAGTGTGCCCTCACCTCCCACTTTTCTCCCATGGTGAAATGACCAAAAGTGGGATGGGGGGGCGGGGTGTGAGGGTGAAAGTAAAAACAGATTCAGAATAATGGAAAAGCTGTTTGGTCAGCCCCTGAACTGTAGAGAGTGAGTAGAACAGGACACAGAATGAGATAAGAAAGACCCAGGTTGGAGCTCCCCCTTTAATCCCTGCTCCGTAACCCCATGTATGTTGTGTCTTCGAAAGTTTCTTCAGGCTCCAGGCTCTGGGCTAGCAGCACAGAGCCTGACGTGGGGCTCGAACTCACAAACCGTGAGATCATGACCCGAGCCGAAGTCGGACGCGCAACCGACTGAGTCACCCAGGCGCCCCAAACTTTTTTTAAAGAAAGGAAAGAACACCCAAAACAAACCAAAACCCACCTTGACCTGGACTAAGTATTTTCACATTATTTACAAAGCTATTCTTATTTTTATAATAAAAATATGTACGCCATTTTTATCATATTTATATGATATGAATATCATATAATATGCATATATCATATAATCAATGTAATATGCATATATCATATATCATATAATATGCATTTATATGAATATATATGCATAGTTATATGTGTCATAAATATGTATACATGACGGTTTCCATGATGGTTTCTCACGAGTACATCATTTTAAATGGAAATCCTAGGTGTGCCTGGGTGGCTCGGTTGGTTTAGCGTCCGACCTCAGCTCAGGTCCTGATCTCATGGTTTGTGGGTTCGAGCCCCCCATCTGGCTCTGTGCTGACAGCTCAGACATTTTGTCTCCCTGTCTATCTGCCCCTCCGCCACTCACACTGTCTCTGTCTCTGTCCCTCTCTCTCAAAAATAAATAAACATTAAGAAAATTTTAATAATAAATAGATAGAAATTCTAACTCTGAGTATCATCAAAACCCTGGACCCATTTCCCAGGAGGTGATCCATTCCGAAGAGCTGGTGCTCTATGAGCAGCCTTCCCCAGGACGTTCCATCCCTAACCCCCCAGTCCCCGCCCCCACCAGAAGCCTCAGCAGAGAGCAACCAGTTCCTTAAGGACTCGGGTTTTGAATCTTCACTCTTTTGGATCTCGCTCTGCTCCGTCTTCTTTGCGGTTCTTTTGTGCTGGCCGGATTCAGAGGGGTGGGACAGGACTACGAGAGACCAGGTCGGTGGGTGCCACAGAGGCACCTCCTTTTGAATCCCGCCTGCTACCAACAGGCTCACGGGGTTTCTCACCTCATTTCTCAGGAATCCTCTCCAAACCCCGTGAAGTAGCTGGAGAGGCAGGGTGCAATTAGCCCAGACCTGGATTTATAGTTGGGGGAGAAGGAAGGCACCATCACTCTGCCACCATTAGCGGCAAAGAAAGGACTCTCCTGCTGGCCTTTCAAATCTCAGGGCCCACAGCCGGGTCCTGGGAGCCACCAGGCTTCCCCTGTTGCCCACTTGGATTATTCATGCAGAACTGGAGCCCCCTACTCGGGACCCCGTGCCTCTGAGGCTACCTCAGATTCTAGTGTCGTGTGACTTCCCAATCATCTGAGACAAAAAGTCTTTTGACCTTTCAGAATTGAAACAAGGTCAACCACATTTTGAGGTCCCCAGACCAGACAGTAGTGCGTGTCTCTGAGATTTTGCACGTTCGAGGATGTTTTATTTGGGAGGTTCTGAGCCCGCGAGGAGTTCTTTTTTTTTGGAAAACGTCTCCCAGCCAGGAGGCCGTAGGAACTGTGGCTACAAGTCTCTCTTGCGAGTGTTGAAATCGTAGTAAAATGTATGTAACATGAAATTCACCGCTTCAAGCATCTCAGTGGCGTTCACATCGTTGTGCAACTGCTGTGCCATCTATCTCCGGAACTCTTCCATCCTGCAAAACTGAAGCTTTGTCCCCATTCGACTCCAGCTCCCCATTCCTCCCTGACCCTGGCAACCGCCATTCTATTTTCAGCCCCTATGAATTGGACTCCTCCGGGTACCCTGTATGAGTCGAATCGCACAGTGTCTGTTCTTTCGCAATCGGCTTGCTTCACTTAACGTAATGTTCTCCAGGTGCTTCCATATGGTAGCCTGTGTCAGAATTTCTTTCCCTTTAAGGCTAAATAGTATTCCATTGTATGGATATGCCACATTCATATATTGATAGACATTTGTGTTGCTTCTCTTGCAATTTTATTTATTTTTTTAATGTTTATTTATTTTTGAGAGAGAGAGAGAGAGAGTATGAGCAGGGGAGGGGCAGAGAGACAGAGAGAGACAGAGAATCTGAAGCAGACTCCCGACTGTCAGCACAGAGCCCAATGCAGGGCTCAAACCCACGAACCGTGAGATCATGACCTGAGCCGTAGTCAAGACACTTGACCGACCGAGCCACCCAGGGGCCCCTATTTCTTTATTTTAAGAGAGAGACAGAGAGAGCGAGCAGGGCAGAGACAGAGAGAGAGGGAGAGAGAATCCCAAGCGGGCTCCAAGCTGTCAGCGCAGAGCCCGCCATGGGGCTCAATCCCACAAACTGTGAGATCGTGACCTGAGCCGAAATCAAGAGTCAGACGCTTAACTGACTGAGCCACTCAGGTGCCCCTTCTCTTGCAATTTTAAATCAGGTATTTCCCATTGGCTTTATTTCCTTTCAAATGAAACTTTGGTTCCTTTTGTTCCAATAGCACGTAATACAAGACTAAAACCTACAGACCCATTGGGAAGTTCGTTTTTTTTTTTTTTCTAAGTTTGTTTCTTTATTTTGAGAGAGAGAGAGAGAGACAGGCAGAATTCCAAGCTGACAGCGTGGAGCCTGATGTGGGGCTCGAACCCACAAACCATGAGATCAGGCTCTGAGCTGCAACCAAGGGCCAGACGCTTAACCGACCGGGCCACCCAGGCGCCCCTCTTGGAAGGTCTTCAAATAATTGAGATGTGAGAAAAGTCTGGCCAAGGATGTGCGTGACTGAGACAGGAGGGGCGGGGCTGATGGGAGAGGAATTTGAAGATCGGGCAGTTAGCTGAGTGTGGAAATGGGGAAGAGGACAGAATCCCACATGGCTCGTCTGTGGGCATAAGGAACCAGACATCCCAGTTGATTCCAAGTGAGTAGAAAGAGTAAAAGCAGGGTCCCCATAAGCCTCTAAACTAAGTATATGCTCCATAGAGCATATTGATCCCAGGGCTTCTGGATAAAATCAAGGAACTCGATTTTGCGGCTTTCGTTTGGGCTGCTGAGCGTCTAAGACCTTTTTCTCCGTGGTATTTCCTACTTGATATTTCTCCTGTTTGCACAATGGGTAGAAATTGCCAGATAGAGAGACCTGAGTGTCGGGTGCTTACGGTAGTGATTCTCTGTTCTGTATATGACACGTTACTTCCTGTCTTCAATTTCATCAGGATCCCGGCTTACTTTATACGCAACTATCCGCAGTACGACACAGCAGAGAATTTTCTGCTTTTATAAAGAAAGTGTTCTGCGGACGGAGGCTTGACTGCAAAGCCAATGAAGCTGAATCTTCAGGGTTCCTCACTTACTCGAGCCCTTTCCCACGTCCTGAAAGAGGCCCTAGCAGTGTTGTATTATTATTATTTTCAATGAGGGTGTCCAGCTTTTATAAACTTTATACCCTTCAAAAGCTGGACTTGCCCTGTCTATGAGTCAGGACCCAGCTGGAAAGCCAGGAGCCTGAGACACCTTTTCTCAAAGATTTCGAAAGGTTGTTTTCCATCTGACACATGGGGAAAACATTTGCCATCAAGTCAGTGGTTCTATCTCCTACCACCTCCCCCCGCCACCGTCCCCCCCGGAACACACCCTCTACACTCCCATTTCCCTTTCCAAATCTTTCCCACTGTGTATAGAACATTTTTGGAAAGAGATTTGCTCAGCAAAAATCAAAAACCGCCGTGACTCTGTTGTTGGATTTTTCAATTTAGCTCCATTTTTCCTAAAATCACCTCAATTCTGGTCGTCCTCCTGCCCTGGCCCGGGAAACCGGGTTGGGAGTCAGCCCCGGTGCCCGCTCTCGGCCTCGTCCTTTGCACGCGTGCATGCCTCACCCTGGCAGGGGCCACACGCGTGCTGCTCTCAATCCGTGCACAGAAGGATAAATCAAAGCATTCTGTGCAGAGAGAAATTGGGTCCTGAGCAGCCAGCCAATGGATCATCCACGTGAATTTTTAATGTCCTTTTCTCCCTTTTAACACCACCCTTCTACCCAGACACCTTCCCATCCTTGGAACAATGCGAAACAAAAACTCCTTTCCTCTTGGCCCTGTTAGCTGCCTCCCAGCAGTGGGGCTCTTAAGGAGCCTGTGCGGAGAGCAGCTGGCGGGGGGCGGGGCGGGGGGGGGGGTCAAGTGCCAGGACAGGCGGGGAGGCACAGAAAGCCACCTCTCCTTGCCACCCCAGGAGGCGAAGGCTGGATTTTGGTGACGGATCACTGTAACCACCACCTTCAGAGAGGAAGAAAGGCAAACAATAAAAATCTGTATTTTCAATGAATAAAACACGACCAGATTCACTTGGGAAAGATGAAATAATGAGTGGGTTTGTAAAGTGAGGCTCTTCTCTCGCACTGCTCTCTGAAATTGCTCCGAGGTGCCCCAGTGATACGAGGCCCTGGTGCTGATTTTCAGAGTTCGGGTTGTATCACCCTTGGGTCAACTCCCAGAGAGCCCAAAAGCCATCTGGAAAAGGACTTTGTACTTCTCTGTATCCAAAAGTTGAACAGATATGAGGAGGACGAAAGGGGCCCCTTGTCCCAACTCATCCCTCAAGTCAGAATCTCCTGATCTCTACACACTTCCCCGTCGAAGACTCCCTGGAAAAGGGGAGGAGCTTAGAGGGCCCTATGTTGTCATGTACCATCAATAAAGTGCACTGTACCCAGCCGTCGCCCAAATGAAACAGATACGGTCTTTCATAGGAAAAAACCCAACAACACTCAACTATGTTTTATAACTTTGAAATGTTTAATTAAAATATAAGATACATAACGTGCACAAGTCATAAATATACAGTTTGACAGCTATTCACAAAATTCATACACCAAAGAGACCAGACTAGTATACAGAAATGCAACCGGGGAAGAGAACCCAGAACTCTTCCCCCAGGCCCTTTCCTACTCACTTCCTCCCTCCCTACCACCCAAGGTAACCATGATCCTAATATCACAGACTCGTTTTGCCTCTTTTTAAATTTTATCTAAATGAATCCACATGTTGGGGCACCTGGGTGGCTCCGTTGATTGAGTGTCCGACTTCGGCTCAGGTCATGATCCAGCCGTAGTTTGTGAGGTCGAGCCCCACGTCCAGCTCTGTGCTGACAGCTCAGAGCCTGGAGCCTGCTTCGGATTCTGTGTCTCCCTCTGTCTCTGCCCCTCCCCTACTCATGCTCTCTCTCTCTCTCTCTCTCTCTCTCTCTCTCAATAAACAAATAAACATTAAAAAATTTCAATGGATCCATGTGGTGTGAATTCTCTTATACTTGGTGTATTTTACTCACCTTTTTTATGAGATTCCTGCATGATTTGCATGTAACAGTAGTTTGTCTATTTTCATGGGTATAATATAGTATTCCAGTGAATGACCACACCTCTTATTTTTTCATTCTGCCACTGGTGGAAATTTGAATCATTTCAAGTCCTGCTGTTTTGTAATATCAACTCTCTAAGCCCCAAAGGGGCTGACTCTTTCATTCTTTTTCTCTGATTTTGATTCTCACCCCACATGTAGAAGGCCAAAGTACCTATAGACTAAGGAAATTGAAAAAATAATAATAGTAACAGAGATTTCTTCTTACAGAAATTTCAGTTGAGTCATTTGAATCAACTCTCCCCATGAAAACAACCGACATTCTAGATTAAATATTAAAAGCATCTCCTTGGGTCGCCTGGGTGGCGCAGTCGGTTAAGCGTCCGAATTCAGCCAGGTCACGATCTCGCGGTCCGTGAGTTCGAGCCCCGCGTCGGGCTCTGGGCTGATGGCTCGGAGCCTGGAGCCTGTTTCCGATTCTGTGTCTCCCTCTCTCTCTGCCCCTCCCCCGTTCATGCTCTGTCTCTCTCTGTTCCAAAAATAAATAAACGTTGAAAAAAAAATTAAAAAAAGATAAAAATAAAATAAAATAAAAGCATCTCCTTGGGTCGCCTGGGTGGCTCAGTCAGTTAAGTGTCCGACTTCAGCTCGGGTCATGATCTCACGGTCCGTGAGTTCAGGTCCCGCATTGGGCTCTGTGCTGACAGCTCAGAGCCCAGAGCCTGCTTGGGATTCTGTGTCTCCCTCTCTCCCTGCCCCTCCCCTGCTCATGCTCTGTCTCCCTCTGTCTCGAAAATAAATAAAAACATTTAAAAAAATAAAAGAAATAAAAGTATCTCCTTAACAACGTGCGATAACTAACAAAATAGTAAGGAAGTACCAGGCCAAAGCCTACGGCAAAAGGGAAACTCAGAAACAAACAGGAGGGTTGAAGCTGCTTCTGCCCTAGGTCCTTTACCAAACTGGGCATGCCTGGGCTTCAGCTTTGGCAGCTTTGTGGGACCGGTGCTAAGCAGAGCAGAGGAAAAAAGAAAAGGAAAACAATAACTGTCTTAAGAAGTGGTGGTTGCAAGCTGACTCTTATAAGGACGTGCATGATGGCTTCATGTTGCCTGGGTGGTACAGAAAACCTCATACCATGAGTTTATTTTAATATAGTCCCACAGTGGGAGTGCCTGGGGTGCCTCCCTGGGTGAATCAACCACAAATCCTTTCATGGATAAATGTTTTCTCGACATAGGAGAAACTTTTATAGGGACACTTTTATAGGGACAATGAGCAGTACACAGTCAAAAATAACCAAGCACACAAGGAAACGAAACACCATACAAACAAAACAAAACATCATAAACGAAAAACAATCAACACCATAAACAGAACAAATAGGCCTTCAATATTTAGATACTGGAATTGTCAGGCAAAGATTATCAGACAACCATGCTCCCTGTGTTTAAAGAAATAAAACAGGCTTGCAAACATCTGCAGTCAGCAAGAATCTATAAAAACTGACCCAGCATATTGCGACTTCTAGCCATACAAAACGATGTCCAAAAATTTAAATCCCTTTGGTAGGTTTGATAGCAGATTAACACAACTGAAGAGACTAGGTTAGATTTTCAGAAAATCTAAGACACAATAAGATACCTCATTATTTCATGGACATTAAGAAATAAAAACAAATGTCTGCAATTAAACTATTCTTTTCTTCTCTCAGAATTTTTAATTTACATTCGCTGAAAGAGCTTAGACATTAAAAAAAAAACTCCTATACTGAAATATCATATTTGTGCAAGCATAAAAAGGAAAACATGGTTGAACTAAGCTGGTTAAAAATGTTTCTAGGAATTCTCTGCAGCCGCAGTCTGATTCTTCTGGGTCATTTTAACTCAGTTTTCGACTGTGTTTTTCTCAAGCTTATGATACAGCATTTCTTAGAAAGTGCCCCGTGATCATTTACAGGATCTGCTCCCAAGCCCTTACGACCCATTCTGCAAGTTGTGATTCTGGTGCTTTCGTGACCTTACCAGAAACAATCAGTGTGTAAAGTATTTTCCATTGAAATTCAGTTCCATGGAAAGACTTTAGATGATGTCTGGGACTCGTATTTCCTCCTTCCTCAGACTGTCCTTTTTTGTTGATTGGAACATTAAAGACCTGCAGTGGTCCAGTCGGTGCCACCACGAGTAACAACCACGTTCACGCCTAGTGGCTGTGACTAAACACCATCAACTGTAACACACAATCCTATGTCAGGATGTTAAAATGGGAAGGAAAAAAAAAAAAAAACATGGACCCTAAAGTGAATAAAATATGGTAGATGAGGACCTGCTCATGAATTTCTGGTGTCTCCTGTTCTACTGCAGCCGGTCGGTGGGCCTTTGAGACCCTTTTGTCTAATGACCCCCTCCTCCCCGTTCTCACCTCCTCCGCTCTTCCTTGGGGCCTGCGCTGAGGCTCAAGGGCTCTGGTTCTCGATGAGGAGAAGCTGTGCCCAGCTGTGCGGTAGAAACCCAGCCCTCCCGCCCCCTCCTCACTCTTCCCTCCTTACTCTCCCCATCTCCCCTCCTGCTCCTCTTGTCTTGGCTCCCAGCCATCTGGGCTCCCTGCTGTTGCCACTGCCTGAGCCTTATCCTCTCACTCCCAGTAGACGATGCTCACTTTCCATTTTCTCTGTCAGCAGTCATGCCTCCGAACCCAAGCCAGTACCTTCCCCGGGCCCCCGTGAGTCTGCCCGTGTTGGCACACATCTGGGTGCCAGGAGGCACTCAGACTCCTCCAGGCGCCAGGCCCCCCTCAGGTACTTGTTAGTTGAATACCTTGTGAAGCTTCACTAAGCTCCTTAGTGCTGAAGAGTTGACGCATAGACGAGCATTTTGTCAAGTGGCAGTCAGGAACCGAGTGGCTATTGGCCAACAAATATTTCTTAAATTTCTGCGCTCGGGCCCTGTGTGCAGAGCATCTAAAGAGACCCTCCAGAGCTGAATCACCTGGTCCCGGTCTTCTAGGAATGTTCAACAGAATGCACCCCCGACAGTGAGTACAGTGCACGATGGCTTTAATGGGCTTTCAAAGTCCTTGGACAGTGCTTGAAATAGCACATTCAAATTTTAATAATGTGTTTGGTAGATCTGATAGAAACAATACATAATGGCACTTCAAGTGTATTTTTTCCCCTCTTACAACTGATTCAGGCTTTAATTTTTTTTTTATTTTAAAAAAATTTTTTTTAATTTATTTTTGAGAGAGAGAGAGAGAGAGAGAGACACAGCGCCTGAGCAGGGGAGGGGCAGAGAAACAGGGAAACACAGAATCCGAAGCAGGCTCCAGGCTCCGAGCTATCAGCACAGAGTCTGACGAGGGGCTCGAACTCGTGAACCGCGAGATCATGACCTGAGACGAAGTCGGCCACTTAACCAACCGAGCCACCCAGGCACCCCCCAAGCTTCAGTTTTCTACATAGGACAGTTACCTTCTCATCTTATTACAGACCCCGTGGAAATAGGATCTTGGACAAGACTGCTTTGTGTAGAATTATGTAAAACGTCTATCATAAATGTTCAGAAATTTGCTCTTACGTGTGACTTACCCATTGTTTCTCGCATCCATAACTGAGTCGACAGAAGCATGGTTTTTCCATGGGCCAGTCTTTTCAGAAACAGAACACTTGTTTGCAAGATCTCCCTCCCCAGCTGCCACAGGCCCGAGGCCATTTTCTCAGCCATGAACTCATCTGGGGTTTGACGGAGTCACATGAACGAATGATTTAAGGTCGATATTTTAGTTTTTCGCTCTTGCTGTAACACCTCGCCTCAAACCTGGTGGCTTAAACAACATAAATGTACTACCTTACGTTTCTGATGGCCAGAAGCCTGACACAGTTCTTACCGGGCTAAAATCGAGGTGATGACGGGGGAGCGTTTGTTCTGGAGGCGCTAGGGAAAAAATCGATTTCCCTGCCTTTTCCAGATTCTAAAGGTCCCTGTACTTCTTTGCCCACCGCCCCTTTCAGGCTTCTTCAAAGCCAGCAATGTTGTATCTCTGATCATCTTCCACAGTTACAGCCCCCTGTGACTCTCCTCCACCTTCAGGGACGCTCACCTTGCGATTACATTGGGTCCAACCAGACAGGGCAAGACAATCCCCCTATCTGAAGGTTTATTAGCAGTTTCTTCCACGAAACAGAATGCATTCACAGGCTCTGGGGATTAGGATGTGGCTATCTCAGGCGGCGGGGTAGAGGGGCCGTCATTCTGCTTCCCTCAGTCTGGATAATGTGTTATCCAGAAGATCGAGGACCCAGAAGAAGGAGAGCATCCACGCGACCCAAGCACACACAGAGGAAAGAGCTATGACAGAATCCTCAGGGTGTCTCTGCTGAACATCAAGGACCCATTAGCGTCAAGAGTTGGCTTGTCGCTGCAGTGACCTAAATTTGTGACAAGCGTGTCCAGACCCTCTTGCTCCCCAAGAATGTCGCTGTCACCAGCAGATGTGCCGGCGCAGCCTCATACTCTCAACACGGTTTAAGAGGCGGAGAGTTCCCCGTGGTTCTCAAAGGGGATCAATATCAGGACTGGAGAGACTCTTTGAAACTGGAAAGGTTGAAAAGCTGACAAGCTCTCCTTTATCCTTCAAATTCTGCTCAGATTGAGCAACTTACCCAAGATGTGTCCCTGCCCCCCTATCCATTGTGGAGGGAACGTGGCACCCGTGTTTTGTACTCTGCATTAAGCAGGGCAGAGTCGCAGAGAAGACGATAGGCTTCTGCCAGTTTAAGCAAAGAAGGATCTATCTATTTAGGGTTTCTAGCGGTTCACAGGATCAGCGGGAGAGCCGAGGAAACAGACCAGGAGCCAAGCTTCTAGGCCCGACACCCAAAGCCAGACTGCAGAACTGGCCACCAAAGTTGCTGCAGCTGCTGCGGCCCCTGGGGGACCGCTCCCTGGGCCGGGAACCCGCGACCAGAGCTGCAGGCTCCGGAAGTGTCACGAGGAAGCCGCCTCCACGAAATCAAAAAGCTGTGCCACAGCGGCCGAACGTAGAACCGCGATCTCGACCACTGTAATCTCACATCCCCACACCAGGGGCCTCGTGTCCAGCCTCCCGCCTCACTTAGCTCAGCTCCGAAGTCAGGTGTTCCAGGCGGGAAGTTGCTCGGCAGAACCCCACCTCATCTGGAGGTCAGGCCGGGAGAAGGCAGGGCTGAAGGAGAGCTCCCAGGAGAGCGTCGGGAGCGATGGGGCGTCATTAGCCCACGGCGCCGATCGTCACCATCAGTGACAGGGTGGACAAGATTCAGTACCAGAAGCCTCAGGAGGACCTCCACGGAAGGCGATCCCCCTTCATGACGACCATCAGAATCATCAGACTGCACAGTCCTCTGTTTCTGCGTTACATCTTTCCTTTTTAGCAACATTTCCTAAGCTCGTGTTGGCCTGGTGTTTGGGTTGGCTCCTGTTTCAGCTGAACTAGTTCACTTTTTCCGGCTTCGCGGCGGCCCCGACAATCCATGTACATATTTTGCCTGCGTATGGCTATCTTTTCCTTTTTTTTCCTTGAGGGAAAATATATCAGCAAAGAGCCCATGGATTTCATCCAGACAAAACAGCACAGCAGAATGGCCACCCCCGGCAGAGCTCTCCGGTTGACTCGTGGGAATTGGGAATTAATGACCAAATGTAAACAGTGGAGGGGTGCCAACTGAGGGCCTCTTCTAGCAAAGAGTCTCCTGTGGCATGTGAAAAAAAGAGGCTGGGAAAAGTCCAGCTGCGGGCGCCCTGCCCTTCGCTGCCGCCGGCAAAGCTGGCCCAGGGTGCGGCGATGCGTGCTTTTTTAGAGACGACCTTCCCTTGGTTGCTTTTGTAACGGCCTCCTTGGGTGGAGGGTCACCTGTGAGGTACGGGCTTCCTCCGTCGGTCAGGGCTAAGGCCTAGTGGCCGTGTTGCACGGGTGTTCCCCAACCGGTCACCGCGTGGTCAGTACCAACGAGAGAAGGCACACGGGCGTTCCGCACGTGAGACAGCAAGCCCGCAGCTGACCTCGCCTGACCCGGATCAAAGCCTAGATGACAGATACGATAGATACGGAGAGCTAATGGATGATAGATCTAGACGGGTGCGATAGAGATCTGACAAAGGGAGATGACGACGACGGTGACAGACAGACATCAAGATGCGAAGATAGCACAGCACCTGTTGCCCGGGGAGTCCGAACGATCACACTCACGCCCCCTACCAGGCCTCTCCCTCTCCCTCTGGCTCCTTGTAGGAGCTTCCGCTCAGAAGCTGCCGGAGGCATCGGGGGCCTCGCAGGGACGCCGCGGCCGTGTCCCTCCCCCAGCGGTGGACAGCGTCCCGTGCAGAAGCGGAGCGCCACTTTTCCCGAGTCTGTCACGCCTTCTCATCCGAGCCTAGAAGCGAGGTGGCGTGCTCCCAGAGTCACGCAAAGAGCTTCCTGAAAGCGACCCACTCCTCTCCGCCTGCGGCCCCTCTCCGCCACGGCTCCGTCTGGGCCCCCGGCCCACGTGAGCGCTCAGCCGGGTGTGTCCCCGAGCCCCTCTCTGCCAGGGCTCCTCCGGCCTGCCACCTGCAGGTATGTGCGCACGGGGGCTCTGTCCGTGGAGCCGGAAAGCACAGGTTAGGCTGAGCCAGAGGCCCCGCCATCTGCTCAGAGGGAGGACCCTACAAGGTCAGAGACTCCGGGCAGGCTGGGGGGGCTGGCAAGGAGCAGGTGTGGAGGGGCTGGCGGAGGAGCTCGCCTTAGGCTGCAACGTTCAGTCTGCAACCCTGCCAGACGACATTGCCACACTCCTCCGTTCTGTTCTAAAGGCCAGAGGAGACCCGCGTCTGGTCCCGAGGCCGTGGCAGACGGCGGCTCGGGTACAGACTCTGAGCTCGGCTGCAGACCCAAGCAGGTCAGGAGTATTTCCAGGACCAGTTCCCCCCCACTTCAGCCGGGAGGAAGGGACCAGCCCAGGAGACGCTGACCCTGAGCAGTGTTTATAGACTGTTGAGTGCAGTCTCCTTCCAGGTATTTTCTCGACGAGAGGACGGGGAAGGAAAGGCAGGATGCAGATAGAAATATTTGCTTTGGCCATTTGGGTTTTCGTATTTTTCCGGAAGGTGGCGTCGACTACAGGGCCCAGCATAAGTCCCAAGTGTGGTCTGAGTACACGAACCCAGGAAACAGTCTACATCTGATGGAGTTGCCATAATATGTCCTGTTCTGGTCACTGGCAGGGACCCAGGACAGACCAAACCGCCCTCGTGCACAGCTCTCCGGACCCAACCCGTGGATCTGGTTCCGCCCACACTCCATCTACACCCTGTTGGCCACGAAGTCGAGAGGGTTCAAGCTGCCCCGTGGCAGCAAAACCTGAACAACAGGCCCGTGTGGAATGGAAGATGCTTTCCAAATGCGACAAACTGTCAGCCGCGAGTAAACTCTTAGTGCCAACGGTCAGGAAAAACACACAGAATGTTTAAGCAAACATCTCTCGAGTCCTTTTGGTTGGCTTCTGCTGTTTGTTCCATGTGGCCACTCAGAGACTGGGCCCAAAGTCACGAAGAGCTAGTGACCTACACTTTGGATAAAGCCCCATGATTCTGTTTTCCAAGCCCAAGTCTAGAACTTGCCAAAGAACCCACTGCACTTGGCATTGGGCCTTCCAGGTGTCCTTCAAGGAGTAACACTCAACCCTGACTGCTTTGAGTTTTCAAGGATTTTTTCTGGAGGGAGAGTACGGGGAGGGCTGCCTTAGGCACAAAGTTTTCGTATCCACTTGAACCAGCCCAGCGTGACATTTCAATAAATGGTGTAAGTCGCCTTGATGCTTGGGCCTCTTTAAAGCTATTGCACAGGGGCGCCTGGGTGGCTCAGCCGGTTAAGCGGCCGACTTCAGCTCAGGTCTCGATCTCACGGTCTGTGAGTTCGAGCCCCGCGTCGGGCTGTGGGCTGATGGCTCAGAGCCTGGAGCCTGCTTCCGATTCTGTGTCTCCCTCTCTCTCTGCCCCTCCCCCGTTCATGCTCTGTCTCTCTCTGTCCCAAAAATAAATAAACGTTAAAAAATAAAAATTAAAAAAAAAAATAAAGCTATTGCACATTTGTGTTAGGAAGGGGGGAAAAATCAACTATTATTTCAGGCCACACAAAATTACCTTTAAAGTCCAAACAAGCCTCGTTCTAGATTGCCAGAACTGTTCTCTCTCTCCGCATGCTTTTAGTTCTACATACCTAGAACTATTTTGGGGGTGGGGGAGCTCTGTTATGTGCTGCCTGGAATTGCACTTTGCAGTGACAGCCAAGCAGCCCTTTTATTCTAACTTGTTACTCCTCGAGAAAGGGGTCTTTTATCACGTCGGGAACCGGGAAAACGCTCTCTCCCCTGTGGCCATGCTGTTAAATAATGATCTCGTGTAACTTAAGTAAAAACAGACCGGCTGCTTTTCTGAGGCAAATCCCCACCCCACACGCAGCCTGAGCCCCCAGCAGACCCGGGAGGGCTGCGAGCGGACAGAGCCCGCAGAGGCCACGGGCTTCGTGCAAATGAGCCTCCCACACCCACCCGAGCCACCCCGGCGCATTTTTGATGACACCACGGAATCACGACGGCAGAGCCTCTTTTAAATCACATGTCTGGTTGCATTTAATAGCTCAGGAGGCCGAGAGCCACGCAATGCAGCTGTTTCGAAAGCAGCGAGAAGATGGGCTCATACTCAGGGCTCGCTGCCAGCAGCCCCAGATAATGAATCTTCCACCTGCCCCCGTGGCCAAACAGAAACGTGAGCCTGTGCGCCCAAGATCCGTGTTCTTTGTTTTCACTCGTGTGCGTTTTCTAAATCTTCCATCACAACCATGCCTCACTTTTCCCTTCACCCCCGACTCTGCCCACGTCCTGGGCCGTGTGGCGGTCAGGCTGCTGGGGACCCTAGAGTGGGCCGCCCCGTGGGGACAGACGGCACGTACCGACCGAGTCCGTGGGCCCGTGGGAGTTGTGCATCAGGGTCCGCGGCGGAACATCTGGAAGCCGCTGCTTTCCGGTTTGCAGGTCAGCTCTGTCACGTGCGTTCACCGCGCCCTCCCCCCACCCTGGGGCCTCCTGCCTCAGGGCCTTTGCACTTGCCCCTGGCCTCCTTCCTCTGCCTGGACAGCCCTCCCCGGAGAGCCGGCCCTCCCGGCTGCGGGCTCCCTGCAGACGTCGCCTCAGCCGTGAGGCTTTCCCGCGGCCCCCTTATTTCATGTTTCTCTGTAGCGCTCACCGCCACCCAACATCCTCCGAGTTCACTCATTCGTGTCATTCTTGCGCATTTCTATCTGACCGCGCCCCCCCCCCCAGGCCCCCAGCCCGCCCGACCGCGGTCCCCGTGAGGGAAGACATCGGGGTCTGTGTTCCTCACCATTGCCGTACCCTCAGCACCCGGGACGTGCAGTGTATCCTCGATGAAAATCTGGTGTCGAGTAAAGATGCAATTAATTGTGTTCTCTGCTTTTCTATCCAGCCCTCTGTTGCATTGTTTCCCTGTCTTCGCAGAAGCATCGACTGCTTCTCAAATCAGAAAACAACAACAACAACAACAACAAAAAGATCAGTGAAACACGGATTTCACAGTCTCCTTGGGGAGAGCGCTCTTGTGCCTGGAGGTGGGAGTCCCTGACCGTGGTTAGGCATGGAGCCCTTTGAGGATGTAATAAAAAAACAAAAAAAACAAAAAACTGTGGATATTCTCCCCAGGGGGGACAAAACGTATTCATTCCTATACACTCATTTCTTCCATGCCTTCAGGAAGGTCCCAGACCCTCATGCCCCTCTGATTAAGAACCTGGGTCTGGATCAGTGACGTTTTTTTCACCGTATGTCACCCCTGTCCCCCAAAGACACTTCAGGATTGTTGCAGATGTCACTGAAATGACATTCCCGCCTTTATGTTGATCGCCATCAGGCACAGCGCCTACCACGACCTCTGTTTCTCACTGAGGGAATGTCCCCCCTGTTCCTGTAGAACGAGGTGGCGACGGTCCCCTCTGTGTGCCCCTGTCCCCCGCAAAATGGGCGGGAGGAGGTAGGTAGAGGCATCCCAGAGAACGCGGCCTACAGGAGCAGAAGAAGCCTCCAGGCCGGCCTATGAGGCCTGCCAGTTACCACAAACCAGCACTTGTGACTGGCCTGCTTGTTTGTCGTGGCGGCATTCCCGTGAGGTCACACGTGTCCTTAAAGTAACACCTTCCATCCCCTGAGCTGAGACGACCCGAATGAGCCTTGGTTCCCCTCAACAGGCAGAGTCTGAAGAGCCCTCTGCCGGGATCCCACCTCTGCGGGGGCCGCTGGCAGGGAGCGTCTCCTTGGCGGAGGGGAGAGTCCCCTGGGCAGAGCTGCCCCCGGGGCCGACCCACACCCCTCGCTGCCCACTGTCCCGGCCGACGTCCCGGGCTCACAGAGCGCTCAGCCCCCTGTGGCTTTCAGCCTCTGAGGAGAACTTTACTGGAGGTGGGTCTTTGAGATTCCTAGCAGAAAGAGGTCAAGACAAATAAAACCAAACACAAAACTAGGGGCGCCTGGGTGGCTCAGTCAGTTAAGTGTCCGACTTCAGCTCAGGTCATGATCTCACGGTTTATGGGTTCGAGCCCCACGGCAGGTTCTGTGCTGACAGCTCAGAGCCTGGAGCCTGCTTCGGATTCTGTGTCTCCCTCTCTCTCTCTGCCCCTCCCCTGCTTGCTCTCTCTCTCTCTCTCTCTCTCTCAAAAATAAATAAAAACATTAAAAAAAATTTTTTTAAACACAAAAATAAAAACACAAAACTAGCGATCTGTTTGCCGTCTCCAGTTTCATACTTTTGGAGTCGCGTCCCTGTTTCCCAAATCCTACAAATCGGCGCTTACATCTTGACTGGGCTTCTCATCCCAGAGCCCCAGCTCCGCCGGCCGTGCTCTCTGCCCCCTTGTAGCTGGCCTGGTGTGGATCCCGCGTCCCGATGTGCAAACCCGGACCCCTGCCCCCTGAGACTCCCCAGCACCCCGGGTGCCGCACTGGTAGACGCTAAGTTAACTCTTCTCAATCGTCGGTGGGTGCCCCGTATGGCCCCCCATGGCATTCACAGCCTTTCCAGTCCCCAGCCCTGGCTCCTTGCCCCTCCCTCCCCATCTGGTCACCCTCTGTTTATAGAGGAGAAGCCATCGCTTTTAGACCTTTCCGGCCAGAAGGGGCGCTCTGTCCTTGGAGGAACGGGATGGCCACCATTATGAGCGCCCTTCTCAGCGGGACAGCCACAAGCTAGAAATCTCCTCTGCCCGTTCTGGGAACTGGGTTACAGCGTGGCAGGGGGGAGGGGCTGGAGAGCAGGAGTTCTGTCCTTCTCTTAGTGGCTGTGTGATGGGGAGAGGTGGATTGACTTCTCTGGTCCTCAGTGTCGGTCATCAGCGAGGTGAGGTCACCACGCCTGCCTCCCAGAATGAGTCGATAGACTCACATGTGTCGGAGCACAGCGCTTGTGAGTGACTAAGACGGAAACAGTGCCACGTGCTCACAAACCGCTTCATGTTCGCCCTGGGCTCGTAAGGTGACGTGTGCAGCTTGCCTGCTTGTAGGGGGAGCCATGGGATGGCTCTCACCAGTGTCACAAGGGCTGAAATGAGGGACACTATCTCTAAGCCCGGCCCATAAACCAGCTTCCTGTACACTCTCCCTCTTCCTTCTGCTATAACCTGGAAGGCCATGTGTCGGGCTGGTGGTTCCCCAATATGGAAGGAGCCAGATCTTTAAACAACTGAGTGTAACAGAGTCCTTCCCCATCTCCGACCACATCAGGATGTGACGTGAGTAAGAAATACACTTTTACTGCTTTGAGGCACCGGGATTTCAGAATTTCTTTACTTTGGTGGCCTAGCTTGGCCTACAGGCGGCCAAACACGTAGCCCATGGGCCAGATGTGTTTTGGACGGTGAAAATTTTTTTGATTGGAATTTAAAGGCCCTAGACTATATGCTTGCTCATTTGCCACAATCCCCACCACTCCCTATTGCTTTCTACCCAGCCACTTGGCACATTTACTTGCCTGCCTCCATTAAACGCTTGGGTTTTGAGGCCTAAAAAGCTGTGGCTCGAAATCACTTTTTGACGAATGTTTCGGATCATTCTTCTCTCATCCTGTGACGTGTTCAGGAGGATAACAGAGGCTCTCTGAAGTAAAAGGAGTAGTATAGCCTATCAAGGGTAGGGGTACAGGTAGCTGGAATCACAAGATGTGCGTGGTACAGCATAGTAAGAAATGACCTGGCTTAGGGGCGCCTGGGTGGTGCAGTCGGCTGAGCATCCGACTTCAGCCAGGTCACGATCTCGCGGTCCGGGAGTTCCAAGCCCCGCGTCGGGCTCTGGGCTGATGGCTCAGAGCCTGGAGCCTGTTTCCGATTCTGTGTCTCCCTCTCTCTGACCCTCCCCCGTTCATGTTCTGTCTCTCTCTGTCCCAAAAATAAATAAATAAACGTTGAAAAAAAAAATTTTTAAAGAAATGACCTGGCTTATAAATCAGACACCCTGTTCTGGGTTTGGCTCTGTCACTTAAAAGCAACACGACCGCCACCAAATCACATCTCGGGGCCTCAATTTCCTCATTTTCAAAATAGGGATTTTAAACAAACACTCTCTGAGGTCTCCTTTAGCTTTACGATGCTGTATTAGTCAGCTTGGGCCGCCATAACCAAACACCTCAGACTGGGTGACTTAGACGACAGAAATTTATTTTATCACCTTCCGGAGGCCGGAAGTCTGAATCAAGGATCGGCTTGGGTTGGTTCCTGGGGAGAGCTCTCTTCCTGGCTTGTAAACGACAGCCTTCTTGCTGTGTCTTCACGCGGCAGAGAGAGAGAGCTCTGGTGTCGATTCCTCTTATCTGGACACCTGCTCCATCGTATCTGGGCCCCATCCTTATGATGTCATTTAACCTTTGTCACCATCTTCTCATCTCCAAGTACAGTCACGTTGGGCGTTAGGGTTTTAACATATGAATTGGGGGGGGGACTCAAGCATTTGGTCTGTAATAGGTCCTATTATTTTCAGGATGTTCAGAGGAGGGAACGGACGATATTTTTGTGTGTCCAACAGGGTGGGACAGGCAGAGAGGGTGACTGGCCAGACCTGCTGGGTGAAGGGAGTGCTTGGGAGATGAAGGCGTTCACTTCTTTTTTTTTTTTTTAAATGTTTATTTATTTTTGAGACAGAGAGAGACAGAGCATGAACAGGGGAGGGGCAGAGAGAGAGGGAGACACAGAATCGGAAACAGGCTCCAGGCTCTGAGCTGTCAGCACAGAGCCCGACGCGGGGCTCAAACTCACGGACCGTGAGATCATGACCTGAGCCGAAGTCAGACGCTTAACCGACTGAGCCACCCAGGCGCCCCAACGTTCGCTTCTATTAAAAAGGGTTATCCTCATTCCAGACGGCTTTGGGTCTAAAATGACATTCTGAGGTTGGCCTTGAAAGGCTTCTCCGAGATGGAGAAAAGTCAGCACTGCCCATGGGGTGTCCCTGGCCCAGAGTCAACAGGCTTGAGTCCTTTGCCACTTGGGCCGATTGTCCACTCCCTTGGAACAGGCTGTTGGCTTTTTCCATTTCTCAGATAAGGGGCAATAATCCTAACCCACTAACAAAAAGACAATGAGGAATGATTAGCAGATGCTGACCAAGAGCCCTGAAATCCACAAAGCATGGACCATGAACCATTCTGAAATAGAAAAGTATCTGTTTTGCAACACTTGCGTACAGCCCCGGACACTCGGTCCCTTCGTACAGTCTCTGCAAATTAAAAAGCCCAGTGACACCAAGGGTAAGCTCAGAGTTCCCAGCCCAGTGATGTCCTTGGACTTGACGATCAACCGTTTGATCTCTCCGAAGGTACAGAATTCCCCTAAGCGCCTCTGAGGCTGTGAGGATAGGCTTGGGTTATACTAGGTGTTCATTTATAGTACTTTGGTGACTTGGAAAACCCTGCCATCTCATAGCAAGACACAGATCCTTTACAAGACCATTGGATTCAGTGAGAAGCCAGGCCTTCCTCCATCACAGCGCATCTGTGTGACTCTGGACATGACCTCTGACCTCTCAAGACTTGTGCTTAGACGTCTGACAATGGAAATGGGCAGGGAGGGGAGTTTGACTAGATGGGGACAAAGGAGTTTTCAGCAACTGCCTGCATTTTTAAGAGAAGGTGTTTTAAAAGCAGGGCTAAAACTGTCTTGGTAGGTCCAGGAAGGAAGGTGGTTTTGTGAGCGGATCTCCTGGGTCAAAAAGCCCTAACGGGTAGCGTGTTTTCAAGAGACATGGGGTCTGCTGAGGTAACGGTGTCTTCAGATAGCCCTGTGCCTGGTCCATGGACACCGTCCAGATATCACATCTGACAGAAGGGCCAACAGGACAGTGAGGCCACAAAGCGCTGAAGCCAGAAACGGAGTGAGCCATACTTGGGGGGAAAGGGTCTCTCAGCCTTGCAGGGACCCTGGTCCAGGGCAATGCAGCAGGAAGGGGGATATCACGGGAGCCAGGACATGGCATTGGCCACTCCGTGTGAGGCTCCTTAGAGACCCAAGGGAAGAACCTTGTGTTGATCTGGCCAGCCAGCAATCTGTAGGAGCAGCTGAGCCAGACAAGATTGCGCTGTCTGCTAAGATTATGGTCCCCAAGGAGGGAAAAATGGAGTCTATGTGTTCCTGTTACAATCCCTCTTTCTTCCGTGCTCTGATAGCCCACATCAACCTTGGAAACTGGCGATTTACGCACAGACCTGTGCCCTCCTCTACGGCACAATGAAACATGGGCACATACGGGAGGCTGGGTCTAGGGGTTCCAAGACACAAGGAAAGCCAAGCCAACTGGGATCCCCTGGAACAAGGCAGGTGGTAAACAGATACACACATGAATAGATGCAAATGGGATTTCTATTATCCAAACACCCACACCACCAGCAAGTTAGATGTAGAGCAGGACTTTGGAAAAGATGATTCCCTTTGCTAAAATCTCACTTAGGTCTCCCCTAACTGAAGGACACCTACTCACCGCCCTCCAGCTGCCCTGAGCTCTCTACCTTTCACCTGCTCTTACCCCACCTCCGCTTCCTCAACGCCCCCTCCTCATGAACCCATTGCAGCCAAGGTCATACCCCCACCATTTACGGGAAGGCTTTCCACAGCCACAGATGACATTTTCGTTGCCAGGTGCAAATGTAACGCTCATTCCTTGAAAGCTCCTTAACTTCCCCACGAAATTCTATCCTCTGTGTCTTTGCTGGCTCTTCCCCCTCTCAGTATAGCCTAAGTCCTTCACAAGATCCTGGCCCTGGCCCTCTTCCTTTTGCCCTCTGTCTCCTGTCTCCTTGGCGATTTCATGCACGCCAACAGCTTCTCATCTCATGGCTGTGCGCCCAACCCAAGTGGAGCTCTATGTCCTGAACACCTTCCCGAGTCAGCGGGCTGCATTTCTGACCATTTGAACATTTCCTGTACATCCCTCCGTCACTCTCCAGCACTTCTCTTCCAAGCTACTTTTAAACGTACCTCTCTTTACTTTATTCTCCTTTTAAAAAAAAAACGTTTATTTATTTTTGAGAGAGAGGCAGAGTGCAGGTGAGGGAGAGGCAGAGGGAGAGGGAGAATCTCTCTCTCCAGAATCCGAAGCAGGCTCCAGGCGCTGAGCTGTCAGCACAGAGCCTGACGCGGGGCTTGAACCCACGAACCAGGAGATCATGACCTGAGCCAAAGTCGGACGCTTAACTGAGCCACCCAGGCATCCCTCGTTCCTTTATTTTTAGGGGATAGTTTATTTCTTCTGTGCTCTGAAGGCACCAATAACTGAGTTCTCATGAACATTGATTCAATTGTTCCTGTGATTCTACCTTCAAAACCCCTTGCCAAAAATCTCACTTCTGACCACATCAGAGGGAGCTATAAGGGTGTGGCAAGCTGAACTCAGGCAGGGCAAGGACGTATTCCAGCCCCAGCCAGAGAAAAGTAGAGAGCCTTGGTACACACTGCTAAATCCCAAAAGGCTGAGTCTTTTTTGCATGCTGTTTCTGCGTCTACTGAGGTAATTCCACGGTCCTCCACATAATGCGGTGCTAATATGTTGGTAAGGTTTTTTACATCGATATTCATGAGGCAAAATGGTTTTGTGGGGCTTTATTCGCGCAATGTCTTCGTCAGGTTTTGGTATTGGGTGATGCTAGCCTGGCAATGGTCTCTCCTCCTTTGTTTTTTAGAACGAATTTGTGTAGGCTTGGTATTACTTTTTCCTTCAATGTTCAGTGAAATTCAATGTGGAAGCCTTCGGGGTCCGGAGTTTTCCTTATGGGGAAGGTTTTTAATTCAATTCGATTTCTTTAATAGACACAGGTGTATGAAGAATTTCCGGTTTTTTTCTTGTGACAGTTTTGGCAATAATGTCTTTCAAGGAATTTGTTGTTTTTTTTTTTGTCACCTAAGTGGTTGAATTAATTGCCATAAAGTTATTTATGTTATTCTCGTAGTATCCTTTTAATGTCTTTAATAACATCAGGTGTGAAGTCCCATCCTTCACTCTTGTTATTGGTAACGCGTCTTCTTTCTTCTTAATCCAACCGACTACAGATTCACCAGTCATTTTCAAGAACCAACAGTTTGGTTTCACTCATTATCTTCATTGTCTTTTTTCTATTTTGTTGACTACTTATTACTTTCTTGTACTTACTTTGGGTGTAATTTCACCACCACCAATCCCCGCCCCCCCTTTTTTTTTTCAGCTTCTTGAGCTCAGTGATTCAGACCTTTTTATTTTTCAAATATAAGCACCTAAAGCTACAAATTTCCCAACAAACTTTAGCTGCTTGCCACCAATGTTGATATGTTGTGTTTTCATTACCAGTCTGTGACAAATGATTTTTCGGTGGGAAAACGTAGGAGAGCCCACGTTCTTCGGGTAAGCAACATGAAATTCATCGGTAATGGATTAAATGGAAATCCTGTGCCACCTGATGTGATACAATGAGAAGAACCCAGCATTGCTTCTGTGCCATTCTTGCCAGACCTGTGCAATCTGAATCCAAAGGTGGATTCAGACAAATGCACCCTGAGGGTTATCGAAGAAAAGAAATAGCCTGTCGTCTTAAAATATTATAGTCAAAGACAGAAACTCTTCCAAAATCAAGGAGGCTGAAAAGATATGCCAACTACAAGGAACATGTCATTCTGATTTGTATTCTTCTGACAACGAGCCATTGCTGGAATTTGAATGGGATCTGAGGTTAGATGGTAGTAATGTAACAATACTAATATCCTGGTTTTGATAACTGTAATATAGGAACCGCACACAAAAGTATTTGGAGTGAGGGGTGTCATGTGGGCAGCTCAGTCTGAAAGGCCCTTTGGATTATACTTACGATTTTTCTGTAAGTCTTTTTTTCTGAGTTTTTAAAAAATGATCTCCACCCCAAGGGAAAATTCTATCAAGAGACAGACAGCTATACACAAAAACAGTAGCTACTCTGTGATTCTAGCTATATTATATTTTAGAATGTACTCAAAACTCATCTATAGTGACAGAAGCAGAGCTGTGGTTCCTTGCAGGTAGGGATGGGAGACTGATTGCAAAGTGGCAGGAGGAAACTTTTGGGGTGATGGAAATGTTCTATGTACTGATTCTGGTGATGTATACACGCATATACATTCATTAAAAATGGATGGATGCACTTTATAGTATGTACATTATATCATCAATAAAGGTAATTTTAAAAGACCAAGAACATGCTCTCTATCACCATTTCCCCTGAAGGAATCAGAAGTCCCTGGAGAAATGGCTGATTTTTTAAAAAAAAATTTTTTTTTTCAACGTTTATTTATTTTGGGGACAGAGAGAGACAGAGCATGAACGGGGGAGGGGCAGAGAGAGAGGGAGACACAGAATCTGAAACAGGCTCCAGGCTCTGAGCCATCAGCCCAGAGCCTGACGCGGGGCTCAAACTCACGGACCGCGAGATTGTGACCTGGCTGAAGTCGGACGCTTAACCGACTGCGCCACCCAGGCGCCCCGAGAAATGGCTGATTTTTATCTGATTCAGGGCCAAGATGAACCTGGGACACCTTGCTTCACTAGAAAGTAAGGAAACTTTCAAATATTAATGGGGTCATAGCAAAAGGACGTAAGAGACCACTTGTAAAGGGACCATTTGCCAAATCGTGACAACTTAAACATCAAAATCATAGTAATTATGATGGTTGAAATATATTGAATCAATTAAAATATGTTAATTTACAATAATTTTTTATAAAAAAACATAAAGGAAAACTAATTTATCACCATCTGAGGTAGCTATTAAAATAATGATGGGAATGCAAACTGGTGCAGCCACTCTGGAAAACAGTATGAAGCTTCCTCAAAAAGCTAAAAATAGAACTACCCTACGACCCAGCAATTGCACTACTAAGTATTTATCCACGGGATACAGGTGTGCTGTTTCGAAGGGACACATGCAATTTTTATAGCAGCACTATCAACAATAGCCAAAGTATGGAAAGAGCCCAAATGTCCATCGATGGATGAATGGATAAAGAAGATGTGGTATATATATATATATATATATATATATATATATACATACACAATGGAGTATTACTCAGCAGTCAAAAAGAATGAAATCTTGGCATTTGCGACTATGTGGATGGAACTGGAGGGTATTATGCTAAGTGAAATTAGTCAGACAAAGACAAATATCATATGACTTCACTCATATGAGGACTTGAAGACACAGAACAGATGAACACAAGGAAAGGGAAGCAAAAATAATATAAAAGCAGGGAGGGGGACAAAACATAAGAGACTCTTAAATATGGAGAACAAACAGAGAGTTACTGGAGGGGTTGTGGGAGGGGGACTGGGCTAAATGGGTAAGGGGCATTAAGGAATCTACTTCTAAAATCATTGTTGCACTATATGCTAACTAACTTGGATGTAAATTAAAAAGTAAAAAAAAATAGAAAGACATAAAAAAATAAATAAAATAAAATAATGCTTCACTTTGAAAACATTAATTAAAGAGAAAGAGACAAGCATTTTCCTGTCTTTAAGGAAATTGATTTTGGAATATTCAGGTAGTTCTAGTGGATGAGATAAAATGATACTTTACATGAGAATGCCAACTAAGGGGCACCTGGGTGGCTCGGGTCATGATCTCATAGTTCATGAGTTCGAACCCCACATCAGGCTCAGCACTATCAGCACAGAGCCTACTTGGGATTCTCTCTCTCTTCCTCTCTCTGCTCCTCACCCACTTGTGTTCTCTCTCTCTCTCTTTCTTCTTCTCAAAATAAATAAACTTTTATTTAAAAAAAAGAATGCCAACTAATAAATATAATCAATATAGAATGAATTATAGAATTATTTAAAAATCATTTCATAAACTTTAGATTTATCGGTTGATGTTAAAACTATGATGCGAATAAGTTGATGGAGAACTAACTGTACATTCAAGAATATTATGGAATGTAGTCAAAAGGGGACAATATACCTGTAACATAGAAAGATCAGACTTTGATTACTCTAATCCAGTCATGGGTCAAACAGGTATTATGGGTCTTCTGACCAGCTATGACCTATTCTAGCTAATAACGTGTAGATATAAGCTCCATGAGATACAGGAGACAGTCGCCAGAAAATAGGATGCCCTGCAGGCAGCTGGCTTAGTCCCTTCGAGAAATCCATGTACTTTTAGAAGGGATTTTTCTAGAATAAAGGAGTCTTAAGCGACATAAAAACAAGTGGCCATCCTGGATTTAATACTGTTTAGATAAAGTAGCAGTAAATGAAAAGTTTTGGCTAATTGGCAAAATTTGAACATGGTCTGGTTATTCTAGGAGTTCAAAGTTTATTCAAATGGCGGAGTGAAGATCATTGACTGAAAAAAAATACAATGCAGTATGTGCAGTTTGATCTCATTTTCATTAAAGATATGTATATATACATGTGTTATGTGTGTATGTGAGTGAAGATATATATATACACATATATATACATGTATAATATGCACATATACATATATACATACATATATACATATACATACATATACACATATGTATACATACACATATACATATACATATATGTGTGTGTTTATGTATATATATACAGATATACAGTATATATGTACATATGTATATACGTATGTACATATACATACGTATATATGTATGTATACAGTAATTCAGAATACATATACATACATATACATACATATACACATGTATATATATACATGTGTATATATGTGTATACGTATACATATATATATACATGTATATGTATATACATGTATCCGTATACACATATATACACAGACAGTAATGCAGTAAAATCTCATTTTGGTAAAAAAAAATAATAATTATTATGTATATACACATATAACTTTACCTACCTAATACATACATACATATTTGTTGTATATATAGTATCATCTTATTTTGATTAAAAAATTATACACACGCACACACACACACACACACACACACGCACATATAGAAAAAGACTCAGGAGGATATGCCTAATCTCTTAAAAGTGTGATATCTGGGTGGTGGGAATATATTATTTTTATCATATTTTTATTTTTTAACTCAAAAAAACGTAGTCTTTACAAAGCACACACGCAGCTTATATAAAATTATATAAGCAGCAGCTTATCTCAAAACTAATATAGTTGGAGGTGGGGGAAGGACTCTGCCACACACAGTTGCTCAAAGATCTGGCTCCCTCCATTCCCGGGGAACCACCATCGCCAACACATGCCCTTCCAGGCTGTAGCAGAAGGGGACGAGAGAGAAAGAGTGTGCAAGGCAGCTGGTTTATGGGCTAGGCTCTATTAGAACAAAAAGCTGTTTTTTCCAAAAGGTTATTCCGACCATGCTTCTGCATTATGTTGGTCCCTGGTGCAGGGCCTCCCTCCATCTTGCCTAAAATACCGCTGTAGACCCCATCCTTAATCTTGACCTGCCGCTGTCATCCGACAGCTCACTACCAGGCTAACGCCCCTAGAAGGGAAGCACCATTTGGGGGACCCCACCGAGGAATGTACATCCGCGGTCCCTGCCTCCACCGTGGGATCAAAACTTCTCAGCCTGATATTCTCATTCGTCCAGGACCGGGTCCTGACCCGCATCTCCGAGCTCACCCCCAGTGGCCCCCGCGTCCCACATTCTGCGTCCCCTCTTTTGAAACTGTACTCTTAGTGCCTGACAGATAAGGTGGGATTATCCCTTTTCTCCGTCACGTTGTCCATCCCTTGTAACTGCAACACAGCACGCTGCTTTCCTTCAACTTCACAAATCCCTTCAGGCTTAGAGATAAGGGCGTGTGGGGAGAAAGGAAAGAGCCAGAAGTCGCAGTCACCAGCAGGAAAATGGTTCATTCCCCCCACCCCCCCTTGTGGATCAGATTGAGGCAGTGGTCCTACAGGGATGCATTGGCAACAGGAAGACGGACCCTTAGAGTGACAACCCTTAACCTCAGGAGGGCAAATGCAATCTCTCTGAGTTTCCCTTAGCACCAAAAATCAATCAATCAATCAATCAATCCACCAAATCCATAGTGAAATAATAGCACAGACCTGCCTCCCAGAGCTGTGGCTACACTCAATGTGAAGAATCTCAGAGAATTCTCCAGAGCATCCTGCTCACGAGGCAGCGCTTCAGAGAAAGGGGGTGACTGCCTCTGCCACCAGCCCCCCGGGCACTCCGGGGCAGGGCCAGGTGTCATGACAGACACCTAATATTCTGTTAGGAAGTGGGGCAGCCTCTTGAGGTAGGCACTGTGTGATCTGCATTTTCCAGAGGGGAACGCAGGCCTAGAGACGGTGCTTGTTATGGGCTGAACTATGTCCTCTGCCTTCAAGATTCGTATGTTTGTCCCAAGCCCAGTACCTCAGGATGTGACGGTTAGGAGGTAGGAGATTTAGAGAGGCAGTTAAGGTAAGATGAAGTCCTTGAGGTGCACTGGAATCCCATCTGACTGGTGTCCTTCTTTTTTTTTTTTATTTTTTTTATTTTTGGGACAGAGAGAGACAGAGCATGAACGGGGGAGGGGCAGAGAGAGAGGGAGACACAGAATCGGAAACAGGCTCCAGGCTCCGAGCCATCAGCCCAGAGCCCGACGCGGGGCTCGAACTCCCGGACCGTGAGATCGTGACCTGGCTGAAGTCGGACGCTCAACCGACTGCGCCACCCAGGCGCCCCTGGTGTCCTTCTAAGAAGAGACTAGGACACATACACACACAGAGGGAAGACCGGGTGAACACAGAGGGAGAAGACGGCCATCTACGAGCCAACGAGACACCTCACAGGAAACTAACCCCACGAACACCTTGATCCCTGACGTCTGCTTTCCAGAACTGTGAGGAAATAAATTTCCGTTTTTAAGCAGCCCAGTCTGTGGTACCCGGTTATAGCAGCTCGAGTTAGCTAGGACGGTACTAGAAATGAGTAGAGCTGACGTTTGAACCCAATAAATCTGACTGCAGTGTCTGCCCTCTGAACTATCCACCTCTGAACTATGCCCTCAGAACTATCCCCCTGTTCCCAATCCACCAGATCACAGCTTATGAAGTGTGGCCTGACTTCTGTGGCCTTAAGAAGCTCCCAAAGAGACCTCCTAAAGAGAATCCCTCCTCGTGGGTCAAGGTCGCCTGCAGGGAACATGCCTTCTCTGCTGTTCTGTGGCCTGAGTCTTGCTAGGACGGCCCCCTCCATGTAGGGAAGCCTGGTTCGTCCTCGTGCTGTCTGTGTCTGGCCAAGGACGCTGCCTAATTCTGAGGGGTGGTTAGCAGGTGTAGTTCACTCTTGCGCTTAGCCACGTCCTGAAGTTAACCCCCTGAAGAAAACCCAACCCATACGACAAGCCCCCAACCAATGACGCCCAGCAAAATTTGAGACGCCCTGTCCTAGAAAATATGCCTTTTCTTTTATCGCGGCCGACTCCCAACCCCTGAAAAAGATGCCGAGCCCCACAATCCAATAATTAAAGTCTTCCGACCCTAAGAAGCAGCTCGACAACGTCATCACATACCATGAACTCTCAGAGTTTCTTCAATGAATTTTCTTCCACCATAAAACGAACTTGCTGGACTTTACTCGAGGTTTCCAAGGGCCCTTCTACACCTTAAATACTTAACATTCTCATCGTCACCTGGTATTTTCAGATCACGTTTTCCTTTGTTGCAAGTGCCATGAGCGGGCAGGATGGGGAAGAAATACCTTACAAGGCAGGCAGGCTGTGGTTTAGGGTGACGTGCACCTCAGGACTCCTGGGCACCGCCATCATGCCCACGTCACCATGTGGTTCTTTGTCTCGCCAGCCCTGGATCGTCCTCCTCAGCAGCCCTGATGCCAAGTGGCAGGATTCACCATGGTTTCCCCAAGAATGTGGATGGAGTAGAGATTTCTCTGCCAGCATCATCAATTCCAGCTTTTTCTAGGTGGCATTCCGAGAGATCAAGGAGAACGCATGAAGATCTCAAAACTCGCCTCCCTCCCACCTGCCGTGCCCAGCTCCTCCCTTCACTAAGGAGGAGGAATGGTCCTCGGCAAAACCCCCAGCCACCCTTGGCAGGAGCAGCCAAGACGAGGCGGCCCCGTGACCATCAATCATCATTATCATTCTTACAATCTGTATATCATCCTCTAGAGGAAAAGGCGCCGCGTGTTCTGTTCCATCTGACTGACAGATCCATTTATACCACTGTCTAAACAAGACTAAAAGGAAAATGCTCATTTGCTTTGAACAGGACCAAAAAACCCCCACAGGCTTCTCAAGTTGAAAATAAGCCGAGCTGCTGATTGTAATATTAAAATTTGAAGTTGAGACTGCAAAGAACTCGGAAGGGCGGGCATCTGGCGGGACGCGGAGGGGTCCCCAGCGGGACTGCCCTGGGGCTGCAGTGATCAGAAGGCTTCTTTCCCCATTGTCTTCTAACTTTATTCTTAACAGACCCAAATGTCTCCAACTTCCCAAACCCGTCATTTGCACATGAATGGTGGGGCTGGGCAGCAGCGTGGCCTAAATTAGACACACCCAGGCCAGCACCACAAAGAACAGGAATTCAAAACAATTAGGAAGAGCAGGGGAGATTGCCAATGACCCAGTGATAAGTCCCGTTGTCTTCGTTGTCTTCCCTACTCAACATAGTCAACATCAAGCTTTCTCAGCAACTTCCATTCTAACATCTTGGGTAGGACTCTTCAAAAGTAGTGTAGGGCCCTTCTTCAGGGGAGTGAAGGGGGGGAAATCAAGGCATGGAGAGGGATAGGAGCCGTGTGCAAAGTCACAACAAAAGACACACTTGGGTGGGCCGTGCATAATTTGGAATCTACTCAATAATCTCGGCGGCCAGCTGATGGGATGAGTATCAGCCTGGGTTCTTTGTAGGACAGATGTATCAAATGTTCGTGGGTAGCCCACAGAAACTCTAGGAGGGTCGTGCCAAAAGGCCATGCATCCAGAAACAGTGCCCCAAACACAGCACAAAATCCCCCTACTGAAGTTTCTGCTGAGGCTTTAGGGGGATTACACCAGGTTGAACCTTGGAGGTAAGCAATTCAACTTTCATAAAGACTGCCAACACAAACAGAATGCACTCTTCCGAGGAAATTATTCCAGGTGCCCATTCCTTACTCCAGTGCTCCTATCCGGACTGCTGATTGGCCCTACTGATTTGGGGTCCAAACTACCCCACAAACTGGCCTCTCGCCCTTGTCCCGCTGGGACTTGATCTTTTCTGAATTGTTATCCCTGGTCGCATCTCCCAACCTCACCTTGGCCACAGATTCATATACAATGTTTGTGAGTGCTCTTCTGACATCCTGCGACCCCGCTGCTCTCCAGACCAAGATTTCCCGGCCATATGGCTGCTCACATTGTCCCTGCCTCTCGACAAAGCCCGGGTGGGTAACCAGAGTCTTGTGCTTAGGACTATAGGTTCTAACTGATATTTCTCTCAAATATAATCTGACTTCCTAAAAAATGTTTCATCGACCTTTTTGAGCTCAGGACTACTTGGCTGCAATAGTTTGGGATCAAACCAGAGGTAAGTAGATGGGTTTTAGGCACACGGTCATGTTTCACAGATGCACAGTACAGCCACACGGCCCATTGCTGAATGGGCCTGACAGGCCCAACCTGACAGGACATAACAGACTGAAGCTCTCTTTTTCCATTATTCCACTCTCCTCCTTAAGCGAGATAGGCAACCCTTTCTGTCTGTCTTCCGGGAAGCCCTCGGCAGTTCCAGAGGTAATTCTCTCTTGCTGAGCCAGGGAGGTAGCGATGAGAGACCGGTGTGTTTTCCATTTGGGAAAATTGCTTGTGTTCCTAAGAGTTCAGCGTGGCCTTTCTTGCCATTCAGAGCTGACTTTGATAGCCCAGAACAGAGACAAGATGTACAGGACAATAGTTCTCAAACCACGGAGAATTTGGGAATCTCCCGAAGAACTCGTTAAGCAGACAAATGACTAGGCCCCATTTCCAGAGATGTTGATGGGTAATGCACGGACCCAGGGACCTGCATTGTTAACAAGCTTCTCAAGTGAGTCTGATATAAGTGTCTCCGTAGGCTGCATTTTGAGAAACACTGAGCTAGGATCAGAGATAAAAACAAACAAACAAACAAACAAACAAACAAAACATTACATGTGTTTCCTCGTTACCTGCCATAGTAACATATCTTATTTTCTGTACTTCTGATGCTTTAACATCCGGGACCTTGTTGATCCTGGAGGAATTGACCTCCTGGCATTAGTCATTTCCTAGAGATAGTAAATATTTCACCTGTCAAGCCAGTTTTTCAAATGCAAAGTGGCGAATTCAGAGCCCTCACCCAACCACCCTTGAGGCCACTCTCCCTCTGCCCTAATCACCCAGGGTCAGGTACCAGACGATTATGGACAACTGCTATGCAATTGTTCAAACTAGTTAATCCTCAGCCTGCTACCCCTGCCCCACCTGTTCCTTCTTGCAGAAGTCACAACAAAGGCTCTTGCCCACTTTTCCCTGTCTCTCTCTCTGCCTCCTGACCAGCCCCGGTGCTTTCTCACATGCCCCTCTCCCTCCCCGCCCTCCTGTGCCATGATGCACCCCCTCCTTTCGGGAACTGTGAGTAACAAGCTCTCCTTTCAATCAATGTCAATCATCCTGTTGGCCTTCTGATGCCTCAATTTTTCTATTAACAACTATATTTTTAAACACCTGCAGCTCGAATCCCGGATGGAGAGATAAGTCATGAGTATCATAACCAAGTATTAAAAAAAAAAATAGCCCAAGACGCAAATGAATAGTTCAGAAAATCTACATTTGGAAAATGTGATGTCTGGGGATAAGGGACAGCTTCAAGGGAACAGGCAAACCGGAACAAGGCCTTGGGAGGAGCATGAGACCAACCAAAATGGCTCACGGTTACTGGCAGCTATGTGCTATACTGGTAAGCCATGTGCTGAGCATTGTTCTATGGTCTTTATATGCAGTAGCTCTCTGGGACCCCCAACAACCGTGTAAGGGTTTCCTCTTCCTCCAGAGACAGCGCCTTTTAGCGATGAGGACTGTGGCCACCAGAGTCACGTGCCTAACTCCATCCCTTACCAGTCATGTGATCTTCAGCAAGTGTCTTCATGTGACACTTGAGCAAGGTGCTTCCCACCTTCAAGGTCCTCACCCATGAAATGGGAATCACATCAGGACCTTTCTCACCTGATGGCTGTGAGGATTAAATGTGTTAACATCCCAAAGCATTTGGAATGGGGTCCGATTCTGAACAAGAGTTTGATAAGTGTTTATTATTATCTCATCTTACTGAAAGGTAGATTGAGGCAAAAAATAGGTTCGAGTCACTTGCCCCAAATCACTCAGCTAATGTTAGAACTAGACAGGAAGCAGCATTCTAACTACGGAGCTGATATTTTAGGCCACTAGAGGAAGATAGAGTAATTTGTGTTTAATTACGTATATCACTTTGTAACGACCAATATTTGTCATATAAATGAAGGACGGCTTTCGTCGCAACGGAAATGACGTGGCTTAGGACTGAGGAGCAGGAATGTTCACGGAGGATTTACGGAATGAAGAGTGAAAGACTGGCTGGGTGAGGAGTAGAGGGAAATGTCAATAGTGAGACACAATGATGGTGTCGTGTTGAGCTGCAAATTCTCAACAAAGAATGAACCATAGCCCGTGAGACCATGGCACGCCATGGAGACTTTTCAGTTGGCTACCAACATTGGCAAGGCATCTTTTAACCAGGTAGTGGAACAGAGAATGGATTGAAAGGGACAGAGGCTGGAAACTGTGTAACCTTTTAGGTGGGGAGCTTTATGGTTATCACTGAGACCAGACAAGGCAGGCAGGAGGCTTTGTGAAGACAGAACTTACAATATTTGGTGAGTGGTGAGAACCCGGAAAAGCCAAAGAGGGGACAGTCCCAGGCACAATCCCTGTCTTTCCTAAGTGCTAAGGTCATGAGAAATGTCATTTCTGTTTCCTTCCATTTTTCCTCACAATTGAAGCTTAGCAATGGCTTCCTTTCAAGATGAAGCCCATGCTAGCATATTGGTTTTAGGAAAGTCACATCCTCACTGTGCTGTGATTCTAAACTGAAGGCTCATAAATAACACAGTTTTCTCTCATTCTTAAACCTGTGATAACTAACACAAACTCATTAAGTCATCAGAATTTGCAAAGGAAATTTTGGGCATAGATAGTCAAAGTTGCAATCATCTAGAATTTATATGTTAATATTTTGGAGCTATAAAGTAAATTTAGAGAGAACAGCTAATCCAACACTTCCTCCTATCAAAGCCAAAAACAGGGAAGGGTCTTGTCATTTGTTTGCTTGGCAGAGAAAAAGAGAAGCATATTCCCAACTGCTTATCAAACGTTTTAGCAACTTCTGTCTTTTTAGCAGAAAAAAAAAAAAAAAAAAAAAACAAGATTAAAAGAAAGTATACGATTCAAGAAACACTGATGGTTGGTGATTCACAAAGAGTCAGGAAGAAATGTCAGTGAGGATGACTGTCATTCATTTATTCCCTCCGAACAATTTATGGGAGCCTCAGGAGGCCAGACATGGTTCCAGGCACAGGGTACCAGTAATGAGCTAAGCGTACAAAGACTTGGTTCTCGTGAAGCTGACTGTCTAGTGGGGGAGACAGATTTCATATTCACAGACTCGCATATGTGCGTACACATGAAACAAAAACGTCACGTGCTGAGTGCTAAGTACAGATATACTATGACTGTGAAGAAGAAGAAGATGGCGATGCTAAGTTGGAAAGGTCGAGAGGGCCCTCCTGGGGCAGTACCTCTCCTGCGGAAAAGGGCTTTTCTAGCTTACATGGCCTTTGGGACCAGAGGGCTGCACTTCCAAGAGCTCCTCCCTCTGTACCTGGGTCATCTGGAGGGCGTCAATAGGAGGGGGCTTGCCAAGGACCTTGGTCCAGAGACCAAGGATCCCTCGTGGAGGGGGCCATTTTTACGTTCTTGCTTATAGTCCTGCTGCCTCCTGGTCCTCAGAACTCCGGGCTCAGAACTCAGCAAGGGGGCACAAGGTTTTATCCCAGGATTCTAAAACCCCAGTGAAAGACCCTATTCCGGCACAGGGGGGCTCCATGGGCAAGGATAGGGACACCCCCCCGCCAAGGGCTAGGTCCAAGCAGGACTGTGGGTCCTTATGGGTCCTATTGGCTGAAGGATTGGAGGCCCTGGGGCCCCTGGGGGGCTTGGTCGGGTAAGCATCCACCTCCTGACTTTGGCTCAGGTTGTGATCTCATGGCCGTGAGATCAAGCCCCATGTCAGGCTCCATGCTGAGCGCGGAGCCTGCTTGGGATTCTCTCTCTCTCTCCCTCTACCCCTCCCCCACTCTCTTGCACTCTTTCCATAATAAAGACTATAAATAAACAAATGAATGGATGAATGAATGAATGAATGAATGAATAAAAGAGTTGGAGGCCTTCCGGGGTGTTAGACAAGCTGGCCAGCTGCTGTGCACCAGGCTAAGAAGGGGGATGGCCAGGGCAGCACATAAGTCTGACTCCCCACCCCATCCATCCACAGACTCACCAGAAGCGCTCAGGGAACCTCCGATCCCAAGGAGGTTGGTAGAGTACCTCACTGTGCCCACTGCCTGCCTGCCTCCGCCTGCCCTCAGGGAGCAGTCCCTAAAGTGAGGTCCCAGCCAGCAACAGGAACAGCGACAGCACCCGGGCCCCTGCCAGAAACGCAGATGCTGGGGCCCACTGCAGACCTATTGAGTCAGAAACCGTGGGGAGGCAGAGCATTGGCCGTTCTGCAAGCCCTCCAGGGCAACTCTAAGCAGCCGCGGTCTGGCGCGCCCTCTCCTCGCGGAGGCTCCCACACAGCTCGCGGGCTGGGTCCTCGCTCTCACCACCCCACAGCCCTATCTGGCAGAGTTGGCCTACGAATGCCATCTTCTCCAAAAAGTTTTGGGAGACAAATGTCCAGCCTTGCCAGCTTCCCTCTAGCCTGGCTCCCATGAGTGACTAATGACAGCACAGCTTTCTTTCCCAGTTAGTGATAAAGACTAGAAAAGAGGTGGGAAGGAAGCCGGAGAAAAGGGCGGACAGCAGGTGCCCGGAGGCTGGAGAGGAGGCGGGGAAGTGTGTGTCGGGCCTGTCATTGCATCATCCCGGGCTCCAAGGAAGAGCGACGAGGGCGTGTCACTCTTATCCCAGCGAAGGGGATTCTTTTTCTGAGACAGTCACAGCAGCTGTGGGGATAAGGTCATATGAATGAAAGTTGTCACGACTCATAAAGACGTTAAAGCCAGCTCCGTAGAGAAATCACTAACCGTGAACGCTAATGGGGCCAAAATTCTATTATATTAAGACATGGTCTCTTTTGTCAGCCTTCTTGCAGATTGATCAGGGGTGGAAAACACTTATTTCTTCCAATAAGATTTTATGTGAAACCCGATATCTAAAACCAACGCACGCCAACAGCATAACTTGAGGTGAGGGAGAGGTCAGAGCCTGCTTGGTCCCCACCCCACTCCCCACCTTCAGCCCTGCAGGGCCTCCCCTCTGCATTCCTGGGGGCCCTGAAAAACGCCTATACTGAGCCCCAAAGCATGGCTTGGAAATAAGTGGTGTTCAGAGAGGGACGGCATCTTTATGGAAAATGCCACAGCGTCAGAGAGACACAGGGCCCAACCCGGAGTCTATGCAGGGCCACCGTCACCACCCCAGCGGAAACACCAGAGCTTAACAGGAGATGGGCCGGGTGCTTTCCAGCTGAAAGGCTCCTGTATGAGTCTGCTTGAGCTGCCATCACCAAGTGCCTCAAACTGGGTGGCTTAAAACCAGAAATTTATTTTCTCAAGTTCTGGATGCCAGAAGTCCACGATCAAGGTGTTGGAAGGGTCCGCTCCTCCTGAGGCCTGTCTCCTTGGCTTGTAGATGGCCGCCTTCTCCCTGTGTCCTCACATGGTCTTTGTGTCTGTGTCCCAATCTCTTACAAGAACACCAGTCATATTGGATTAGGGCCCACCCCAGTGACCTCTTTTTTTTTTTTTTTTTTTTTTACCTTAGTTACTTCTTTAAAGACCTTTTCTTCAAATACAGTCACATTCCGAGGTATTAGGGTTGGGACTTAAACATACAAATTTGAAGGGGGGCACAATTCAGCCAATAGCCCTTCTCAAAAGTGTTTATCCACACGCCACATGGTATAGGAGACACTCCAGGGACCAGAGAGAGGCCCGGGCAGGCCCACACCTCCAGGCCGCTACGCCTCTGGTCCTGACTGCCGCACATGACCCTCTTCCTCTGCCTCTCTGGGCCTCCCTGAGTTCTGAGGGATCCCGGATGTACTGTCTGCTCCCCACCGGCTTCAGAAAGTCCTGGGGCCCTGAAGGGAACTGCCTGGGGCCATAGACTCTTTCTTTCTGTACTTTTTTTTCATTTCTGAAGAAATCTAATGGCCTCTGAACTGCTCTACTTTGTAAAGAAGACACAACATGGTGAGCAGAGTGTGAGCTAGGCAGAAGCAGGCACAATCTCCGGCCCCTCCCAGCCGCCACGGAGGGCACGCCTGTGTCCCTCTGCAGTTTACGGGACAGACACCCGCCCACTGCTTCTCCAGAGCCACCCTGGGGCCCTTAGGGCTGGCATCACGGGGCACGGCTGAGCAAAGAGGACGGACAGCGCGAACTCAGTTCCGTGCGGAAAGTGAGGCCACGAAAGCCCGCCCCAAGTTCGAGACTCTGTGCCAGGAGCCGCGGGTGCGGGGGAAGTTTCCGGGAGCCAGACAGGGAGAGACACGGCAGCCCGCCTGGCCTGGGCCTTGGACACCACAAAGAGGAAAACCTCATTCAGGGGCCCCGCCGCCTCCCTCCTCACTCCCAACCCAGCTCCTCCTTGACCAGGCCTGCCTGTAGTGACCTCACCCACGGTTTTGGAATGGCCCTTTTCTGGGGCCGTGTCTGCCTAAATCAGCAGGTAAGTGTGGAAAATGGAGGTCAGGGACTGAGTGCCCAGAACATTCGGTGGAATGAGGGGTGCTGCTCCCTGTAGAACAGTGTTTTCTGACTCCCCTTCTCCAGATTCTTACGACCAGAGAGACAGAGAGCCCCTGGAAAGACCTCTGGAAAGACTGCTCCCAAGGTCCGCATCAGCCATGGCAGCTTGGATTCCGGAGCCTTCGTTCATAGCCCCCACTTGCCACAGGGTCTGGATTTACAAGGTGAGACCTTGGTCCCCACCCACAGTTTGCACGCAGTGCTGTGAACTCGAGCCTCACCGTTCTGGTGTGTAAAAGCTTCTGGAAGGGGCCCCTCGAAGGGCTGAGATGAAATCAGTCATATAGTTGAACACGTCAAAGCCCTTTACAAGTATGGGGTCTTCTCCGGGAAAAAGGAAACACTTTACGTGTTTATGCATTCCCGGTTTTGTTCAGGTCATTTCTGCTTTCCTGGGCGAATTTCCTTGTGAGCAGGTGTGTTGACTTATGCTCTTGTTTACTCTGCCATCTCCCGTCCCCCTGGACCCTTGGGCAGTCTAGCACCCCTCGAGACAGTGATCTCAGCATGTGGAATAAACTTGACGTCTCTGCAGAGGGGATCCGAAGACGACTGTCCTCCCCCCGTGCATCCAGCCCCCTCCCTGAGCGTGGGTGTCCCTCCTCCCACACTGCCCGCCCCGATCCATGCTCCCTCGTCCTCCCTGGCTCCTCACTCCCCTCCTCCTCGCAGGTGACAAACCGGTGTGTCCTTCCAGAAAGCGCATGGCCAAATGCCAAAGTCAACTCCAACGTACACGGTCAGAGAAACGCACTTGATTTACGGCGTGTGGTTTAGCAAAACTGCTTTCCTGAGCCGTCGCGAAACCAGCCTTGAAAGGACTCCTGGAGTGAGCACAGGGTCAGCAGGAGACCACCGTGGCTGACCTTGAAAGGAAGAGGGGCTTGAACTTTCAGACAAGAGAAAACAAAGCCTGATGAGGAGCACGTTGCCCAAAGAGCCCATCTTAGAGGACGCAAGACGCTTGGCTCAAGGAGTTTCTTCTCGGTGCGCTGTCTCAGCTCACCGCCCCCAGCAGGGCTTGTCGGCCACGAAGGCAAGTGGCATTTCTCTGACAGGCCAGAGCTATCGGGCGACTCTCCCCTCCGCTGCCCTTCGTTCCCACGTTAGGGCGGTCCCGGCCCTACAGGGTCCCCTGGGCAAGTGGTCCCCTAATTCAGAACAATGATGCTATGCCTGCCTGGCACCTGACGGGCACTTGCCTTGTAAAGGTCTTTCTTAGCCAGTGTCTCAGTTGGCCCTAAATCTTGTGAGGCAGAGGCAGGGGAGGAACTCCCGCTTTCCTTTGACAGAGGCCGGGAAGGCTCAGGAGTGGCCTGGATGTGCCCAAGTGAGCAGCAGGGCCCTGGGGTGGACAGGATTACACCTCATGCACCCTCCTTTCTACAAACCCTGGCCTTCCAGGGGGCACGATGCCCAAGCCCTGCGAGTCACCTGAACTTGCTTTCTGGAGCTGTGTATTCCAGAAGCACCTCCAGACGAGACTTCTAAGCTGACCTTCAGAAATGCCATCTTCAGGGCACCTGGGTGGCTCTGTCGGTTAAGCGTCCGACTTCAGCTCAGGTCATGATCTCACGGCTAATGGGTTTGAGCCCCACATCGGGCTCTGTGCTGACAGCTCAGAGCCTGGAACCTGCTTAGGATTCTGTGTTTCCCTCTCTCTCTGACCCTCCCCCCCTCACACTCTGTTTCTCTCCCTCAAGAATAAACATTTTAAAAAATTATTTAAAAAAAAGAAAGAAAGAAAGAAATATCATCTTCTCTGCCTGTTCCTGGACAGGTTCAGGAAGCTTCTCCTTCAGGACCCAGATGCCCTGATCCCCTTCCCCACCACATGGGCCTTTGGTGACTGACTGCAGGGGTGCTGGCTTGGTTTCCCAAGACTTTTCCTGGTGGGAAAGATTTCTAGGGGCTCCCTGCACACCCTCACATCCTCTGAAAAGCTGCCGAGGACCCCACTTGGGCCTGAAATAGACACTCATAAAGATGATTTCTTCCCCAAAGCTTGGGTTGTCGTTTTCAACACACGAAGCATTCTTTAAAAAACATTTTTTTTTTATCTTTAATTATTTTTGAGAGAGAGACAGAGTGTGAGCTGGGGCGGGGGCAGAGAGAGAGGGAGACACAGAATCCGAAGCGGGCTCCAGGCTCCGAGCTGTCAGCACAGAGCCCCATGCCAGGCTCGAACTCACGAACCATGAGATCGTGACCTGAGCCGAAGTGAGACGCTCAACCGACTGAGCCGCCCAGGCGCCCCCAAAGCATTTTTTTAAAGAGCACAAGGACCACCTAGGTGGCTGAGTTGGTTGAGCGTCCGAGATTTCGGCGCAGGTCATGATCCCAGGGTCTTTGGGTGGAGCCCCGCCCACCTGCTTAAAAAGTCAGGCTCCACCTGCTTAAAAAGTCAGGCTCCACCTGCTTAAAATTCTCTCTCTCCCTCTCTCCCTCTGTTCCTCTCCCCTGCTCGAACTCTCTGTCTCTAAAATAAAGGATAAAAAATTTTAATAAAATAAAGAGCACAAAATATGGCTATTCCTGAAAAGCTTCAGTGTATCCTTGAATGCCTCACACGGGGGCCAGTCCCAGAATAAAAAGGAAGCCGTCGGTTTGAGGCCCTCTCTGATTTCAAAAACTGCACAAAGTGGCCAGAGGACCGAAACCGGCCCTCTCCCAAATGTGAGGTATGTCTCACTTAGAGATCGAGTCCCAGGGCCAGCTCTACCCCGGTGACAGCAGAGCCCAAGATCAGCAAGTACGTCACAGGAAACGGCTGTTTCCTGTTTCCGACTTCGGCTCGGGTCATGATCTCCCAGTTGACGAGTTCGAGCCCCGCGTCGGGCTCTGTGCTGACAGCTCGGAGCCTGGAGCCCGCTTCGGATTCTGTGTCTCCCTCTCTCTCTGTCTCTCCCCCGCACGTGCTCGGTCTCTGTCTCAAAAATAAAGATAAACATTAAAAAAAAATTCTTAAATTACATTCATACTGAAGGTAAGTTCTCAGGGTTGAAATAAGAGAACTACTTTTCATCTGGCCTCCAGTTTGCGGTTAACAGAATACTTTAAGACGCATGATTTGATTTCGTCTTTATAATACCATAAAGCGCTGGCTATCCCCTCTCGAAGGTGAACGCCCTAAGGACCACTGAAGGAAACCAGTGGAGATGACGCTTTTTCCTTCTTGCTTCTCCACTGGTGCCATCTTTGACAGGCTTTAAAATCGCTTCCCGGTGTTAGGATCTCGCCATACCTGAATTTCAACCTCTCGAGACCTGCGGGCTCTTCCTTGTTCCCCACCCCGGAGCTCCCCCCACACCCCGGCTTCACGTCCCAAGTGCCTGGACCGTGGGAGGCAGCCTCACCGTGGATAGGAGCTCGGGCTTCAGAGAGGCACACGGGGCTGGAGTCTGGCTCAGACTTACCGACTGTGGGACCTCAGACGTGGTTGCAGCCGCTCCGACCCTCCGTCCCCTCAGTGGTGGACTCAGGTAATAAAAGCTCTCATGAAGAACAGGGGAGGGGAGGGGATAGTCTCATCGGGGCTGGGGGTGCTCCCCCGGCACACGGTTACCATAGTTAGTGTCATCCCTGGCACTGTTCGCCCACCTCCCCAGCATCTCTCCTCCTCCACCGCACCCATCGGGCACAGCCCCAACAGGGGACCGTCCGGCGTCGCCGTCCCTGCGGAAACGCCTGGAGACGAGCCCCTGAGTCATGCTGCCCAGCCCTCCCCCGCCCCTCCCCCTCAGCGCTCCCTCACCTCGGTCTATTCCCTCCCACGCTTGTCATTTTTCACGGCTCAAAAAGGACGACGAGGGGCGCCTGGGTGGCGCAGTCGGTTAAGCGTCCGACTTCAGCCAGGTCACGATCTCGCGGTCCGCGAGTTCGAGCCCCGCGTCAGGCTCTGGGCTGATGGCTCAGAGCCTGGAGCCTGTTTCCAATTCTGTGTCTCCCTCTCTCTCTGCCCCTCCCCCGTTCATGCTCTGTCTCTCTCTGTCCCAAAAATAAATAAACGTTGAAAAAAGGACGACGAGCCCCTCGTATCACTCACGGCACGACCTCCACTGCCAGAGTCCCCAGTCTGCGCCCGCACGGGGCCCAGTCCTGTCCCTGAAGACGTAGGAACGGGACTGAGGCTCCCCTCTGCTCTTGAGAAACACCTCTGCTCTTAAGTGTCTTGAACCAGACCCTTGACCTTCATAGGATTCGGGGCCGTGGGATAGGATGTTGCGAGAGTACTCGGTACCTCGCGAAACCATTTACAAATCTCAAGTGTTGTTACAGATCATATAGTCCCTAATGCCCTTTCGCGTAGCCCTGTTTTTCCCCCCGGCTCATAGATCCCTGAAGAGGGCCGTGTACTTCGTATAGTGATCAACTGAACTCCCCAGAAGTGTTCCATAGATGGTTTTTATGACAGCAGCCATATACATAAACTTAAAACGTGGACCCTCTCTCTACTTGGCGGGTTTTTCTTTTTCGAGGTGCATAGAATACAGATATGAGATAAGCATCCCCAGCTACGCAGAAGGGTATACATCTGTGCCATCCGTTAGACCCTCATTCGCTGGGCAGGGCGCATAAAGACGTCTGGGCTTTATAGATGCTTCTCCCAAATGCTGGGGTCTAGAAGCAATCTACTTGGACAGTCCTGGGTCAGTGCTCCCTGCGGCCTGGGGCCTGGGACCGGGAGGCAGCGAGCCCGGCACACTCACGGCCGGCGGGTCAGAGCTGTGCACACGGGGGCTGTGCGCCCATGTGCGGGACCGCTGCCTGGCTGCTGTTGCCGCTGTTATCAGGAACTGGTACCTCTCTCTCCCCACGTAAACAATCAAGGGGAGGAAAGGAGAAAAACCTTAAATATTTGCTTTCCTCTACGAGACCACCTACAAAATGTTGTTGAGACCCTGCCGGCACAATAATCTGTCATGAGTCCAGCTCTGGCCGAATATAAACACCTAGCACGCTCTGAGCAGAGTAGCCAGAAACTGCCAGATGTTTGCACAGGTTTTCCCCTGGGGAGGGAGGAGGGCTCGCCTTCCTCCGGTTTCTGTCCTCTCCTCCTGGTCTTTTCTTCCTGCCCCGTGAAGTACTTTATCAAAACAGTCTGGGTTAGAGATTAGGCAGGCAGAAAGAGTGACTTTTACGACCAAACCAGGGGCCCCTCTCGCCTTCTTTGAAGGGCGCCATGGCTCCGTCGGTTAAGCGTCCAACTTCGGCTCAGGTCGTGATCTCGGGGTTCGTGGGTTCGAGCCCCACGTCGGGCTCTGTGCTGACAGCTTGGAGCCTGGAGCCTGCTTCCGAGTCTGTGTCTCCCTCTCTCTCTCTGCCCCTCCCCCATTCACGCTCTGTCTCTCTCTCTCTCTCTGTCTCGGAAACAAATACGCGTTTAAAAAAATTAAAAATGAAAATAAAAAAAGAAAGAAGTGGAAGGACATCAGTACTGAAATGTTGGCTCACACGGGCTGTCAGCAGTGAGAAGACAGGGCCTCGGCCTCCACAACTGACCTGAAGCCAGAATGAAAGATGAGCAGGGGCGGGAGAAAGGTCCGGAGGTGTGTGGACCAGAGGTCACCTCCACCTGCACCTGGGACATGGGCGATCCCAAGGATCCAGATGACTCGTTGGAAGGTTGTGAAAGCGAACTATTCTAATTGTCACCCGTGGCATGCCCCTTTGGCTCCCTGACAGGGCCTAGAAGAGTGGGAGAGCCGGGAGCCTGTCAGGTAGTCTCTACGCAGATAACCCGAGAGGGTTGGGGGGTAGAGGGCAGTATTAAGCAGGGTCCTCTCTGGCTGCTTTCTGCAATTCCACTCTGACCTCCTTCCTCAGATCCAGAGCCGTGAGCAACGTCTTCCTCTAGCGAGCTTCCCCAAGCAACTGCCCTAAAAGTGGCCTTTGACTGGGGCCACCATCGAAACAGTTTGCTCCGCTCAGGGCCGTCACCTCCACAGGCCACCTCGGGACCTACGAGCTTCATTTGAGGAGCTGGATGCACTGTCACCACCGTGGTTTTCACCTCCCCGACACCCCTGTGAGATAGGCAGGAGGTAAGTGTTATTATTCTCTGAGCCTCAGTTTCTCGATCTGTTAAAAGATAAATTAAATCAAAAGCACTATGGTAACACCGAGCTTTCACGAGGAGGCTAAGAGACGTCATGGCAACTCAGGGAAAACTCTTAGCACGGCGGCTGGCACATACCAAGTACTCCGTGACTGTCGTCAAGAAAAGCCAACGGCCCAACCAAATAAACGAGAAGCCGTTGTAGATCTCGGAATTGTTACGTGACTTTCGTATGCATTCATCATCTTCCCAGCCCCACGGAGCATGTCGGGGGTTGTTGGGGTTTAGCCCCCAAATCTGAGCCCCTGGTTTGCTCCTAAGTTGTCAATAAAGGTTGAAACGTCTGGACTATGGTCGGAACACAGTCAGCTGAGATGTTATGCCCACACAGGTGACTCCTGTGCAATCGACCCCCCAACCCCACCTCGTACCAATGCTGAGCTGTGTTAGCACCAGGAGGCTGAGACATTGAAGCACACTGCTGGGTCAGCCATCCACGCTTGGAAGGGCTGGAAGGCAGTCTCAGTGCTGCTTCTGAGGGACAGAATCACCTGGTCAGGCTGACCTGAGGGCGCCTTCCCGAGCTCAGCCTGAGCCCGTGCGCCATCTCCTTTGGCAAGGAGAATTCCCCCTGCCGGCAACGTAGCCATTGCGTGGACCCACCCAGTGGATCAGCTGCACCAGGTACTAGAAAAACAACTCCAGGGGAGGCTCATCTTGAGCCCAAGCCGCCATCTTCCCTCCCTGGAACTTCCGCAATGGTCTCAGCCTGGCCTTTCCATGCACCCCAGCTGTTTTGTCGCCACGCTCCTAACTGTAGCCAGAGACCTCCACTACTTCTGGAATAAAGTCCAGACTCCTTATCAAGCGCGTGAGGCCCTGCAACCCTCATGGAATTTGCCCCACAACAATGCTGCGTTTCAGGGCTTACGTTGTTCCCACCCCCAGGACTTCTGTACACATGGCTCCTCTCTTCTAGAAGCTTCTTTGTCCCCCAAACTCCCCACTATGTGCCCTGGCACAGTTAACGTCCCTTAACCTTCCAGATTTCTATTCAGCTTCCTTTAAGGAAGCTTTCCCCAACCTCCCAGGCAAGGCTGGGCTTTGACATTTGCCTATAGTTCTCCTCACGGACTATGTCATAATTCGTGAATCTATATTTGACCACATGCTTGATTATTTGATATCTGCCCCAATTTCAACACTCCGCAAGGGGCACCGAGACACAGGTCATGTCTCCCCATCTAGGACCAAGGACAGCATGTAAAAGGCTCTCCCTCCGAGGGCTGCTGAGCTCTTTGAGGAAGGCAGTGCTGTTTACAGAGCACGTTACTCGCGGTGGGTCCTGGGCCAAGGACGCTTAACATCTCTGGACTTCATTTCCTCATCTGCAAGAAAGATGATAACAATAAAGGTTGTCCCTCCCCTGTGGTGGCTGTGGAATTTAAGAGAGTTGATAGTTAAAAGTACATGAAACAAGGCCTGAAACAAGGTACACACTTTATAATTGTTGGCCCTGATGACAATGACTGGATTCCGAATGGATTAAAGACCTTCATGGAAACAGTAAAACTATAAAGCGAATAGGAAAACTATCAAGTTATATACATTCCTGGCTTTGTTACCTACCAGTGAGGCAAGACTTCTCAAATAAGGCTTTAAGAGTACAAATCACAGGCAAAAAGACAGAGGCAGATTAGTTACATGAAAATTAAACCCTTTGTTCAACAAAGGACACTCGTAAACAGGTTGATGACGGATTAAGAGGTTATTTATTTTCCTAACAGCTACAATCAGCAAGGGACTAATATCTAGAATACGCAAAAGACCTTGTAAGTTTGAATAAACAAAAAGAGACAGGAACCCCAGTAAGGTACAGAGAAGAAAACCCAGAATCATAACCGGCATACGAAAAGTGTTCCGACGCACCAGTTATTAGAAAAACACAAACACACGGCAATGTGTGTCCACTCCACGCCTGTCATTGGACCGCCATTCGAGTTGAGAAGGTGGACGGTTCTGAGTCCATGTCGCTTGTGAGGGCAAAGTTCCCTCCTGCACACGGGGGGACTGGAGACCCCCGCAAGGGTAATTCTGCTCCTGAGTCTGCACCCACCAAAACCCTCACTCGTCCAGGAGGAGCTGGCAGAATGTTCCCGCAGCACTGTCTGTGGTAACCCTGGAGACAGCTACGGGCCGTCTGCCGCCCATGGGAGAGTTTCATGGAGTCACACAGGCAAGAAACATTCTGAGCAACCCGGACGGGGCATCAGGAAAGGCAGGAAATAGGTGAGTTTGCTAACGGGATGTCCCGGACATCAATTTTAAAACGCCTGCGAGAAGGGGCACGCGGGGGGCTCAGTTGGTTAAGCGTCTACCTCTTGATCTCCGCTCGAGCCTTGATCTCAGAGTTGTGAGTTCAGTTCTTGCATTGGGCTCCACACCCAGCGTGGAACCTACTTTAAAAAAAAAGAAAGAAAGAAAGAAAGAAAGAAAGAAAGAAAGAAAGAAAGAAAAAGAAGATCCCAAGACCCATACATACAAAAAGAAACATGGCTGCCCATGGAAGGAGTGGATGGGAGAAGTGGACTGGAGCAAGAAAAGGGAAGTATCAAGAAGCAAACAAGGCAGGAGTAACTCAATCCCTGGCCCTTAAGGTTCAAAGGGAAAGGAGAACAAAAATATTGAACAAATAAACATCCCGTAGAACTTACACTGGATGAAACTGAAATGCTCAGTGCGCCCACAGACGATCCCCTTCCTCCGTGCATGACTTTGTAACCACGACCTTGACATTCTCCTGTGTTATTAATCCCACACCAGCCCCCTGTAAGAATCCTAACATCTCCCAGATCCTCTCTCTCACCACCAGGTCCAAGAAGGCACCTAGCCCTGGGGACCGGGCTTCTAGAGAACTCCCTTTCCACGCATCCCCAGCCCTTGGCCAGCCACAGCCAGGCTCCTCTCCCTTCTTCACCAGCCGTGTCTGCGTGGTTCCAAGAGCAGGTCCCTCGTGCCACTCTCAAGCTTTAAATCTCTGTCTCCTGACTCAAATTAAAATTTTCATCAAGTATATGACTCACTCTATGCAGGCTGCCATAAGAAAATACCACAAGCTGGAGGGCTTACCAACAGACATTTGTTCCCCACAGTTCTAAAGGCTATAAGTCCAAGATCAAGGGGTCAGCAGATTCTGTTCTTGGGGAGGGCTGTCATCGTGTCTCAAAGATGTCCTCACGTGGCAGAAAGAGAATGAATATCTCTCTCTTCCTCTTCTTATTAAGCCACTAATCCCATCATGGGGCCCCACCCTCATGACCTCATCTAAACCTAATGACCTCCCCAAAGTGCCACCTCCAAATACCATTGCACTGGGGGTTAGGACTTCAGCATGTGAATTTGGGGAGACACAAACATCCAGCCCACAACAGCACATCAGGCCCTCCACAATCTGATACCAACCTATCCCTCCAAAGCACCCCCACTGCACCCACCCAGACATCTTTCGCACTGCTTCTCCCTTCCTTGCCTTTATGCTTGCTGTTCCTTCCAAATCTGCCGGGAGAACCTGTCCTCATACTCCAGGATCCGGCTCTAGTCCCCTTTCCTCGGGGAAGCCTTCCTAGTGCCCTTCCCGGGCAGTATTGATCCCCCTTTGAGACACCATGGTGTCTTGTGCACATTTGAGCCTCCCAAGTAGGTTAAGCGCTTGGTCCCTGTGGTTCCTGTAGCCCCTGTGCTCGCCCAAGTCAAGGCACCGTGGGGCAGCTGCTTAGATGCTATCTGCTTCCCTCGTCACGTGAGCTCTTCAAAGAGGGAAGCAGACCTTTCTCTAAACAAAGTGACAGGCCCTAACAGGGTGTTGGGCACATGGCAGGAGCTCCAAAGATACCTGCTGGATGGTGGAATGAGTGGCTGATTAATAAACGTAGCCCTGGGGGGCGCCTGGGGGGCTCAGTCGGTTGAGCGTCCGACTTCGGCTCAGGTCGTCATCTCACAGTTCGTGAGTTCGAGCCTCGAGTCGGGCTCCATGCTGACAGCTCAGAGCCTGCAGCCTGCTTCGGATTCTGTGTCTCCCTCTCTCTCTTCCCCTCCCCCCACTCATGCTCTGTCTCTCAAAAAATCGATCGATGTTAAAAAAAAAACTAAAAATAAGAAAATAAACATAGCCCTAGCACCGTGAGCTGTAACCATCTGCCCATGCTTCTCTCCCCTGCGTTAGGAGATGAAGCCTTCGAGAACGGGGAGAGCCTTACCCAGTTTGCATCTCTAGTGCTGGCACAGGCAGGCCCATGGCGCGAGGGAAAGGTGTGCTTCACTCACTCGTTCTGGCTCTTCCAGTACTTGGACAACTTATAGCCACTGTTTCTCTGAAATCCTGACCGTCGAGGACAGCCTCCGGGAAGGCGGGGGCAGGGAGGGTTGCGCAGCCCGCTTCGAATCCCAGCTTTGTATCCCGGCTGACTATCCCAGCTTTGGAGGCTCAGACACCGGGAGCAGCCAGTGGACCCAGCATGCAGCGGGAACGGGGGAGCCACAGGGAAGGCGTGCACACCTTGTGGGCAATGCGTGCGTGCCAGAGAGGGGCGGGGGGTGTCTGGGTGACTGGGAGAGTGAAGGGTCAGTGTGGTGCAGCCATGACAAACAGAAGACCCGTCAGAGAGCATGCTTGCTGCCAGGAGGAAATCAGAGCGCATCAAAGCCCTGGCCTCCTTTGGCTCAGACCCTCTGACCAGCCCCTCTGCAGACCCAGCCACGGAGCCCTCTGCACTTGTTCTGTGCCTCAGACACTGGTTCTCTTCCTCTTAAAAAAAAAAAAAAAAAGAAAAAAAAGAAAGCAAAGAAAAAGAGAGAAGAGAAGACTAATTAAAAACAAACGACTTACCCCCTCTCCATCAGCTTTCAGGATCGCGTTGCAATCATCTCAAGGATTTAGAGATCTTTTTCCTCCGAAATCGTGGCGATCTCATTATTTATTCACTCTAGGCGTCTTCTCGCCACTGAAATGTGCAGCCTGAATTCTCGTCTGCCAGAGGCTTCGAACGATGAACTGATCAGAGCACTGAGCCTGGAGTCCAAGCCCTGGTCCACTGTGCCTCAATGTCCCCACTCTGAAAGCAGCGGACCTGTTGGTCTGTGAGGCAGCACCATCCAACAGAACTTTCTGTGGGGAGGGAAAAGTCCTAGATTGCCCAGCCCAGTAACCCCTGGCCACATGTGACTTTGAAAGGCGGCTAGTGCCACAGAGGACTTAGTTTTTAATTAAGTGGATGAATGAATATTAATTTATATTTAACTAGACAGTGCAGCTCTCAGATGTGACCTAGAGCAGACTTTACACTTATGTCCAAAATTCGCCTTTCCCCTACTTCGCCTGGCCATTTCCTCCTTGTAGGGGTAACGGGTTATTCACTACAGGGGACCTGTAGACGTAGGACCTGGGCCAGGATGGGCAGAGTTGAGCGTCAGAGAGTGGGGAGCGCCAGGAGAGCAGTGGCACCATGAGGAGGCAAGGACACCTGGGAGGCACCCAGAGCTCCAGCAGACACGAGGCAAGAGCAAGAGAGCAGGGCTAAGTTCAAGTACTCTGGCGCCCGGGGCTCTCTGGCACCCAGCTCAGACTTTGCTATACTCTGCAATTCAACCAGAACCGAATCTCCCTGGACTAAAACCAAGGTGCTCCTTCTGGAGACTCCAGGGAAACATATTTCTTTGCCTTTTCCAGCTTCTACCGGCTGCCCACGTTCCTTGGCTTGTGACCCCTTCCTTCATGCTCAAAGCCAGTAACTTTAGACCTCATCCTTCCCAGATCACATCACCGTGGTATCCTTCACGTCTCCTTCTCTGCTCTCTCCTGTCTCCGGTATCACATTTAAGGGCCTTGTGATTATACTGGGCCCACCAGGGGTCAGCTGATCAGCAATCTTAATTCCATCTGCCACCTTAATCCCCCTTTGCCAGGTAACCTATAGAGTCATGGGTTCTGAGGATTAGGATGTGAACATCTTTGGGAGACAACTCTTTTGAGAACGACCGAGCCTTAGCAAGAGAGGAAAAGAAGGCAAAGTTGCCCTAAGCAAGGAGCCGTGGCTAGTGGGCCACACCAGGCAGAGGGCAGAAGCAGGACCCCAGAGTGGCCTGGCACAGAGAGGGGGTCTAGGTCATCAGACATCCATGAACAAGTCCCGGGAGGGCCTGGAAATCACCCCGACCTGGTAGGAGGACAATGCAAATCCGGCAGGGCTGGCGTTGGGAAGGACCCTCTCGAGAGGACCCAGAGTGACACAACAGTGAATGAGCAAGCTGAAGCACACATCAGCCAGGATCCAAAGTACGTCCAAGGGAAGTCTAGAAGCCAGAGCTGCTCCTCTTAAGGTGGACTGTAGCTTTGTCCCATCCTCATTGCAACGTTCATATATTGTAAAAATTACACTTGAAAACTGGGATCACGAGTTTGCTCGGTGACAAAGGAGCTCCAGTTTGCGGTTTAGTCTACGGTGTATCAGGGAAAAAAGAGGAGGCGGGCTATTTGGGGGTGGGAGTGGGGGCTGGAAGGAGAGAAGAGAGAGATCCAGTCAGGACCAAGGCAGCTCTATTACTCAGAATTCTCCAGAGAAACAGAGCAGAGTGTATATACAGAAGGAGATTTATTATACGGAGTTGGCTCCCATAGTTATGGAAACTGACAAGTCCCAAGATCTGCTGTTGGCCATCTAGGGACCCAGGAGAGCAGATGTTTTGGTATGAGCCCAAAAGCAGGAAAAAACTCAAGTCCCAGCTCAAAGCACTCAGGCAGGAGGAGGTCCCGCTTCTTGAAGAAGAGTCAGCCTTTTTGTTCTATTCAGGCCTTCGAGGGATGGGCTGAGACCCACCCACATTGGGGAGAACCACCTGCTTTACTCAGTCCACGGATCCAAATTTTAATCTTATCCCCAAACACCCTCAAAGACACACCCAGAACAATGTCTGACCAAAGGTTTGGGCACCCCGAGGCCCAGTCAAGTTAACACATGAAACTGACCATCACAGCAGCCAACGTCCCCGGGCACCAGTCAACGAGTAGCCCAAAGGTACGGTCCTTGCAAATTCCAATAGCAGCCAAGACTCTCAGGAGAAAGGGTATGAACACTCTAAGTTGCTAACGGGAGCCATCAATATGCCACATTCCGGTGGCTGTATCCCAACGACATTTCTCACCTGCCCCTCTCCAGACACACACCCTCACACCCTGACAACGTGGAATGCAGCCCTCCTCTGTGCTCCTAGACCTCGGTGCAGCCTTTTCTATCACAGACCTTAAGTACTGGACACTCATCTCTGGTTTACTTTTCCCTCTCTTCCTAAGCGGTGGGCTCCCGGAGAAGAAGACCGTGTAGACTGGGTATTCCCAGAGCCCAGCAAATAGCAAATGCTTATAGAGTGTTCACTAAATAAATGCAGTAGTGGAAGTTGTAGTAAAGCCATGGCTAATTTTTTTAAGGTTTAATTCATTTGGGAATAAGAGGTTACACTAGTTCCAGGAGCAGAAATACAGGCCATGAAATGGATTTCCAAGTCAAATAGGTACGCCTTTTTCCTTGAGAGTGGAAATAAATTGGCTTCTACCACACGGAATTTATAAGTGTGCCTGCAGGCAAGGAATATTTACTTTGCTATCATTTACCAACAACTCACAGAGTTGTAAACTAGCCCAGAGACAATGAAAGTTGTCAAGAGAATCAGATAGCTCAGAAGGTGCCGCATGAAACACGAGTTTTCCATTGAGGACATCCGAGAGTATTTTTGGCCACTTCAAATTCTATCACATTTTTTTCCCGACAGTGTCTGTCCCCTGCAATCATACTAATCTCAAAGCAAGATTATTCTTGAGCACAAAATAAGGCTTCCATCAAGTTTGGCTTGGTTATTTCCACAGTGCCTGCTACTCCATAGCCCTCTTGCGAGCGCTTTGAAGCATCCAGAACTAGCCACAAAATTGCCTTGTATCTGGACTTTGCATGAGGGATCAGGTTGGATTTTAAGAACTTTTCTTATCTGCTCTTCTGAGGCTAGAAAACCATACCCACCACTCCACCAGCTTTCTCCTGCAGAGTCCTATACATTTCAATTCTTTTCTGGAAGTCTCCCAAATATCCTAAGCTTCCTAACCCATCAGGAGGTAACCTTCCAGAGCACCAACATGGCTGACCCCTGGGAGCCAGCTACTAGGTCAGTTTTTCTCAAAAGATTTTGTAGACATTGTCTTGAAAAGCACAAATTTTATTCCTTAAAAGTGGTTTGTCATACCCGATTTAGCGAGCATTGTTCTCAGATACAATGCTCCACATACCTCTTTTTTGTACCATCAATTTGTTTAATTATATCACGATTGAAAGGAAGACAGTTTCTTACTGAGCCTATGCTCGGTAAGAATATCTAGAATTTCCAAGAGCAGTAAGGAGACTTAGTGTCTGAATTCTGTGAGATTAGCGAAAATTTAAGATTGCTTTAAGTGTTTTATTTCTCTTTGCCAAAATGGAATTTACTAAATTGTTGTGTATTACACAGAGCACTTAAGAAGAAAGAGAAAAAAACATCCTTTTATATGCAGAAAATAGAAAGTAAAACAAATACACAAAACACCAAGATAGATAATCACAATAAAATTTCTCTCTAGGGGCGCTTGGGTGGCTCAGTCGGTTAAGCATCAGCTTCGGCTCAGGTCATGATCTTGAGGTTCATGAGTTCCAGCTCTGAGTCAGGCTCTGTGCTGACAGCTCAGAGCCTGGGACCTGCTTCCGATTCTGTATCTCCCTCTGTCTCTGCCCCTCTCCTGCTCACACACACACACTCTCTCTCTCTCAAAAATAAACATTAAAAAAATTTTTTTAAAAACCTTTTCTCTCCATTCATTCAGTCCTATGAAATCACTGTTGTTCTGCTGAATCTTGGGCTATTACTCTCATGAAGCCATATGCGTCTCAACTAAAATATTCTGGAAATCCTGACTCAGCCTACTGGCGTAGCCTAAAAGTTGTTGAAGTGATGTCAGCTCAAAAGCCTGTACCCAAGAGTCTAGTCTAGTCAGTAGTTTGAACTACCTGGTACGCTTCTTTTCCATGAGTCACTGAGATGGTCTTTGTTGAAGACATAATCTCTGGTCTGTACTTTATCACAAAACCTCAGGCAAGCTTTAGAACTAACAAAAACTCTCCGTACATTACGAAGACTTAATGACTCTTGTTAACTTGTTACTTGTAACTTTTAAATATAGAAGGTCAGGTGAGAGTTCCCAGTGATAAGCATCTGACACAAAAATGTGCTTGTTCCTCTGCATGCAAAACAAAGAAAATAGTGCCGTTCCAAAAGACTTTTTTTAGACAAAATATTTTTTAAGAAGAGTGATTAAACTTCTTTTCAAAAAGCTCAGTGAATGTTAAGTCTGATTTGTAATGAATGAATATAATTTTTGTAGAGGAAAAAAATTGAGATATACATACAATAATCCTAGAACATATGGAGGGAGGTAGGGGTGGTAAGGGAAATCAGGTTGTCTCTTCACTGGACAGAATTTGTTTGCATGTCTAGTAACAAGAATTGTTTACTTTGCTGCAATTGTCTACAATTCAGAGTCATAAAATAGCTCAAAGGCAATGAAACGTGCAACTGCCTAGAACTGGAAAACTCACAAGGCTCTGCCCCTTGTGAAACTATATAACCTATAGTTTCTCACTGAAGAAAAACAGCAATTTTTTTGTTCCACTGAAAAATCTTCTCCTTATTGCTCTTGGAAAGATGGTGGAGAAGGAAGCACCAGGACTCTAGCTCCCCACCTACACAAAAATTGCACCAGCAGAATCTGTCTGATGTGACTGTTTTGGGACTCTGGAGATGAATTAGTAAGTTGGGTTGCCATAACAGAATGCCACAGATTTGGTGGCTTAAACAACAGGACATTATTTTCTCACAGTTATAGAAACTAGAAGCCCCAAATCCAGGTGACATTGTGTTTGGTTTCTGGGGAGACTTTTCTTCCTGGTTAGTAGATGGTTGTCTTCCTGCTGTGTTGTCACATGGCAGAGGGGGATGGTAGGAATAGAGGGAGAGAGAGAAAGAGAGACAGAGAGAGTGCTCTGGTATCTCTTTCTTTTGCTGGAAGGACACCAGTCCCTTTGGATAAGGGCCACACACTTTTAATGTCTTTTAACCTTAATTATTTCTGAAGACCCTTTCTCCAAAGACAATCAAAAAGAGGGTGAGGACTTCAACATATGAATTTTGGGAGACCATAATTCAGTCCATATCAAGAGACTACTGAAGGTTTGCAACTTCCAGGAGAAGGCTCGGACAGTAAACGGTAATTAATTTCAGTCAATTTCAGCTCTTAGAAAAGTAGCAGCTACCCATCCTCCAACCTCCAGCCCCGGGACAAGCATCTCTGCCCACATTGCAGGAGAAGCTCACACACAGCTTGTGAGAGCCATATTGGACACTAAGGAACTTATTCTCCAAGTAATAAGAATCTGTGCTCTGATCACTGATTGCTACTTCTGACTGCGGAGGTTCAGACATATAGGTGAGCGGCCATTGTCGCAAGCCCCTCCCCCTCTTGTTGAAGTGACTTCCTGGGGACTTAAAGGGCTGGAGTACCATTTTCCCTTCATTTTTCACTTTTTCTCCCTTTTGAGAGACAGACATTTAAGGACCAGGATATTCAAAGCCACAACGTATAGCAGGGGAAAACATAAACTCAGAAGACCTGAGAAGACCTTACATTTACACCTCAGGCTTACATCCATGGCAAAGAGACACCCTACAACAACAACAACCAGCAAAGCCTGGGAAATGGGGAGAATTGAATCTTCAGAATTACCACATTGTAAGACTCAAGTGTCCCATTGTCAACAACAGCAACAACAAAAAAGATCACAAGGCAAACCAAAAAACAAAAAGGTGTGAACCATTCAAGGGAAAAAAATAAATCAACAGAAACTGTCCCTAAGATCAGATGGTGGATTTACTGGACAAAAACCCTAAACACTGTCTTCAAAATATTTGAAGAGCTAAGACAACACGTGGACAAAGTCAAGAACATGACATGTGAACAAAATGAAATATCAATAGATAGGAAACATTGAAAAGAAACCAAAAAAACATCTTGGAACTGAAAACTACAATAACTAAAATAAAAAATGTACTAGAGTGATTCAGGAGCAGATTTGGCAGAATAAGAAAATCAATGAACTTGAAGTTAGGACAATCGGAGTTATTGAATCTGAGAGACAAAAAGAAAAGATTGAAGGAAGTGACCAGAGCCTAGGCACCTATGGGACACCGTTAAGCTGATGAACATACACATTGTGGTAGTCCTAGAAAGCACACAGAGAAAAGAGGGGCAGAGTATTCATTTGAAAAATAAACAAAACATCCAAAATTTGATGAAAACCATGCATATAAACACCCAAGAAGCACAAAGAACTCCAAGTAAGATAAACTCAAAGAGACCCACGTGGAGGTACATTGCAATCAGACTTTCAAAAGCAAAAGACAAAGAGAAGATCTGGAAAGCAGCAAGAGAGAAGCAACTCATCACATCCAAAGGATCCCTAGTAATATTATCACCAGATTTCTCATCAGAAATCTTGGAGGCCAGAAGACAGCAAGTTGATAGATTCAAAGTGTTGAAGAAAAGAAAAACTGTCAACCGAGAATTCTATATTCAGCAAAACTGTCCTTCAAAAAAATGAGAGGAGTTAAGATATTCCCAGATAACTTAAAACGGAGAGAATTCATAATGTCTAGACCTGCCCTGGAAAAAAAAAATGATAAAGGGAGTTCTGCAGGCTGAAGGACAGTAGATGTTCTCAAAGCTTAATGATCTCAGGTAAAAGTAAATACGTGGACAACTATAAAAGCTACTATTTCTTTAACTTTGGTTTGTAACTCCACTTTTTGTTTTCTACATGACTTAGGAGACTACGCATAAAGAGACAATGGTTAGTCTGTTTTTTGGACAGAAAGGCATAAAATGCATAAAGAGGCAATTTTGTGACATCAACAACTGAAATAGAGTCAAAGGTGTCTAGCAGCAGAGTTTTTCTTTATGTTATTGAGTTAAGCTGGTATAAATTCAAAATAGAGTGTTATAATTTTAAGATGTTAAATGCAATCACCGTGACAGTCATAGGCACACACAAAAATAGCTATAAATAAACAGAATGAGAAGGGAATTAAAATGCTTTAATACAAAAAATTACTAAACACAAATAAAGACACTAATGCAAGAAATGAGTGAGGGGTGCCTGGGTGGCTCAGTTGGTTGAGCAGCCGACTTTGGCTCAGGTCATGATTTCACAGTTTGTAAGTTCGAGCTCTGTATCGGGCTCTGTGCTGACAGCTCAGAGCCTGGAGCCTGCTTCGGATTCTGTGTCTCCCTCTCTCTCTGACCCTCCCCTGCTCATGCTCTCTCTCTCTCTCTCTCTCTCTCTCTCTAAAAATAAATAAACATTAAAAAAATTTTTTAATAAAAAAAATTAAAGATAAAAAATGAAATTAGTGACAAATTAGCTATGAAGTATATAGAAAACAAATAGCAAAATGATAGAAGCTTCTGCTTATCAGTAATTACTTTAACTATAAATGGATTAAACTCCCCAATCAAAAGCTGAGATTGGTTAGATTTCTAGAATGGATTGAAAAACATGACCACTATATGTTGTCTATAAGAAACTCACTTTAGATTCAGATATGCAAATAAGTTGAAAGTGAAAGCATGGGAAAAGAGATTCTATGGAAATAGGAAATAAAAGAGAGCAGGGACGGGCTATACTAACATCAGACAAAATAGACTGTAAATCAACGTTATGAGAAATAGAGAAGGACCATACACACACACACACACACACACACACACATATATATGTGTATATATATATATATTATTCAACCTTAAAAAGAGAGGAAATTCACACATGTTATATAACATGGGTGAACTTTAAGGACGTTATGCTGAGGGAAGTAAGCCAGTCACAAAAGAACAAATACTGAATAGGCAAATTCACAGAAACAGACAGTAGGATGGCGGTTGCCAGGGGTTCAGGGGAGGAGGGAATGGGGAGCTATTATTTCACGGGGACGGAGTTTCAGTTTGGAATGATGAAAACATTCTGGTGATGGATGGTGGTGAGGGACGCATCACAATGTGACTGTACTTAACGCCACTCAATTGTACCCTTAAACACAACGAAAGTAGAAAATTTTACATGTACATTTTCCCACAATTTTTAAAAAGTAAGTAATTTTTTAAGGTCTTCCAACATGGTTCCTAGCAGTCGCTTGTATTTATTGAGCGCTTTCTATGTGTCCTCCTGGTACTCTACCAAGCACTTCGCCTGTCCTGCTTTATTTAATTTCCCCAATAGTCTTATGAAGCCAGTTCTATCAGTGCTTATCAAAATAAGAAAACTGAGACACGGGAAAGTTAAATACTTCATCCGAGGTCACAGAGTTTGTTAATGGTGCGTCTCAGGTTTGAACATTAGACGTATGACCAGATTCCCATTCTTAGCCCCTATGCTGTCCTACCTCTAAAATGAGTGAACGATTAGTACTTTGTAAGTTACCGTTATTGTGACTGTCGTGAGGTGATCTTAGATCAGTTGTTTTGCAGTTCTGTCCTCCCTGGGTTGTAAAACTGAAATTCGGAACTCCCTCACGTGGTTGTGAGCTCTTTGCTTAGCAGCAGTAAGAAGTGGTGTGGCCAAATCAGGGTGAAGTAACCTCCCAAACGGCGGGTCCCAGACTCAACCACTCAGAGGGTCTTCTAAGATGGCCTCCTATGACGTTAGAAGCCCAAATGTCAAATTTAGTACTCACTTGCTGTGTGCTTGTGGACAGTACTTGACTTCTCTGAGCGTCTGCTTTTTTATCCAAAAAAAAAAAAAAAAAGAAGTCATAACATCCTCTTGCAGGGCTGTCGTGAATGTGATTCAAATGTCCTCAGGCCTCACTGGTCTGTGGCGATAAATGATACCACGTCAGTGTTAAGACGCAAATTTCACTGGCTCAGGAACCCCACCAGAGTTCATCAGGCAACTCAAGCTATGGATTTTCATTTCACCCTCAGCAGAAGACTAAATATCTCAATATGAGATACACATGTTCAGGGAGAATCTGCAAAGCCATAGGTATGCTAAATAGATTACAGCTATTATTTTTATTGCTTTAAACAGCACCCCAGGTCAAGGTGGAATCATGTCTATATTAACAATTTTAGAGATTTAGACTCTTATTTTCTGACTAATCCCCACTCGCTTCAAACAGAAAACCTATGGGAGTAAACTTTGCACAGCAGTATGCATATTCCCAGAGGAAATGGAAGGCTTTCCGAGAACGGCACGGACTCGTAATCATCTTAGGGTGATCTGTTTTCAGAGCCTCAATTTCCATAGGTACTCTTCCCTAAAATTGATTTGCCTGCGAACGTGCCTGTAGAAGGGGGGTGAGAGGGGGTTGTCCTTTCTCACCACCCCACACAGAGCTATCCTTCCACCATCTTGTTTTGGCGCATTGTTTCCAGAGGACATAAACTTCCCAGTCACCTCAGAGACCATTTAAGGGAATGTCTGTGACATTTGAGTGGCTAACACTTTTGCCAGGGTGGGGGAGGGGCAGAGCACGCAATTCTCTTTTTTCCCTACACAGTTGAAAAAGGATCTTCTCCTGTATGCTCATAGAGCATTAAAAATTTTTGATGTGTTGGGTTATCACTTAATCATTGGCATGGAACTCAGAAAGAATTCAAAGAATTGAGGGAAATTTGCAACCACGTTTCATTCCCATCCATTCATTTGACCAATGTTTGTTACTTTTTACCAGTATAAAGAGGACAAAGAGGAAAGAATTTATGCTGAACTGTGTCTCATTCTGACATAGGGATCATCTATCTGTACTAATAATTTTTTTTTAATTTTTTTTCAACGTTTATTTATTTTTGGGACAGAGAGAGACAGAGCATGAACAGGGGAGGGGCAGAGAGAGAGGGAGACACAGAATCGGAAACAGGCTCCAGGCTCTGAGCCATCAGCCCAGAGCCCGACGCGGGGCTCGAACTCCCGGACCGCAAGATCGTGACCTGGCTGAAGTCGGACGCTTAACCGACTGCGCCACCCAGGCGCCCCTGTACTAATAATTTTTTAGATCTACTCTTTCATTAAGAAAAATATATATTTTTTTAGAGGGGGGCAGGGCAAAGGGAGAGGGGAAGAGAATCCCAAGGAGGCTTCACATCCAGTGCGGAGCCCGATACAGGACTCAATCTCACCACCCTGAGATCATGACCTGAGCCAAAATCAAGAGTCAGATGCTTAACTAACTGAGCCACCCAGGAGCCGCAAGAGAAGTATTTTTTTTTTTATTTTTTTAATGTTTATTTATTTTTGAGAGAGACAGAGACAGAGTGTGAGCGGGGGAGGGGCAGAGAGAAAGGGAGACAGAGCAGAGTCCAGGCTCTAAGCAAGCTGTCAGCACAGAGCCCCACGCAGGGCTCGAACCCACAAACTGCGAGATCATGATCTGAGCCGAAGCCAGACGCTTTACCAACTAAGCCACCCAGGCTCCCCAAGAGAAGGAGTTTTAATCAAATTTTAGTTTCCTCTTTTATCTAAATGTGTTCTATATTATCGCTCTGATCAATTATAATGAGAATGCAATCCAGAAAAGAAAAAAAAAAGTTTAAATAAATACAGCTTTGTGGTCACGAGGATGTTAACATTTTTAGATTTCAACTTACATCTATTTGTCTGGGAGCTAAGATGGGATGGTCAACAAAAGACAATGATTTTATAATTAGATTAGAGTTTTAGGGTTAGGATTAAATTAGGATTGGGAGGAATGACTGGGAAATAGTTATTCAAAGAGAAAAGGGAACAATGGAAAACTTCCAACTATTGAGGTAAATGTGTCTTGTATCCATGAAAGTGGATATTGGAAATTATCAAATTACTACGATTCCGCTGGAGTCCTTTAAAAAAAGACGATATAGGGGCGCCTGGGTGGCTCAGTCGGTTAAGGGGCCGACTTCGGCTCAGGTCATGATCTCGCGGAACGTGAGTTCGAGCCCCACGTCGGGCTCTGTGCTGACAGCTCAGAGCCTGGAGCCTGTTTCAGATTCTGTGTCTCCCTCTCTCTGACCCTCCCCCGTTCATGCTCTGTCTCTCTCTGTCTCAAAAATAAATAAACGTTAAAAAAAAAAAATTAAAAATAAATAAATAAATAAATAAATAAAAAAGACGATATAGCGGTTTTATTTTAAAATGTCAGTACTTACAATATGTTACACATTCTTCTCTGTGGCTATTGTGAATGTATGTGAAGCATTTTAGATGCCAACTCAAAAATCTACAAAGACCACATTAATGTCATGGGGAAAAGGTATTAAACAGTGTATGAGCAAAAAATGTGAAGACCCTTGACCTAGAACCATTCTCGACCCAGCAAATGACCTGACAGGGTTGGCCTGACCCCACCAGGACTGGGCCTTGCACTTAGTCCGTCTCTGTCATCAAAAGATACACTGAAGCCTGTTAAAATTTTTATTTAATTGAAAAATGGATTTACCTCGGACAGCACCAAACCGGAAGTGACCAGGCGCACTCCGCCAACAGGAGTCAGCGGAAAGACCTGCGGGGAGAAGTTTCAGAAGCAAAGAAAGGACCTTACTTGAATGGCTATGACTTAAAGCCGAGGTAGCTGTTCGTCATTGGTTGTCTTTAGCTGTCAATTTTGAAACGTTGAGACATCTACAGGCTTAGATTTTAGTTTGATTAGGTAGGCTGGAGGCCACCAGAGCAGGAGGTGCGTGTGAGTATGTGTATGTGTTGGGGAAGGTGTTTTGGTCTGTGAGCCCGTATGTGGGGGGGGAGGGGCTGTGAACAAATGTGTGTTAGTCTGTATGTCTGTGCATTGGGGTATGTGTATGTGAGGGTCCGTTGAAAGGTGTGTGTGTTGAGAGCTATGTGCACGTGTGAGCGTGTGTTGGAGAACGTATGTTGGTTTGTGTGCCTGCTGAGGGTGGGGAGGCTGCGTGTGTACGTGTGTGCAGATGGGTTTGGCTGTGAGCGTGGGTCTCCGTGGCCGTGTGCGGGGAAGGGGTGCCGGAGGTTGTGCGCGCAGGGCCGCCTCACCCGCCCCTCTCTGTGAGGAGCTTCGTGGGTCACACACGGGTGGATACGGCCAAGCCAATGCCGGAGTCCCCGGCGCCATCTTGGGTTGTCAGGCCTGAACACGGCAAAGGGGGGAATGATACAAAAATACGGCTTTAGGATTTGATTCATTATCACTTTAACAATGGCTCAGCAGAGTTGCGGCTTTCCTCATGATGCAGCAAAGTATGAACATCCAAAATGAGGAAAGGGTTATAAAATACGAAGCGGTCTTTAATCCACTTGGGTTTAATAGCACCTCTTGGAAATACATGATTACCATGTAAGTTGCATCAAATGTCCTCGAGCACCAGAGCCCATGTTGTCCTCATACGGCTGACGTCCTGGTAGGAAAATTGTATCTTTAAATTCGCCTCCAGATTAATTGAGTCCAGAGAAGCATTCCTTGTATAAGAGGATAAAGCGAACCCCGGGAAGGACTTAAAAGCCTAACATGAAATCTTTTACATTAGCAGGGGGCTGTCACAATTGTGTATCTGATGTCACGGCAAATTTTATTCTTCACATTCAAATCCTGCCACCCGGGCGGAGACAAGAGACTTTTTACTGCAGAATGCGGGAAAGAAGCCGAGACAGCCAGCCGGGTGTCATCTCGCATTGTGACTGTAATTCTACCCACGTGTGCACAGGGCCACTCTGAGAAAGCCTTACGTACCACGTTCTGAAACAGATCAATTCACGTTTTCAACATCAAAAAAGAGTTCTTTGCCTTGCAAAGGGATTCCCAGAGGAGCTCACTTGACTAGAAAGTTCCTCTGCAGCGTTTAAACAGTTCCTATTTACAAAACACCTATAAACAGTAAAATCTCAGGCACGCATTTTTGCAAGCTAAATGAGCCACACTGCCCAGTGTGCACCTCTGAGTGCTCAGCAGAGGTTATATCTTTAAAAGACCGTGGTGACTGGGCGAGACGAAATGGTGCGCTTTTGAGATAATTACAAAGAAGGCAATAGATCCCCGGAGAAGGAAATCGCAACTGATCGGTTAGCCTGGAGGGATCGAGGCCACAGGCAGGCTTCACCGGCGGACGGCAGGTGTCTGGAGACCTTCTGTAAGAAGGAAAGTGAGCCTCCTGTCATCTGAATCCTGTCTCAGTGTGTTCACTTCTGCCACCCCCCACCCCCATTCCTGCAGGCCAGGTGAACAAGGCCACCTTGCATCTGGAGAAAGAGCCATCTGTCCAGGCTTGCCCAAATACAACCAGAGCCTGAGCCAGCTAACACAAATCCAGAAACAAGATGCTCTTCCCAAGAACGTGCAGTTTCGTTAAAATAAGAGTATCTGTAGCTACGACAGCAATGACTAAGAGCTTTCCTGTGTTTTCCAGCCAATGGGTGCTTCAAGAGTCTAAAAGTAACAAGAGACGCTGGAAATATTCAGAAGGAAGGTGTTGCTTGTCTGAAAAACATAATCAAGGGGCGCCTGGGTGGCTGAGTCGGTTGAGCGTCCGCCTTTGGCTCAGGTCATGACCTCGCGGCTCATGGGTTCGAGCCCCGCATCGGGCTCTGTGCTGACAGCTCGGAGCCTGGAGCCTGCTTCGGATTCTGGGTCTCCCTGTCTCCCTGCCCTTCCCCCCACTCACACTCTGTCTCTGTCTGTCTTTCAAAAATGAATAAACATTTTTTTTTAATTTGAAATAAAAAACATAATTGAGTCCCCGCGGGCGGTGACCTGGTCATTTCAAAGCTTTGGCCGCCCTGGCTTTGTACGGCTGAGGGACAAGCCTTTAGGAATTGTAGGGCTCCATAAAAGACTGGTTTCTCACTCCTGGGAGACCCCAGGAGCCACAGGTTGAAAAGGTGATGAGAAGGAGGGGAGACGGGCAGTGCCACTGTCTCAAGTCCTGGCTCCTGTGTTGCCAATTCTGGGGCAGCTAGAAAAAATATTCTCTTCTTCCACATAGGCATTATCTCCACATGGACTGAAGCCTGTCTTTCCAGCTTTGTAGAAAGGCAGCCTCACACCACGGGCGACAGGTGCTGGGAGGGCACAGCCTGCACCCCAGCGTGAGGACCAGTGCGGATTAGTTCACACCCAGATCAATTTCCCTGATAAACGGGACCCATAACCGCACCCCCCCCCCTTGCCCTGTGGAGAGGACCAAATGAGATAATGCTCTTTTCACGTTTAGCAGAGGACCCAGCGATAATGAACTCAGTCGGTGGCCATCGCTATTAATAGATGGTGTTATTAATAGAAACATGCCCTTGCTAATCTCCACCTGTTATCCGTTATTCTTCAATAGGTGCCGTGGTTTCGGTTCTGCCTTTCACTTACTTCATTAATTGCCTTTCTGCGAGTTCTAATTGTCCGTCGAGGGGCGCCTGGGTGGCTCAGTCGGTTACGTGTCGGACTCTAGATTTCGGCTCAGGTCATGATCTGACGGTGGGGGGGTTCGAGGTCCGTATCCGGCTGTGTGCTGACAGCTCGGAGCCTGGAGCCGGCTTCAGATTCTGTCTCCCTCGCTCTCTCTGCCTCTCCCCCGCTCACTCGCTCTCTCTCTTTCAACAGTAAACATGAAAAACAACAACAACAAAGGAAGGGTTATTGCAGAGAAATGAGAGACTGAGAAGAGGACAAAGACAGCTGGGGACTGCCAGGATGGCAGTGCTGACCCCAGGGTGAAATGCTAGGTGCCCGAGGGAGGGTTAAGAAAGGGACAACAGCCAAGCTGTGAGGAAGCCAGAGTTCTGGTCTTGAATTTTCCAGATAAAGCAATGGACCCATCTTGCCCCAAATCACACCATCAATAAATGAGACTCACCAGAACGGCTCACAAAAGAGGCAGAGTCTCTCCTTGTTTACCAGATAGTAAGATGACCCCAAAGCTCCTGTAATTTAAAGATTTTTTTAATCTTTATTTATTTTTGAGAGAGAGAGCGAGAGCAGGGAAGGGGCAGAGAGAGAGGGAGACACAGAATCTGAAGCGGGCTCCAGGCTCTGAGCTGTCAGCATAGAGCCCGATGCGGAGCTCGAACTCACGGACCGTGAAATCATGACCTGAGACGAAGTTGGACGCTTAACCGACAGAGCCACCCAGGCGCCCCCCAAAGTTCCCGTAATTTAATGAAGCTTGCTCCTGGCACAGATCGTTGAGGGGACTGATGGAAGAGATTAGAGCCCAGAAATCAATTCAAGAGACGTCAAGCCCTTAACATGTAACTAAGGTGATGTTTCAATTTAGGGAGAAAATAATTGTTTTCATAATAAATGGTGCTAGCATAATTAGCTCTTTATCTAGAAGAAAAACATAGTTAAACTTCCGCCTCATGCTATGCCCCGAAGGAAATTCCAAAGAGATACAATAAATTCCGAAGATATTTTAAAACAAATATCAAAAATCACATACAGGTAACAAAAGTGTGTAAGTGAGGAGAATCTCTGTATAATCTTACAGTATGGGTGCTCTTTCTAAGCCAGACAGGAGACCTAGAAGCCTTAAAGAAAAGACCAGACAACAAATCTGATTAAATAAAACTGGCAGGTTTTTGTAGGTTAGAAAAAGTAAACTCAGAAAATAGTAAAAAACAAACAAACAAACAAAAAAAACCTTTTTCTACTATAAGTATTGAAAGTATCTTTTCCAAGCATATATATACATATATATGTATATATATGTGTGTGTATATATACATATATATGTGTGTGTATATATACATATATGTGTGTGTGTATATACATATATATGTGTGTGTATATACATGTATATGTGTGTATATATACATATATATGTATGTGTATATATACATGTATATGTGTGTGTATATACATATATATGTGTGTGTGTATATACATATATATGTGTGTGTGTGTATACATATATATGTGTGTGTATATATACATATATGTGTGTGTATATACATATATATGTGTGTGTGTATATACATATATATGTGTGTGTGTATATACATATATATGTGTGTGTATATATACATACATAGGTATATACACACACACACACACACACACACATATATATATATACTTGGAAGAGATACTTTCAATACTTACAGTAGATAAAGGTTTAATATGCCTACTATTCAAAGAACTTCCACAGATTTATAGGAAAAGGGCAAACTCATTAAGTAGTGAAAGGAAATGAATAGACTTCCCACAGAAGATATTTCAAGAGTCAGTATTCATAGAAGACACTCAATTCCACTGATAGGAAAATGTAAAATAAAGTGACACGTACCAATATCCCCTTGTCGTGGGGTGGACAAATATTGAAAAATAAGGCCTCCTCGGTGTTTCATTTGCTTAAGCGTCTTGATTTCAGCTCGGGTCATGATTGCATGGCTCTGAGTTCAAGCCCCAAGTTGGGCTCTGCACTGACAGCCAGGAGCCTGCTTGGGATTCCGTCCCTCCCTCCCTGTCTTCCCCCTCCCCTGCTCACGTGCGCATGCGTTCTCTCTCTCTCTCTCTTTCTCTCTCTCTCAAATAAATAAATAAATAAACAAAACATTGAAAACTAATGATAGCTGCTGCTTTCGAGAATACACAAAAAGAGCCAGGGGGGTACCCTGCCCGGAAGCGAGGGTGCCTCCCATTTGGGAAAATCATGAAACAGTATCCGATTTCTAAAGCTACACATGTCCTTTTACAGATCCACCTCGCTCGTATGTAGCTGTTCTACAAAAAATGAAAGCACTGGTAAGTAAGAATATACACAGGGATGTTAAATATGGCATCTCTAAGGCAGCAGACCAGCAAGCACAGACCAGAAACAGCTTTGGTGCCTACAGCTTAGAGGGATGGTTGTACAAGGGTGTCCATCTCAACTATGAAATATTATATGACCTTTAAAGAGAATGAGGTAGCACATATATTGACCTTCCGGAAGGGACGTCCATGGTGCGTGGAAGCAAGAGGAAAGCAATTGGCAGGGTAATTTATACAGCATGATCCCATTTTTAAAAATCCACAGGATGGGGGCACCTGGTGGCGCAGTCCGTGGAGCGTCTGACTTCGGCTCAGGTCATGATCTCGCAGTTCGTGAGTTCGAGCCCTGCGTCCGGCTCTGCGCCGACCGTTCCGAGCCTGGCGCCTGCCTCCGATTCTGTGTCTCCCTCTCTCTGCCCCTCCCCCACTCATGCTCTGCCTCTGTCTCTCTCAAAAATAAATGAACATTAAAAAGAAATTGTTTGTAAATCCACACTACGCGTTTCTCTTTACACGTGCATATATGCTTGTATGAGAATGGAGAGCTGAGGTGCTGCCACTTGTGTGATCTTAACATTTATAAAGAAAATGTTAGTGTTTTTGTTTTTTTGCTTTTTTTTTTTTTAGAGAGAGAGAGAGAGCACGCGAGCAGAGGAGAGAGGCAGAGGGAGAGAGACTCTTAAGCAGACTCCACACTCAGCGTCGAGCCCGACTCAGGGCTCAATCTCATGACCCTGGGATCATGACCTGAGCTGAAATCAAGAGTCTGATGCTCAACCAACTGAGCCACCCTGGGGCCCCAAGAAAATGTTTTTGAAGAAGAGAATTTTTCTAACATTACGCAGACCCCCAGGCCCCCATCCCATTGGAGTGGGTGGGAAAGCAGCCTGCGGATTTGCCTTTTGACCAGAAGCCTGGGGTCTACTACCCTCCTTAGGAAGCGCTGCAGGGCAAGGCCCCCAGGAGGACAGAGCAGCTGATGGAAAGGACATTTTGGAAGAAACAGGAAGGAGACAGGAGAGCTGGCAGGCAGGCAACAGGAGAAAGAGAGGAGAGGAAGGGCTTCAGTGTGTGAAAACAGGACCCCCGGCCCCATTCCCCTGAGCCAAGAGGGAAGAAGGCGAGCACCCAAGAGGAACGTGCGGAAAGATTCAGAGACTTTTCCAAGGGCAGGAAAGGAAATTCCGGGAGTTCAGTTAAGAGCAAGGAACATGAAGAAAGGACGAGAACAGACGTAGGCCATGGCGGGGGTGGCTGGGCTCAGAAGACGCATTTCGTGCTGGAGTTGATCTGCAGGTTGTGATTCTTGCCCCAACACCGGCAGGACCGGATAAAACACACTGTGCCACCTTCCTCCCAAAAAGGGAGAGTCTGGGTGGCTTATTCCTCGGTCTTCCCAGCCATGACGTGCAGGGAGAGAGATGGAGAGAGATTGTGATTGGTGATATGCAGTGATCATGAGCACGAGGTCGGATCGGATTCCCATTAGGCGCCCTGAGAAATGACGCCCACCGCTTTGTAAGTGCCCATGCTGTACAAACAACAGCTCCAATCTTTCCACAACTTCTTGGGGGTAGATATAATGACACCCATCTCCAGATAAGAAAGGCATAAGATAAGCTCCAGATAAGAAAAGCTCCAGATAAGAAAAGGTTTGGGGAATTGGAGGCACTGCCCAAGATTCCGCGTTTGTTTGGGCAGCGGCAGCTTCCGCGTTGACGCACAGATCTCTCCCTCGTGAATGTTCGAGTTCTCTTCACTACCTGTGCAGACGCGGGGTGGCGGGTGGGGAGGGGGTTCATGGACCTGCCCAGAGCCCCAGGACGAGGGAGGAGGAGACCAATGTGTGCCACAGCTTTGTGCCTTCCAGAGCAACGAACAAACTGACCTCAGTCCCCTAGGCTGAGCCCATGGGACTCTGAATCTCTCTGGCAGCTTTGTTGATGACTCACCCACCCCAGTGATACACGTCACTGTCCTGCAAATAATGCAGCACAGAGCAGGGGTCAGGGCGGCAAGCCAGGATTCCACCCCCACCCCCACCCCCCGCCAAGCCCTGGGCACAGTTGGGAACTTCACAGACAAGAAAAGTGGGTCAGCCCTCCCCTCATCCTGCTGGAACGGCCGTGTCCCTTTTTCCTGTCTGTCCTCAGCCGATGCTTAGGGCAGGCAGGGTGATCCTGACCCCACCGTGCAGGCACAGAGCTGTGTGCCCACAGGACAGTGCGTGGGGCACTGGCTAGTGGAGGCTTGCCCAGGAGGACAGAGTGAGGACCCAAATCTCTTATTAAGGGAAGATGCGGCGGCGGGGGGGGGGGGGGGGGGGGGGGGGACGGGGAGAACACACCAGAAGTGTGTCGATCGTATTCATTAAGTGCCTGCTGTATGCCAGGCATTCCCAGGTGCTGGGGTCTCAGAAGTAACTGAGAAGGTTCACAACTTCCCCCGGTAGTTCATTCACTTTTGCATCTCCAACATGCAGAACAGGCTCTGCATAAGTACCTGTTAAATGAAGGAGTGACAGGCTCGGTCCCGGTCCTTATGAAGCTCACGGTCGGTGGAAGACGCAGACATCAAACAAATAATTGCATGACTAATTCACTCCACCTCTGATAAGGATGACGAAGGGTAATGAAGTGCAGGATGAGACTTGAAATTACCGTCAAAAGCCTTAAAAGCATTTTCCTTGAGAGAAGTTTTCAGAGCCTTCTCGGTTGGGGCATCAGAAAAACAGTTCGCACAAACTAGCATCTTAGGCAGAAGTGCAGCTGTAAGTACACAATTCACCATGCTATATATAGCCTTAGTTAATGGAAGAATAAACTCCTGTTGGCAGCAAAAGCAAAACACGGCAAAACGAAACAAAACGGTGTGCGTGCATGGGGGGTGGGTGTGTGCGTGCGCGCGCGCGCGCGTGCGTGTGTGCGTGTGCGTGTGTGAGAATCCAAGCCTCTAGGTGGGCGCAAAGTAAGGGTCCGGGGGCCTCTTCAATAGCAGCCCCACGGGGGCTTTGGATCAGGTGGTTATCATCTCTACTTTGGCCCCTCCCCTTCCAGTCACGGAACACTTGACAATGGCTTGGTTGGGATGCCTTTTCTCCCTGTCTCTTTAGTCCCCCGCCCCTCGGTGGTGGTCAGAGGCCACCTCGTGCGGCCTCTGCTGATTCTAGGCGCTGGGTCATTCACTCTCAGCTACGGTTGTTCCTCCCAAACAGGGTTGGGCTCAGCCCTCTAGCCCCTTGAGCCCTCTGCAAAGGGCAGGCCGTCTCCCACAGCAACACCGCCCCGGCAGCCAAGCTAAGTCCCTGACCGTTTAAAAAAAAAATAAACAGCAGATATGGTGGGCCTCTGTGGGAGGTGACACGCTTTGGAGCAAGATCGAAGTCTCGGACCAGCTGTTTTACAGAATCGGACTCCTTTTTTTTTTTTTTTTTTTTTCACGTTTATTTATTTTGAGAGAGAGAGAGCAGGAGAGAGCGTGTGTGAGCGCAGGGGAGGGGTGGAGAGCAAGGGAGAGGGAATCCCAAGCGGGCTCCGCGGAATCCAGAGGCGGACGCTTAACCGACTGAGCCACCCAGGTGCCCCCGCCCCCACCCGCAGAATCAGAATCTTGATCAAGTGACTTAACCTGCCTGAGTCTCAGTTGCCTCATCTGCAAACTAGGACTGATAATATTGTCTACCAGACCTGGCTGTTGAGAGGTCAGAACGAATTAGAGTGCACATACGAGATCCCAGGAGAAAGGGGAGGTTTGGGGGGTGGGGGGGAGGGCTGGGAGACTGCAAGAGCATCCACAGAAGCCTGCCTGCCTCACCCACGGCCTGGGCCGAGGACAGAGCTTTTAGCAATGCCCAGGCCTGAGTCCCAGAAGAAAGTCAGATACAGGCTGAGATCACGCCTATTATGAGGTCCTTCTTGCCCTGGGAAATGTCTGTGTGACCCCCTCTGTGTGTCTTAGCCCATTCTGGCCGCTGTACCAATATACGACACGCCGGGGAGCTCATAAACACCACAGATGTACTGGGAAGTCCAAGATCAAGGCGCCAGTGTGGTTGGGTGAGGACCCTCTACCTGGCTCATGGACAGCGTCTTCTCACTGTCCTCACATAGAAGAGGGGCAAGGGAGCTCTGTGGAGTTTCTTTCATAAAACATTAACCCTATGCATGAAGTTTCCACCCTCATGACCTAAGCACCTCCCAAAGGCCCCATCTCCAAATGCCTTTGTCTTTAGGGGTTAGGATTCCAACATTACAAATTTGAAGGTGACACAAATTTCAGACCACCGCAGTGTGAATGGATTAAAACAGAGAAGACGATGGGAGCAAATAAGTAACAGGAGCTTGGCCCCAGGGTACGGGACCCAGGTCTGGGACACTCCTTGAGTGTGGCCCCCTGTGGGGGGTGGGGGGGGCAATTTTAGCCTTTTTGTCCAGCCTTTTGGTTAAAGCTTAGTTACCACTCAGGGAATCTTTTAAAACTCATGAATGAGAGCAACTGGTTTTCTTCCTTCCCGGGATTCTAGAACCCTGAGCCCCCAGGACACACCTGTTCTTAAATTGCCAACAAAGCCACACAGAGTGTTTGTGACTGAAGGGTCACCCAGATCATCCCTTCCCTCAGATGGTGGAAATGCCTTACGTAAGGGTCACTCGGTGCCGTTCACGGCGGCCAATAGCGTGAGTCATCGACCTCTGAGGTAATTTGGGTCCCCACTCAAAGTAAACAGAGGACCGATTCCTAAGTACAGGTAAGAGATAAAGGGGAAAAGAAACAACAAAAGCTGAAAGCACCCAGCGAGCAGCTACATCCTCTAGTTGTTTCTGGAAACCATCCACGTGGCCCTCGCAGAGCCGCTGGCTGCCATCCAGGCCCGGCGCAGTAAACGGCCTGAGGCCTTTGCACTGCGTGTGATGTAGTCACTACGGCTCGGCGGTTTGCAGAAGGAATGGCCAACTGGCTGGTTGTGAGTAGATAAATGGAGGACACCGATGTGATGCCCCTCCTGTGACCCCCGGCCATCGAGCTCTGCGGCTAACACTGGCTTTTCCCTCTGCTCACCTCTCCCACCATGTGATAATCCTCCCCGAGCTCATTCCTTGAACACAGCTCAAAACAGAAGTTAGAACTGTACCGAGATCAGCCTCCCTGCATTCAGCTCTCTAATCGTTCAAGTTGGTTCTGGGACTGAAGTCTCTGAGCTGCTCGGAAGCTCCCAGGAGGCCAGACGAGTCTGTCCAGACCTCTCATGAAAGATTAACCGGCTGGAGTCACGGCCCCCGCCTCGCCTGGTTGTCGCTGTCGCCTCCACACCAGGGTGAAGGCCCTATCAGGGGCAGGCCCGGAGCCCCCTGAAGGACTACAACAAACGCCACCAGACCCAGAGGCGGGAGTGTCCTGACCCCAGCTCTCCCCCTAACTACTTAGGCCCTCCATTCTCTCATGTGTAAGGTGATGGGATTGGCCCTGACCCCACAGTACAGGAGAGAGGGCCACAGGAGAAGGCGCTCCATGAGGCAACCGGGGTGGGGGTCTGGCCTGCTGCTGAGCCCCTAGACCCTTACTGTCCTACAGGAGGAAAACCGTGGACCTCAATTTCCCCTGACTGAGGGAGCACCTCTAGCATTCATCCTCAGGGCTGTTCTGGGGAGGTCTTGGAAAGCCCAGCAGAAAGGCGTTTTGAGGAGGAATCACAGGCTGTAGGCTCTCAGTGAGTCCCAACAAACCCCCTGTGGGACAACTGAATAAAACATCAAGTTTGGCCTTGGTCTGGTGAGCAGCATTGAAAGCGGGTTTCCGTTCAGTGAGAGGTTTTGTTGTTTGCTTATTTTTTTGAAATTTTTTTAATGTTTATCTAGAGAGAGAGAGACAGAGGGTGAGCGGGGGAGGGGCAGAGAGAGAGGGAGACACAGAATCCCAAAACAGGTTCCAAGCTCCGAGCTGTCGGCGCAGAGCCCGACGCGGGGCTCGAACCCATGAACTGTGAGATCCTGACCTGAGCTGAAGTCAGACGCTCAGCCGACTGAGCCACCCAGGCGCCCTGTGTCGTTTGCTTCTTTTTAATGAGAGGCATTATGGGAATTCCTACATTTTAACATATATCCTTGACACCGTGAGTAAGACATGCCAAAATGACATGTAACATCAGGCGTTCAGGGACTCCAGAACCATTTTCATTCAGGAAAGCCAATGAAAACCCGAAACCAAGAAATTCAGAGAGCAATCTCTGGAGGGTTAAATTAGAGGGTGTCTGTATTAAACTTTAGCACTTTTTCCTGTCCCCTGTGGACACTGTTTACACAGCACATTAAATAAACACGGGCCCAGAAACACAGGCTCATCATTTTTGTTCCAAGCAGGCGGAACACCACTGCTGTGTGGTCCTGAAACACACACACTCCAGTTAAAGACAAATAAGAACAGAAACAGCCCCCTCCCACCACCACCATATAAAATACCGTATGTTTCCATTGGTCCGGTCACCCCATCTGACATGGCTGAGTGATGGCTGTCGACGCCCGGGCCTGCTGGATGTCAGGTAACTGGAACCGAGCTGCCCAAACTGCCAAGATCCTTCTTGCTCTATAAACATACAGAAACCTGAGGAATGAATGCCAGTCTTATTCAAAGAGTATCCTTACCCTTTGTTGCGCAGCCTTGATCTCTACTCTGGTTCATTGCAATGCTTTAGTCACCCTGTTTATCAGGGAACGTTGAGCTGCAGAACACTCTTAGAAGCCGTGGGGAGATACAGTAGGCTGCATTCCTGTCCCAAGGAGTCTTCCTTCTAAGGAAAGGAAGGCAAAATGCACATAAAAAGATAATATGCGGTGACATACGTAAGGAAACGCAAACTCACTAGGGTGAATGATCGGCCCAATCCCGGGGGTTACGGGATCAACAGACATCACAGACCAGGTGGCTCAGAGAAAACGTGGGGTAGTGAATCCATCACGGATGCTAAGATCACAGATTGTCAGAGGCCGCACATTCTGGTCAGTAAAAGTACGTTCTCCGGTGTGAGTACCAGGTGTAGACATCCCAGTGTGGGAAACTGTAAGCAGGCTTCCTTGGAGCAGAGTGTAGGGAAGAGACATAAGTAAGGATGAGCCATGTGGGGGGACTTAACTGTGTGTCCCCATGGAGCCCATTCACACGTCAGCCTGTTAGCGCACGTTTACGGATGCCTGTTCCGGCAGACTTATGTAGCCTGGGTGGCCGTGACAGGCAGTTAGGCAGTGAGGGGTGACACCACCAGAGCAGCATTTGAAGAAGAGAATTTTGAGACGATGTGAAGGAATGTTCTAGAATAATAGAGGCTGGAAGCGAAAAGACTTTTAGGAGGGCTTTATTTAGAAAAAAAAGAATAAATGACACAAAAGTTGTGGAGTTTTGGCCTCATCATTTTGTGGTCTTTAAATTCGGCCCCAAAAAGCTAGAAGTAAGCACACGCCGCAATAAAACGGAGATGGTGATGGGGCACCTGGGTGGCTCGGTGGGTTAAGCGTCCAACTTCTGATATCAGCTCAGGTCTTGATCTCGGGGTCGTGAGTTCAGGCTCGGCTCCGGGAGCCTACTTGAAAAAAAAAAAAAAAAAAAAATGCCTGCATGGCAAGGGAGCCTCTTGCCTGCCTTTGTAAAGGTGCCTTCGAACCCTCAAGAATCTCTCGGTCGAGACAGTGGCCGTGTCTGGCCTTCTCTGCTCTGAAACAGGCTGGCCAAGAAACAACATACCTAAAAATGTCTCTCAGGGCTCCATGGGCTTGCAAACTGCAAGAAAGTAAACCAATATTTTAATAGGCTGTCCAGCCAACAGGGATCCCGGGACTTTTATAGTAGGACTCCATGACTAATCCTGTCAAAACTAACACAGGGTAGAACAATATTTGGCCAGGGAAAACCGCTGAAAGCTGCTAGTGTGTGGTCCTCCCTTTATTGGAATAGGATTGAGGGACTGGGTAATAATGATTTCTCAGGTTATTACGCTGGGCTTGGGTTTGGAAAGGGGACGGCATTTCAGAGAATGTTTATCTTACATGGAACAATTCCTGACGCATCCCAAGAAAAACCCCATTTCTGCAATCACGCCCCAGAAGCGGGGCTGCATATTGGTGGGGGGGTGGCTCAGGCACTCACTCTGGCAAAGAAAAACAGGAGTTCCCCCAATAACGTGTTTTTGGGTTGTTTTTTTTTTCCTACAGCCATAGGGTTGGTTGGCAACTTCTTCTACATCACCTCCAAGATTCCGAGCCTTCTCCTGAAAGGCTGAGAAGGGAGGCAGTTCAAGTCAGGATCTGGGTCGGGGAACCCCAGAATCCCAGCTCCACCGCTGGCCAGCCCAGTATCGCTGGGTTAGGAACTTACTCTGAGACCTCGTGCCTTTTTCTCTAAAATGAGGATAACAGCATCCTCTCGGGATTTTTTTTTGTTTGTTTTTTTGGAGCATTAAATGAACTGATATATGCTAAAGCTTTTTGTAAGTTGCAATTCCAGGGGCGCCTGGGCGGCTCAGCCGGTTAAGCGGCCGACTTCGGTTCAGGTCTCGATCTCACGGTCCGTGAGTTCGAGCCGCGCGTCGGGCTCTGGGCTGATGGCTCGGAGCCTGGAGCCTGCTTCCGATTCTGTGTCTCCCTCTCTCTCTGCCCCTCCCCCGTTCATGCTCTGTCTCTCTCTGTCTCAAAAATAAATACACGTTAAAAGAAAAAAAAGTTGCAGTTCTATGAAGACTCCTAGACGCCTGGGGGGAAAAGGAAAATGGCGCCACTATACGCACCTATCAAAATATCCTCACCTATCAAAATATCCTCACATGTTTTGAAGCAAGGACAAAAAGTTCATTAAACCACTACCATCAAAAAACACGATTCTGTCTAAAGCCAGTGTTGCCATTGTCAACCCTTGTATGTCACCTGGCGGGGGAGGGAGTGCTGAACGGGCCCGGGATCCCTGACTTCCTTGGAAACCACTGTGTCATTGCACAATAACACAGGGTCATAAGACTAGCGGTAACACTCTTGTTGATCGTGGGGTTTTTTATGCGTTCGTTTTTAAATATTGCGTTAAAATATTATTCATTTTGGTTGCTCAATTCTTTGGCACTCCCTTAAATACCACGTGGCAGGCTTCCCTTGCCTCCCCAGCTCCAGCTCCTACAAACTGGAAATGAATGTTCCTCATTATTGCCATGGTCACTTTTGGTGGATCTTCTGTGCAGCCTTCGCCAAGCCACATAATCTTTCCTCCCATTTGCCCAACCTATAAAATAATAAAACTATTGGGGCCCCTGGGTGGCTCGGTTGGTTGAATGTCCGACCTCGGCTTGGGTCATGATCTCGGGGTCCGTGAGTTGGAGGCCCGCGTCAGGCTCTGTGCTGACAGCTCGGAGCCTGGAGCCTGTTTCAGATTCTGTGTCTCCCTCTCTCTCTCTGAGCCGCCCCCGTTCATGCTCTGTCTCTCTCTGTCTCAGAAATAAATAAACATTAAAAAAATTAAGAATAATAATAATAAAACTATTGTAAAGGTATGAAAGAAGGCAGCAAGCTGGTCCTTGACATCAAGGGCCTTTCGGTCTGTTTGGGAATCCACACCGATACAGTCTGCCTCTCCAACGAGCTCATCAAGGTGAACCGTAAGTGAAATAAGAATTTGAATTAGCACGGAAAAAGGAGAGACATTTTCAACGGACAAATATTGTACAGGCCGAATGGTGCATGCCCACTTCCTGTCCTCTGGCTCATGGGGCAGATCTCAGTTTGAAGTAACCTTATACACAAAACCTACAGTAGGCAGAGCTCTCTCTCAAAAGAAGGATTCAAATTCCCCCAAGTTGCTCCTAAAAACTCACAGTAGTCGGCAATATTTTGGGCCGTTGTGACCATTTCAGTACCAAACAATTACTTTACTATGTAAAATGTTAATAACATAAAACTGTCATGGGAGAGTGCCTGGGTGGCTCAGTCAGTTAAGCGTCCAACTCTGGCTCAGGTCATGATCTCACAGGTTTGTGGGTTGGAGCCCCATGTCGGGCTCTGTGCTGATGGCTTGGAACCTGGAGCCTGCTTCGGATTCTGTGTCTCCCTCTCTCTGTGCCCCTCCCCCACTCTCTCTCTCTCTCTCTCTCTCTCTCTCTCTCAAAAATAGATAAACATTTGAAACAAAACAAAAATCAAACTGTCATGGGTACATGAGGGTTCTATACAAAAAGCATACTCTAAAAAATATACTATGGGGGCGCCTGGGTGGCTCAGTCGGTTAAGTGGCCGACTTCAGCTCAGGTCATGATCTCGCGGTCCGTGAGGGCTGTGAGTTCGAGCCCCGCATCGGGCTCTGTGCTGACCGCGCAGAGCCTGGAGCCTGTTTCAGATTCTGTGTCTCCCTCTCGCTGACCCTCCCCGGTTCATGCTCTGTCTCTCTCTGTCTCAAAAATAAATAAAGGTTATAAAAAAATTTTTTTTTTAATATACTATGAACATATAAGAGTGGAAAAAGTACAAAAGTATAAAATTATACTAAATTGAGCGTGGCACGCTATGCTTTTCTGTAAGTCGAAAAACTATTCTAAATGAACAAGTGTGTTAAAACGAACAAAAACAGGGGCGCCTGGGTGGCGCAGTCGGTTAAGCGTCCGACTTCAGCCAGGTCACGATCTCGCGGTCCGTGAGTTCGAGTCCCGCATCGGGCTCTGGGCTGATGGCTCAGAGCCTGGAGCCTGTTTCCCATTCTGTGTCTCCCTCTCTCTCTGCCCCTCCCCCGTTCATGCTCTGTCTCTCTCTGTCCCAAAAATAAATAAACGTTGAAAAAAAAAATTAAAAAAAAAAAACACGAACAAAAACAGAGTCTTAATGGCACAGTGAGATTACAGTCAGGAAGAGGGATCAAGATAAAAATGGGTCCTGAAGATATCAAAGGTTAAAGTCGCCTGTGTTAAAGATTCCTTTCTGACGTCCCCGAAGGGGGCCACTTGAGGGAGCACGTGGTGGGTCAGCTGATCTATAATAAAAAGGTTGAAGAAAGAGTCCAAGGGGCTCAATATTCTTTCACCCAATAAAACCTCAAGTCGTTAACCACAGCCTGGGTGTTCTGAGCTGAGAATGACTCATACGAAAATCCCCCAGACTGAAGCAGAGTTCATGAGGCCCCCCACTGAGGACCTTTGAGCTCCCTAAGGCTGGCTCTGGCTTCCTTGGCAGTTCTGGGAGTCCCGCCTGACTTCTGGGCCTCATTCTGGACAGCCCCGTGGTCGGGGGCCACGTTGGCCAGATGCTGCCCAAGAAGTTACAACCCAGGGCATTCTCTTCTGCTTGCAGGCTCTTCCATGGCAGTCTGGGTGTCAGCTCTCAGTCTACCCCCTGCCTCCTTTGCCTAATCCCAAAGCGGGAATGCATAGTGCTGAAACACCTCCGAATGGAATAGAGATGGAGGGAAATTAACGTAACAAGGTAGCTCAGGGCTCCGGAAAGTTCCGCAGATCCCAGCCCCAACCCCTGGGGTCCCGTCTATGTGTTCCAGCTTCTCTGTTCCTGCTTCCGATTCTGCGTCTCCCTCTCTCTCTCTCTGCCCCTCCCCTGCTTGCTCTCGTGTCTCTTTCTCAAATAATAAACATTAAAAAAAAAAAAAACAAAAAACAACTCTGTTCTCATGGCACAGTTTGAAGCTTAGAAAGAAATTAATGCTGGGATGCCTGGGTGGCTCAGTGGGTCAAGCGTCTGACCCTTGATTTTGGCTCAGATCATGGTCTCACGGTCATGGTATTAAGTCCCATGTTGAGCTCCTTGCTGGGCATGGGGCCTGCTTAAGATTCTCTCTCTCTCTCTCTCTCTCTCTCTCTCTCTCTCTCCCTCTGCCCCTCCCAACTTGTACACTTGTGCACTCTTTGTCTCTCAAGATAAATAAAGAAACATAAAAAAAGGACTTGATGTCAAGAAAACTGATTTATCTCTTTCCAACTTTTCCCCTTTTAATAGGATAATAATTTCATTAGAAATTTCAAATCAATGACTTTCTCATTCTAGCATCCTTTCTACAGTTATAGCCTGGCATTCCTTTATCAAATGAAGCTACCTGGTCAGCATGAGAGGCAAGGTGAATAATTGTCACGCTTCAGGGGCCCTCAGATAAGTTGATCCTTTGCTGCAACAAATAATGCAGTTTAGAGATAAAGAAATAAAGCCCAGAAAAGTTTCCTATTCCAATGTTAGGCAGCTTGTAAGTGACAGAGCTAGGACTTCCAAGCCCATCTAATACCAAAACGAGCCCTAACCATTATACTCCCCTCCTTCCCCGTGGTCAATCTTTTTTTAAAGTTTCCAAACACTGATTCTGAAAGTGCAAATTCTTGCAGTCCACTCGGCCAGTCCTAGATTCAGACACTCGAGTTGGTGTCGCCTGGGTGTCGCCTCGCCTGGGACTTAATTTGCTTTTAATCATCCTTCGACACTTTCGTGTTTTTTAGGACCGCTATCACGGATCGAGAAGATAGAAGCAAAACAGAAATTGAGAGGCTCTGCTTTTCGCTACTGTTGTAGTTCTTGCCCAAGCAGTGGCCTACCTCCTTATTATTCATCCTTTTTCTATGAACATAGCTGTTAAGTGGCACAAATACAACCCGGAGAACTACAAGAACTTTCAGAGGAAATACATATTCTCTTCCCCACTCTTGCTGCCCTTGTCTAAATATTGCCGATTACAATCACAGCTGCTGTTTTATGGATTGCCTAACCCATAGAGTTTCTTCTCTCTTCTCGGTTCTATTTTATTTTTTTTATTTTTTTATATGTTTGTGGGCTTTTTTTTTCTTTTTTTGGGGGGGGGGGATAGAGAAAGAGAGAGAATCCTAAGCAGGCTCTATGCTCAGTGCAGAGCCTGACACAGGGCTCAGTCCCACGAACCTGGGATCACAACCTGAGCCGAAGTCAAAAGTTGGACGTTCAACCAACTGAGCCACCCAGGCTCCCCTCTATTTAATTTTTGAAGTAGGTCTAACCTTCCACACAGTTTCATATTTGGTTCACGTGATAACAAGTGACATTCGGTCCACTTTGTCCTATCTATCATCCTATCTACAGGACAGAATCCTATCTTATTTAGTATCTGTTTACGTTGACCAAAAGATGGTCTCCCAGTTCTAGGATAAAGAGAGAGGCGGGTCTGATATCTGGAGTACTTTCCTCTTTAAATCAAAATCACAGATACGAGGCACAGGTAAGTAAATAACTAATCAATGCATGCATTTGTTGAACAAATAAAATTTTACTGACTGATATAAATTGATCATTTAGAATGTTGGTATTAAATAATAGCGAATGATTTTGTCTTCATTTATCATGTGTTAGGGAGCCCACTGGGTTCTTTACTCGCATTGTCTCCTTTATCTTTAGGACAACTATTTAAAGTGGGTAGTTTATCAACTTCATTTCACAGATGGAAAAAAATCAAGGCTTACAGTCTAAAAACTTACCCCACGTTAGCGAGGGGTAGAGCCAACATTCCAAGTCAAGCCCCCCAACTTAGGAGGCCACGCTTTTAGCCACTCTCTGTGACACTATCCCTTTGCCGTCTGAAATACATTAGCCAATGGGAAAGGAGCTTTTGACATAACACCACTCGCATACGATATTGTCACGTGAAGTCTGAGAACCAGACTTCCACTTTCAGTCATCATTGAGTACCTTGGGACAGATTCGTGGTCCTGCCAAAAATGACAAAAAAAAAAAAAAAAAAAAAAAGCTGCATTAAATAAAATTTAAATCATTTTCCATGCATCAGAGAGCCACTGAAGCCAAGAGGACCAGAGAGCCAAAGATTGCAAGGAGGGAAGAACCATGCAGAAGCGAGCTGACTTTGTGCAACTACACTAACCCTTGGGGCATTTGCTGATTCTGAGGACAGATGAGGGCTAAGAATCTGGGCTCTGCTTGGGCAGAGGCTGCTGGGAGGGGGACAAAGGAGCAGCAGAGCTTTGAGAGTTTTTTTATGCATGCTTGAGAGGCGAATTATTGTAATGAGAAAGAAAAGGCGGGGAAGTAGACCTGTCACACTGCCAGGTTGCCCCTGAAGAAATGTCTCAAAATCTGAAGCTAGGCAGAGCAGGTTACAAGTAAGCAGACATCCCAGGGAGGTGAAGTACACCTCCATTACACTCTTATTCTTGTTAGGTACAACTAAAAGCTCCAGACAATATGTATAAAGCAAACCTCAGAATGCTCCAAAGGGTAGAGAGAAGGAGGCAGATGGGTTAGGGGCCTTGGGACCCAACAAATGACATGGTGGTAAGTTCTCCAGCTTTTTTTATTATTATTATTATTGGTTTTGGTTTGTTCACCTTGTATAACCCATCACTGGAGCCGAAGAGGCCAGCAACTCAGAGATGATAGTGGGCGCGAACCAAAACAGTCCCACGGAAGCTTCTCGCTGTAGCCAAAGGGCCAGGAAGGCGCAGCCCAGGGAGACAGAAAACTCTTAGACCATGAGTCTTCCACTCCAGCCAACACTACAGAAAAAAAAAAAAAACAAAACAACTGTGGTCTCACTCCCACCCACACCAGCAAAGGCTGAGTGGGGAGCCTAGACTTCTACCCTCGCCACGTTATGAGAAGGTGCCCAACTCTCCTTCAGCAGTGGGGTCAGGGAACACAAGTGAGGAGTGGGGACTCTCACCTCCACCGCCTGGCTTGAGGCCTCCTTCCCTACAGAGTCAGTGGAGACCATGTGGGGAGAGTGGAGTCCACCCTTACTTGGTAGTACAGGGAGTCCTTGACTTAACAAATTTTCAGCTTTACGATGGTGTGAAAGTGATATGCATTCAGCAGAAGCGGTACTGCAAATCTGAATTTGGATCTTTTCTGGGCTAGCAGGATGTGGTAAGATCCTCTCTTCTGATGCTGGGAGGCAGGCTCAGCTTCCGGGCGGCCCTGAGGTCACGAGGGCCAACAACCAACCTGCTTCCCACCATTCTGTACCCACGCAGCCTTTCTGTCTCTCACTTTCAGCACGGTATTCAATAAATTCCATGAGATATTCAATACCTCATTATCAAACGGGCTTTGTGTTAGATGATTGGCCCAACTAGGCGAATGCAAGTGTTTTGAGCACATTTAAGAATAGTCTAGGCTAAGCTAAGATGGTCAGTAAATTAGGTGTATCAAATGCATTTTCGTCTTACCATATTTGGGTTTATCAGGAGGTAACGCCATTGTTAAGTCAAGGCCTGGTCTTTGTCCCTGATTTCTGGGACCGAGCCTCTAAATCCTTGGAATTTCCCAGTGGTAAGTGTCTTTGTTGTCCATTGTGGCCCCTGGGACCATGCCTGAGTTATGCTAATTCAATAACTCCCGATGGGCCACTAGTTTCAAGAGGGGGGCTAGCTACACCAGAAAAACCAACCATGTCATTAGAGGATCAGGGCTTTGAAGGACAGGATATCAGCCCAAATTTCCAATGTCCAGGGAAGGGAGGGAGCTGGGGACTGAACTCAGTCATGTGGTCAATGATTCAATCCATCATGCCTTTGTAATAAAATCCAAAAAAAACCCCAAAAAAACAGCTCTGGTACCAAAGCTTGGTTGGGCTTCCTGGTTGGTGAATGTATCGATGGGCCCAGAGGATGGGACATCCTGATTCCCTAGGGAAAGGACGCAGCGGCTCTGCCCTGAAAACCCTCTCAGACCTTGCCCCTTGGGTCTCTTCCTTTGGCTACTCCTGACTTATATCTTTTATGATAAAACTCTCATAGTGCTTTCCAGAGTTCTATGAATTATTCTAGTGAATTATCAAACCTGAGGTGACAGGGGGAAACCCCAAATTCGTAGCCAGTCGGTCAGAAATTCGGGTGACCTGAGAAACCTGAGAAGTGGCTGACGTCTAAAGTGAGGGCAGTCTGGTTGGAGACCATGCCCTAAACCCGTGAAGCCTGCATACACTCCGGGTAATTAGCATTCGAAGTGCTTTGCAGTGTTGCGTGTAATCATACCAAATGATGCAGAAAAAGAACTTGACACAATTCGACACGGCACCAAGATAAATACTCTCGGCAAAATAAGAGAATTTCCTCAACTTGATGAAGAGTATCTACAAAACATCTACAGCTAACTTTACATTTAGTAATGAAAGAATGGACGCTCTTCCCCAAGATCGGGAAAAAGGCAAGGATACGCGCTCCCACTGCTCGTATCCGATGCAGTGCTAAAAGCCAGTGAATAGTCAAGCAAAGGAAATATTTGACGTCAAAAGCATGATCCACAAAAGGAACAACTGGTAAAGTGGACTTCATCAAAGTGGAAAGGGTTTGCTCTGAAAAAGACACTGTTAAGAGGACGAAAAGACGAGCTATAGAGTGGGAGAAAATATTTTCAAACCACCTACCTGACAAAGGGCTAGTATCTCGATTATCTATAGATCTATATACTCTTAAAACTCCACAGCGGAAAACAAACAACCCAGTCAGAAAATGGGCAAAACATATAATGAGTAGCTAGGTGGAAACCATGTGACTAGTTGTGCCCAGATGGCTCTGAGCAGAAGTGATACGTCACTTCCGGGCAGAGCAGTTAACCAGGGATGTGAGTTTTTCATGTTTTCTCTCCCCACCCCCCCACCCCTCCTGGAAAGCCATGTGTTGAGATGGTGGCATCACCAGGTCGCCTGGGACCCCGATTCACTGCACGAGAAGAGATGGTCTGGTGCCTTGAGCAAGTTGTATTGGACGTTACATGGGCAAGAGACAAATCTTCGGTGTGTCGAGTGACTGCAATTTGCGCAATTATTTGTTACTGTGACCGTAACCTGTTTTATCTGACAGATGCAGTAGAGGAACTGCAATGTATGGGGCGCCTGGGTGGCTCAGTCGGTTGAGCATCTGACTTCCGCTCAGGTCATGAATCTCACGGTTTATGAGTTCGGGCCCCATATGGAGCTCTGTGTTGTCAGTACGGAGCCCGCATCAGATTCTCTGTCCCTTTCTCTCTCTGCCCCTCCCCCACACGTGCTCGCGCATGCCACCTCTCTCTCTCTCTCTCTCTCTCGAAAATAAATACACATTAAAAAAAATTTTAATCCTTAATGTAATCATTTAATGCACATTTCTATACCGTTGGGCAATTGTGTGGCTTCCAAGTTTTCAGTTATTTTTAATTAATAATGCTACGGTGAGTATCTCTGTTTATGCATATACTGAGTGCAAGATTTCCTTTGGAGTAGTGCAGGGATAAAGACTTTTTCCAGGAAATTCCTGGAAGCAATACTACTGGGTAAAAAGAAATAAAAGTTTCTATTATTCTATATAGTAATGCCTTTACTAGTGCCTGAAAAACAGAATTTGGCCATCCAAATTTGTTGAGTGAATACTTTCTAATAGTTACCACCACCAAGCTTGCCAACTTCTGCTTGCCAACTTCGCCACGTTTTTGGCAAAGTTAATGAGAGTTCTTCTTTGTTGATATTTCAGTTCGCGTGACTTTGGTTAGAAGGGAGGTGGAGCATCTCTTCTTTTTTTACGTTTTTTGTTTTTTTGTTTTTTTTTTTCGGAGAGAGAGCACGTGCAAATAGCACAGAGCCTGGTGCGGGGCTCAAATTCACGAACAGTGAGGTCCTGACCTGAGCTGAAATCAAGAGTCGGGCACTTACCCCATTGAGCCACCCACGCGTCCCTAGTGGCAATTCTTCTTTTGTGAATTTCTAGAACAGAGACGTTTGTGATTGAGGAACAAAGCAAAGCAGTAGCGTTGTCCGGGAAAGTTGTTTCTCTTTGTTGTTTTCCCCAAAGTAGCCATCGATCATACTGAGAGGTATAAAGTATGCTATCACTTTCTCTAACTGTAACTCCTTAGATGGCACAAAGCCAGCTCGTTCAGCCGAGGTTAGCTGTAGCTAACCCTTTCGGCCGCCATCCTCAAATGCCCTTTCATCGTGTTCATCCAAATGTTTAATTAACTACGGCGATGACTAATTGATAGACACCATTTCTGCCATCTGGAACGAGCTCCCTCTACCTCCCCGCCTTACTGCTTCTCCAGTGCAGCTACGATCTTAATGAATGTGTTTGTCTTCCTCTTCATCGGATTGTTCTTCCTCTTTCCTTGACGTTTCGTTCACACCTCCTTAGTGAGGCTCCCCTCATCTTCCACCCCTTCCTTCCTCTGTACCTGCTGTGACTTTGGCCTGGAGTGCCCTTTCCCACCTGAGAATTCTTCTCACTCGTTAGGATTCACACTAATGTCACCATGTCTGTGGAGGCTCCCCTGCCACCCTGGCTGAGCGCTCATCGCTCTCGCCCCACGTGTCTGCTGGACGCGTCACCACGGTCACACCTTCCTCATTGCACAGCTCTCTCCGCCTCCGGGTTCTGAGTCCTCAAGAACACGTATTCGCTATCTTTTTGTTCCTGGTCTCTATCACCGTGGAGAGCAACAAACGTAATAGGTGTTGGTTTGATAAATAGCACGAGGTCAGAGCATTTACCAAAGCTTTTCGCTTTGACTCCTGACGAGGCCAGGTATCACCCCAAGTGGTCACCAAAACAAAACTAAGAGTGGGGGCGCCTGGCTGGCTCAGTCAGTTAAGCCTCAGACTCTTTTTTTTTTTTTTTAATTTTTTTTTTCAACGTTTATTTATTTTTGGGACAGAGAGAGACAGAGCATGAACGGGGGAGGGGCAGAGAGAGAGGGAGACACAGAATCGGAAACAGGCTCCAGGCTCCGAGCCATCAGCCCAGAGCCTGACGCGGGGCTCGAACTCACGGACCGCGAGATCGTGACCTGGCTGAAGTCGGACGCTTAACCGACTGCGCCACCCAGGCGCCCCAAGCCTCAGACTCTTAATTTCAGTTTAGGTCATGATCTCACAGTTGGTGGGCTTGAGCCCCATGTCGGGTTTGTGCACTGTCAGCACAGAGCCTGCTTGGGATTCTCTCTCTCCTTCTCTCTCTGCCTCTTTTCGGCTTGTGCTCCGTTTCTCAAAATAGATAAATACACTTTAAAAAAAAAAAAAACTAGGGTGACTTTTTTTTTTTTTTTGAGCGCAAGCATACAGAAAAGCGTCATAAAGACGAGAGGTAAATTATAAACGCTTCAGTTCAGAGCTTAACACCAGTGTTCCAGACCCTTTCGGGGTCTTCATTTCAGCCACTGCCTTCACCACAACCTCGGGTTCTGAAATATCCTTAATGTATCTGCACAAGTCCAAACACACATTTTAGAAGTGTGTATAGGGGCGCCTGGGTGGCTCAGTCGGTTGGGCGTCCGACTTCGGCTCAGGTCATGGTCTCACGGTCCGTGAGTTCGAGCCCCACGTCGGGCTCTGTGAGGAGCCTGGAGCCTGCTTCTGATTCTGTGTCTCCCTGTCTCTCTCTGCCCCTCCCCCGCTCACGCTCTGTCTCTCTCTATCAAAAAATGATTAAAAAATTAAAAAAAAAGAAGTGTGTATAAATACACATATAGGTATGTATTGTGTGTGTCTATATACATTCACATATAGTATTGACAAGAGAGCCAAGAATAGTCAATGGGAAAATGGCAATCTGTTCAGTAAATGGTGCTGGGATAATTGAATATCCGCAGGATGAACCTAGACCCCTATCTTACACCTACACTACTCCCAAAAATGAACTTGAGATAGATTACATACTAAATATAAGACTGGAAATCATGGGGCGCCTGGGTGGCGCAGTCGGTTAAGCGACCGACTTCAGCTCAGGTCACAATCTCGCCGTCCGTGAGTTCGAGCCCCGCGTCGGGCTCTGGGCTGACGGCTCGGAGCCTGGAGCCTGTTTCCCATTCTGTGTCTCCCTCTCTCTCTGCCCCTCCCCCGTTCATGCTCTGTCTCTCTCTGTCCCAAAAATAAATAAACGTTGAAAAAAAAATTAAAAAATAAAAATAAAAAATAAAAAAATAAAAAAAAGACTGGAAATCATAAAAACCCCTAGGAGAAGACATAGGAAAAATTATCTTTGACATGCGTCTTAACAATGCTTTTTCAGATACAGCCCGTAAAGCATAAGCGACAAACGCAACAGGAAGTGAGAGTATATCACTAAAACGTGAAGGTAGTTCACTAAAGAGCAACACAACAAAAGAAACCGTCAACAAAATGAAAAGACGAACTAACAAATGTTAAAAACATATTTGCTGGGGCGCCTGGGTGGCGCAGTCAGTTAAGCGTCCGACTTCAGCCAGGTCACGATCTCGCGGTCCGTGAGTTCGAGCCCCGTGTCGGGCTCTGGGCTGATGGCTCGGAGCCTGGAGCCTGTTTCCGATTCTGTGTCTCCCTCTCTCTCTGCCCCTCCCCGTTCATGCTCTGTCTCTCTCTGTCCCAAAAATAAATAAACGTTGAAAAAAAAATTAAAAAAAAAACATATTTGCAATTCATGTATCTGATGAGGGGTTAATATCCAACAATTATGAAGAATTCATACCACTCAATAACAAAAAAACTAACAATCCAGTTTAAAAACGGGCCAAAGACCTAAAGGGACATTTTTCCAAAGAAAATATACAAATGGCCAACAGGTACATGGAAAGGTGCTCAGCATCACTAGTCATCAGAGACATGCGAATCAAAATCACAATGGGATATGAACTCACACCTGTTAGGATGAACGACAAGAGATCACAAATGCTGGCCAGGATGTGGAGAAAAGGAAACCCTCATGCACTGCTGGTGGGAATGTAAATTGTGCAGCCCACTGTGGAGGACAGTATGGAATTTCCTTAAAAAATTAGAAATAGAACTATCTATGATCTCGCAACTCCACTTCTGGGTCTATATTTCACAGGAAATGAAAACCCTATGTCAAGGAGATATATGAACCCCCGTGTCCATAGCAGCATTAGTTACAATAGCTAAGACATAGAAACAACCCAAATGTGCATCTACACAAACGAATGGATAAAAAGTATGAGGGACGCCTGGGTGGCTCAGTCGGGTAAGCGGCCGATTTCCGCTCAGGTCATGATCTCGACGTCCCTGAGTTCGAGCCCCGCATCGGGCTCTGTGCTGAACTCAGAGCCGGGAGCCTGCTTTGAATTCTGTGTCTCCCTCTCTGTCTGCCCCTCCCCCCCTCGTGCTCTGTCTCGCTCTGTCGCTCAAAAATCAGTAAGTGTTAAAAAAAAATTTTAAAGAGCACATTTCTTTAAAAAAATAAATTAAATAAAAAGCTGTAATGTGCGCACACATACACACACACACACACACACACACACAGTGGGATATTATTTAGCCATTAAAAAAAAGAAAACCCTGCCATTTTCAATGCCATGGATGGACTTTGAGGGCATTGTGCTGAGCGAGATAAGTAACACAGAGAAATACTACACAAATTCAAATACTATATGAAATTATCTCACTTATGCCAGAATCTAAAACAAACAAACAAACAAACAAACAAACACAACCAAACTCAGAAAAACGGAGATGACATTTTTGGTTACTCGAGGCGGGGGTTCGGGGGACTGGAAGCAGGTGGCCAAAACTTTCAGTTTTCAGACAAATAAGTGTCAAGGATATAGTGTACAACCCGAATGACTGAAGTTAAAACCACTTTATGGTATGTTTGAAAGCTACTAAGAGAATAGATCTCAAGGGTTCTCATCATAAGAAAAAAAAAACTTTTTTTTTTTTGTTTTTGTATGAGATGATGGATATTAACTAAACATTTTGCGGTGATCATTCTACAGTATACGTAACTCAAATACGCCATACGACTTAAACTTATTGCCAGATATCAATTGTATCTCAATAAAACTGGGGGGAAATAGTGCTCATTTCAGGCCTGGACTGATTCCCACCCTAGGTGACAATCCTCAGTAAACCAATAGCTTTGTAAGAGCTAAGGATGATTCTTATATACGCATAATGTGGAATATGTAATAGGCTGTTTCAATTAAACTCAGATGTATTATAAGAGTTTAAAATCTAGGGGTGCCTGGGTGGCTCAGTCGGTGACTGCAGCTCCGGTCGTGATCTTATGGTTCCTGAGTTCAAGCCCCGCATCCGGCTCTGTGCTGACAGCTCAGAGTCTGGAGCCTGCCTCAGATTCTGTGTCTCCCTTGCTCTCCGCTCCTTCCCCTTTGCACTCTGTCTCTCAAAAAATAAATAAATGTTTTAAAAAAGCGCGCGAGAGAGTTTAAAAATCTAAAGTGTTCTTTCAGATTAATTTGGTTGATATTATTGTTCCAGCACTTGTACAGCCTGAAGCACTTTGGTGTGACCTATGTCCAGAGGCGGGGTTCACACTTGGTGGGTCTCTACCTACCGGTTTGGCCCTGCTGTTTGAACAGGACAGGTACAAAATGCCACTCCATTGAGTTCATTTAGCCGCTCAGACTCCTAGTGAGACAGTATAAATGATTGAAGGGGGGCTAGAGGAAAGGAAGCAGAAAGAAGGGTGAAATTTACCCCCATTTCAGGGGGCAAAGCTATACCTACAAACAAAGGTAAAGATCAGATTAATGTGGGCAAATTACCTTTAGCTCATGCAGAAGACCGATGATTTAACATCCTTGTCTGAGAGCATCAAAAATCTCCTTTATACAGTTGGAAAGCTTCAGATGTGGGTAACAACACTGCCCTTAAGTGGCCCCACACCCCAACAGGGGATTGCAGGGGACAAAGGTATCTCCCAGCCTAAGGGAGGAGCCTGCGTTTTGTGGCTTGCTATCTTATCTTATGATCTGGTTTTAACAGCTTCAGTCCTTAGGAGTGAAACTTCCCAGGAGCCTGTTGCCCGAAAAAGGGTGTGTTTGCTTCCAGACTGTTCAGGTCAATATTATGGACCATTAACTCAGTGTTTTTGTTTAAAGATGAGTGGGAATGAGTAAGTAGTGTCCTTCACCCAGAAAGTGCCCAGAACGCAGGGTGTGGAGAAGTCTTCAGAGCCATCCTGGCCATGGGCATATGTAAGTCAGCTCCATTATGGCTGTTCCATGATAGACTTTGGGTTCTGAAATATCCGTGGTCTGAAATGTCCACGACTGTCATGTTAGTGGGACAGCACATTTAAAGAAATACGGAACCAGGGCGCCGGGGTGGCTCAGTTGGTTGGGCGTCCGACTTCGGCTCAGGTCGTGATCTCATGGTCCGTGAGTTTGAGCCCGTGTCAGGCTCTGTGCTGACAGCTCAGAGCCTGGAGCTTGTTTTAGATTCTGTGTCTCCCTCTCTCTCTGTCCCTCCCCCGCTCAAGCTCTGTCTCTGTCTCTCTCAAAAATAAATATAATGTTAAAAAAAATTTTTTTAAGAAATATGGAACCTAAGATACAAACTTTCAAAATTAGCAAAAAATTTAAGAGTTCAAGGGTGCCTGCATGGCTTAGTTGAGTGTCCGACTTTGGCTCAGGTCATGATCTCGGGGTTCGTGGGTTTGAGGCCCGCATCGGGCTCTGTGCTGACAGCTCAGAGCCTAGAGCCTGCTTCGGATTCTATGTCTTCCCCTCTCTCTGCCCATCCCCCGCTGGCACTCTGTCTCTCTCTCTCTCTCTCTCTCTCTCTCAAAACTAAATAAACACTTAAAAACATTTAAGAATTCACTGGCAGCAGTATGTTCAATTAACAAAAAGAGGCTTTTTTGGTGGGGGGGTGTTGTTTTTATTTAAACTCTAATTAGTTAACATATAGTGTAATATTGATTTCAGGAGTAGAATTTACATATAACACCCAGTGCTCATCACAGGTATCCTCTTTAGTGCCCGTCACCCACCCAGCCCATCTCCTGGCCACCTCCCTCCAGCTACCCTCAGTTTGTTCTCTATCACTAAGAGTCTCTTGTGGTTGCCTCCCTCTCTCTTTTTTTTTTTTCTCTTCCCCTATGTTCATCTGTCTTGTTTCTTAAATTCCACATACGAGTGAAATCACATGGTATTTGTCTTTCTCTGACTGACTTATTCTGCTTAGTATAATACACTCTAATTCCATCCACATCCTTACAAATGGCAAGATTTCGTTCCTTTTGATGGCTAAGTAATATTCCATTGTATATTATATATCACAACTTCTTTATCTGTTCATTAGTCAATGGACTGTACCATACTGTCTTGATGACTATAGCTTTATGATATAGTCTTGATGACTATAGCTTTATGAAGTCTGGAATTGTGATGCCTCCAGCTTTGCTTTGCTTTTTCAAGATGGCCTTGGCCATCTTGGGGGGGTCTTTCGTGGTTCCATTTGGGGTCCTTTGTGGCTCCGTACACATTTCAGGATGGTTTGTTCTGGCTCTGTGAAAAATGCTGGTGGTATTTTGGTAGGGATCGCGTTAAATGTGTAGATTGCTTTGGGTAGTATGGACATTTTCACAATATTTGTTCTTCTACTCCATGAGCATGGAATGTTTCTCCATTTCTTTGTGTCTTCTTCAATTTCTTTAAGTGTTCTATGGTTTTCAGAGTACGGATCTTTTATGTTTTTCGCTAGATTTATTCCTAGGTATTTTATGGGGTTTGGTGCAATTGTAAATGGGATCGATTCCTTGATTTCTCTTTCTGTTGCTTCATTATTGGTGTATAGAAATGCAACAAATTTCTGTAGGTTGATTTTATATCCTGGGACTTTGCTGAATTCATGCATCGGTTCTAACAAGTTTTGGGTTGAGTCTTTTGGGTTTGCTACATAGAATGTCATATCATCCACAAATAGTGAAAGTTCGACTTCTTTGCTCATTTGGATGCCTTTTATTTCTTTTTGTTATCTGATTGCTGAAGCTAGGACTTCATTGTTAAATAACAATGGTGAGAATGGACATCCCTCTCTTGTTCCTGACCTTAGAGGAAAATCTCTCAGTTTTTCCCATTGAGGATGATATTAGCTGTGGTTCGTTCGTATATGGTCTTTACGATGCTGAGATATGTACTCTTTATCCCTATTTTGTTGAGGGTTTTTATCACGGATGGATACTGTATTTTGTCAAATGCTTTTTCTGCACCTATTGAGAGGATCGTGTGATTTTCATCCTTTCTTTTATTAATGTGGTGCATCACGAGGATTGATTTGTGAATCAATTCCTTGCAGCCCAGGAATCAATATTCCCCCTTGATCACGGTGAATAATTCTTTGAATGTACTGTTGGGTTCTATTTGCTAGTATCTTGTTGCGAAGTTTTACACCCATGTTCATCGGGGATATTGGCCTATAGTTCTCCTTTTTAGTGGGGTCTTTGTCTGGTTTGGGAATCTTTGCCTGGTTTGCTGGCCTCATAGAATGAGTTTGGCAGTTTTCCTTCCATTTCTATTTTTTTGGAACAGTTTGAAAAGAATAGGTATTAACCCTTCTTCACAGGTTTGGGAGAATTCCCCTGGGAAGCCATCTGGCCCTGGATAGCAAAAAGAGTTTTAAGCGACACTACCCAAAAGAGTAATGGGGTGACAGAACAGTCCTGGCCAGATGCAGAAAAATCTAAGGACTGGATGCACTTGACTATTCAGTGACCTAACTATGTCACTGTTCAAATCCACGATGTTTAAATACCAAAGAAAAATATGCATCAGGAAAGAAACAAACAGATTTTCTCTCTTTCAAATAAGTCAGTCATCTGTCAAGTTGTGATAGGGTGGTATTTGGGGGGGTGATTCTTTTTTTCTTTCCCAAACTCCCTAATACGTTGTTTGACTGCTTTGCTCATAGTAATAAACAAGATAAGTTAGCCTAGCAACGCGTTGACACAAACAATAAAGGCTTTTATTTTTTTTAATTTTTTTTTTCAACGTTTATTTATTTTTGGGACAGAGAGAGACAGAGCATGAACGGGGGAGGGGCAGAGAGAGAGGGAGACACAGAATGGGAAACAGGCCCCAGGCTCTGAGCCATCAGCCCAGAGCCTGACGCGGGGCTCGAACTCCCGGACCGCGAGATCGTGACCTGGCTGAAGTCGGACGCTTAACCGACTGCGCCACCCAGGCGCCCCAATAAAGGCTTTTAAACAACGGCATATGCAAATAAAAAGAAGAAAATATTCATCCTCCGGGAAGCTGTTTATAGGAAAACACTTCCACAGCAGATAAGTGAGGTCCCAGCACCCCCAGCTTCTACTGTCCAGAGAACTGACCATTCTGTTGAATACCCCAGCCTCCCACAACTACTGCAGTTGCCCCGAGAGGAGGTTCCTCCAACCCCCTAACCCCTAACTGACCGCGCCACATTCTCTGCGTCTCAGGCATCACCCGGACCAGTCGTGGCCCACTCCTGCCATCAATATCTCGACTCACTCTGGAGTCCTCGGCGACCTTCAGACATCGCCCATCCCACCTCCTCCGGCCTCTTTCATCCAGAGACTCTCTTTCTCCTTTCAAGCTGGCAAGCTTTCACCCAGGGAGCTGGCAACAACTTCGTTCATCATGAACACACTCTTCTGAGGCACGGAGATAAAAAATTATTGCTGGCTTTGATCTACAGAGTTTAGAGAGAGGGGTGAATTCTTTGGCCAAGAGTTCCTTACGGCGCAGGAAAAACAAAAAAGGGGTTCTTCGCTTTCGGTGCACTGCTCACAGAGGACGGCTCTCTTCTCTGCTTGGTCCTGTTTTATTTTTATCATCGAAATCTAGTTGACATCCAATGCGATATTCCTTTCAAGTGTACAACATAGTGACTCAACAACCTTGAACGTTACTCGGTGCTCATCACGTAAGGGTAGCCACCACCTGTTACCAAACAACGTTATTACGGTAGCCTTGACTATATTCCCTATTGTGTACCTATTTATTTTAAAACTGGAAGCTTGGGGGCCCAGGGTGGCTCAGTCGGTTAAGCTTCCGGTTCTTGGTTTCAGCTCAGGTCATGACCCCGACTGTTGGTGAGTTTGAGCCCCGCGTCAGGCTCTGCACGATCTGTGCGGAGCCCTTCTTAGAATTCTCTCTCTCCCTCTCTCTCTCTCTCTCTGCCCCTCCCCCATTCGTGTGTGTTCTCTCTCTCTCCGTCTCGAAATAAATTAATTTAAAAAATATACGTATATACATCGTAAGTGAAAGTTTGTGCCTCTTAATTGCCTTTACCTATGTTACCCACCCTCTATCCCCTTTCCTTCCGGCAACCACCAGTTTGCTTTCTGCATTTATGAGTCTTTCTGTTTATTTATTTGTTCTGTTTTTAAAATTTTTTTTAACGTTTATTTATTTATTTTTTTTTGAGAGAGAGAAAGAGACAGAGCGTGAGGGGGAGAGGGACAGAGAGAGGGGGACACAGAATCCGAAGCAGGCTCCAGGCTCCGAGCCGCCAGCATGGAGCCCGGCGTGGGACTCGAACTCACGAACCGTGGGATCATGACCTGAGCCGAAGTCGGACGCTCAGCCGAGTGAGCCACCCAGGCGCCCCTATTTGTCCTGTCTCACCTCCCCTCCTGTGTCCGCTGTTCTGTAAACCTCTGCTCCTTTGTGGTGGACGCTTTTGGACACTCCTGCCCTCCAAGTCCTTCATTACTGTTCTCGGTGGCTCTTCTGGCCCCCACCCCACCCCCCTGCCCTTCTCGAAGTCTTTGGCACCCGACTCACATCATCCCCGCCCTCAACCCTGTCCCCAGCCTCCTTATTCCCGCCATTATCATCCTAAGTGACTTCGCCATGTGTGACTGGCCCGCTCAGAGTCTTCAACTTCTCACCCTCAAAATGCTTTTCCTCGCCTTCACCCACAGGTGCCCTTTACAACACAGCCTCGTGACCACATGGAACAGCTCTACCTCCCAAGTTCAGAAGCCCCCGAATGTGCCACCACATCCTCCTGCCTTTGACTCTTCTGCTTCTGCCCTTCCCCTACTCTCCTCCTATCTTCCTCTCTCTCTCTAACCAGCTTGGATTCCAAAGCCTGTCTCTTCAGCCAGCGCATGCAAACATCTCCCCCTTTTTGCTCTCTTGTCCTTCAGTACTGAATATCCTGGGCTTCTCAGTGCTTGGCCTGAGAACTCATACAGCCTCCAGGAGCGTAGCGGCCGGCAGGCATGGGCTAACCCAGAGCTTGGTCCTAGGCCCTTGCCCGTCTCCACCCCTCCCTGCCTTGAAAACAGACGTGAGGCCTGCATCTGAGGAAACGTTGAAAGGATGGCCCAGATGCCAACCCTGACATCACAGAGCCTCTGAACCAAATGCTGACCCTGCCTCGGTTGGACTTCCAGTCACATGCCCCATTTTCTTTTTTTTTTTTTAATTTATTTTTTTATTCAAAAGATTTTTTTGATGTTTTATTTATTCTTGAGAGAGAGAGACACCATGAGTAGGGGAGGGGCAGAGCAAGAGAGGGACACAGAGTCTGAAGCAGGCTCCGGGTTCCGAGCTGTCAGCCCAGAGCCCGACGCGGGGCTCGAACTCACAGACCGTGAGATCATGACCTGAGCCGAAGTCGGACGCCCAACCGACTGAGCCACCCAGGCGCCCCCACACGCCCCCACTTTCTTAAGTCAAATATATCCATATGTAAAGTGATGCCAAGCCTCCGTAAATTCATTATCGCTCGTCTCAGGCGAGCCCTCATTTAACAGTACCTGTTTATTATGCCTCCAGAATAACTCTTAATTATCTCCCCTCTGCACTTGGCCACTTTGGGGCTCCTTCGCTAGCACGGTGCCGGTTCATACAGACAGCCATTGATAAACGCCTGGCGTGAAACTGACTTGAAAGTAAAAGCTAAGGTTTCTTTGAGCTTTCAAATTAAATGACTCAGTCCAGTCGGCAGACACAGTGCATTTGTCTTTACAGCGAAACTTAGAATTATAGTGCAGGACCCAGAGGCTTTGCTTCTTTAGTTACAGACAATGAAATGATGCTAAAAGTCCATCACCAGAAGGAAAAGGAACCGGCGAGTAAGTGAGAGGCGGTCAGCCAAGAAAATGTAAACTGCGGTAGGAGAAAGGGCTCTCAGAGTCCTGGGAATGGACAGCGTCATGAAAAAAAGCACAAGAGTCAACAGGGAACACTTCATGCCCGAGCGTTCCAGTAAAAAGCATAAACAAGACTAAGGAGATATTGATGTCTGCCTGGCCATTTAGCATTTTAACGGCTTCCGCTGCACCTTCCAGGAAGCAGTGCTATTGGTCTGGGGCACCAATTTCATGACCATGACCTCCTTTGAGCCTCCGTGCAGACACCAGCTTGTCGTAAGAGATTTTCAGACAGGCTCGCTCTCCTCATTGACAAGTAGAGAAACTGAGGCATAGACGTTCAGAATCCTAGGAAATTTCCCCGGGGCTGCCCCCCCGGGGAATCCATGGTTAAGACTCTTGGCTCACCAGGGCAGGCAAAGGCAGAAAAACAAAGATCAGCCTGAAGACCGGCACACATTTATGTAATGACGTCCATCATCCAGCTGCTGGCCGGATACCGTCCTGCCTCCCACCCAAGACCAGGAAGAATTAACCTCTGCGGTGGGTCTCGCTCGCATGACTTGGGGCGGCATTTAGTCAGGACCGTTGAGGGGGAGGGGGAGGCCAGACAGGACTTGGGCATCCACAGCAGGATAAGGAATAAGATGCCCACCCCCCACGACTGGGGGGCATCCCCATGGCGTGCTTTGCGGCTGGCCCGGGTAGGACCCGCCTGAGGAGCGAGGGGAGAAGGCACTACCTACAGCCTTGGGTGTGGGAGAATCCCCCTGCTGTCATCCACACCTTTCACCCCCCACCCCCCACTTCTCTGTCATCCCCTAAATCTCCGTGGCAATGCCTTTAGATCTCAAAGAAAGGTAATCAGCTTTATTTCAGCGTATGTTCACATTAAACGCTGGGGGGAACGTGGGGCAGATGCCTGTCCCAGCTCACAAGCAGACACTGGCATCACAGGGGCGGCCTCCGTGCGCTGCGAGAGGAGGAGGAGACGTGATAAAGCCACCTGCTTCTTGGTTGCAAAAGACTGTTGCGTTTTCCTGTGTCAGAACACGCTGGTCTGCTCTTGGAAAGAACCCAAGTTCTGCAGACCTGAGGACAACGCGGGAACGATGCGGTGGGTTCAGCTGTCATCTCCTGACTCCAGCTCCAGCAGCTTCAAGCAAACCGCAAGGGGGGAGGGCCAGCCACCGCGACTGGACGGGGCGGTCAGCCCGGTGCAGCCGGGGCCACACGGCCGGGGCGAGGCACTCGGCCGAGGCACAGGCATGAACAACGACTTGTGGACAGCAAGGAGGCAACCTGGAGGGTGGAAGAGAGGCAGTATAAAAAGACTAAGGGTTTCGCCAGTGCACAAGGTCACCTTCGCATCGCTTTGGTTCTTCCCAGTAGCTTGGATCGAGTCGTTAATCGCCGTGTCTTCGCTCTCATTCGACGACAGAAAACCGTGGGAGCCGGCTGTGGTCCTACACCCTTGTCAGAGAGCGGCCCGGGTCCAAAATCAGGGCATCCCTGAAGATCTGGATATGAGCGGACGTGCAACCAGCACAGTTCAAAGTGTTCTTTGCCGTGTGGACAAGAGGGGGAGGAGGGGAGGAGGCTGACCGACCGCCCCTGTGATGATAACCTCATGTGCCAAAGCGGCCCGGTGCTGATAACGGGGAAAGGCTTCAAAGCAGTGTCTTCAGGACATTCTCTCAGCAGGGAACAGAGCTGAATTTTCAATCTACTTTAATTCCTCGGAGCGGGCGAGGTCTGAGCCTTGGCTTGCTGTTGCCACGTCTCGTGGGAGAAGGTGTTTACTCCATTTCAAAGCCAGAGTCACAAAATCCTCTCTGGGGGATAAAGTTTGAAGTTTTCCTTTATGGGCTGTGAGACCACGAGTCCGTGAGGTTTCAGTGTCTGAGGACATCAGCCCAACTTACTACACTGAGTTCCAGTTGAAAGCTTTGTTTCTAGATTTGACACGATTTTTAAAAAAAAATTTTTTTAATCTTTATTTTTGAGAGAGTGAGAGAGAGACAGAGTGAGAGCAAGGGAGGAACAGCGAGAGAGGGAGACACAGAATCCAAAGCAGGCTCCAGGCTCTGAGCCGTCAGCCCAGAGCCCGACGCTGGGCTCGAACTCACAAACCGATCGAACTCAACCAACCGCGCCGGCTGAGCCACACAGGCGCCCCAGAATAAGGTGCCTTCGAACAGAAACAAATGCAAAGCAAAGCCATGTATCGATCGTCTGACCAAAATTTTGTGGCCAGACAACCTGACCCTGTATTTTCCCTAGGAGCGATGGTTCAGTACTCACTAATTCAGCGTTCATGGAAACTTTATAGAACATAACTACTGCAATTAACAAGAATCGGCTGTAACTCCCCCCCAGGGTTCTGGCTTGAATAACTGGGTGGATGCTGGTATCATGTACTGAACCACACGGGGGAGGACAAGGTTATTAGGCAGGGGACATGATAAAGCACTGGAATTTTTCTCTTCCCCTGGGACCCGTGGGCATTATTTTGGTATCCTGACTTGTGGCTGGACAGGTCCCGATCTTTTGCAATATCATTTCTCCCTGTGCCTTCCTTCTTTGAGCTCCCCAATTTAAGCCTCCAAAAGCAAAGGGCAATAAACCATAGGGAGATGCCATCCACAAAATGGAGATGCTCAAATAAAGTGCAAAGTGAGCCCAGAGCTCACCGACAGCAAATAGAACCGCAGATGACAGAGAAAGGGAGAGGTGACAGCTGTGTGGGAGACTGCTGAGAAGAACGAGAAGCAGGAAACTCCCTCTGCTCAGAGAAGGTCTGGTGGACATTAGCCAGACTAGCCTGGAAGATAGAATAAGAAAAACGATTCCAGAAGGTTCCTGAATACGTTTGGAACAGTAAGGAGAAAAGGAAGGGAGGAGAGGGGTGCCTAGCTGGCTCAGTCAGAGGAGCCTGTGACTCTTGATCTCGGGGCTGTAAATTCGAGCCCCACGTCAGGTGTAGAGATTACTTAAAAATAAAAAATAAAAATCTTAAAAAAAAAAAAAAAGAAATGAAAGGGAAGGAGCGAGGAAGTGAGAGGAAGAAAAAGAAGGAATGAGAAAGAAACGACAAAGAGAATTCCAAACTGCCTCTTAAGCTGAGCCGGGATCGCTGTCATGTACCCAAAACTTCCCCGACCCAGACGAACTTCATCACCCTGGGATTCCTCGCGCTGTGCCAAAACAGAGCAGGATTTGGAAAACTATGCAAGATTCTGGTGCATGGGCCACAGCCCACTTGCCTTCTGTTTTTGTGTGGCCCATCAGCTAAGAATGGTTTTTACATCTCTAATGGTTGGAGAAAAAACGGCAAAGGAAAAATAATACATTGAGACACGTGAGAAATACACAAAATATAAATTTCAATGTCCTCAAGGGGAGCTTTATTGGAACACAGCCACACTCGTTCATTTACCTATTGTCTGTGGCTGCTTTTGCCCCACAACATCAGGGCTGAGTAGTTAAGACAGAAACCACATGGCCTGCAAAGCCTAAAAATATTTACTATCTGGCCCTTTACAGAAAAAGTTTACCGACCCTCAATAGACCTTGCCTTTTAAGCAGTGTACTCAGGGTATGTTTTGGATACTTTGATATAGTCGAAGAGGAAACAGGCCAGGGGGGCCAAATGGCAGAACCTGGGTGCCACATGCATAGTTTAAAGAATGACTGCCCGTAGAATTCCTAAAATCAATGTCTCCTCTTAATCCCTGCTAGCTCTCGGGGAAACAGAAGGCCCGTCAGTGTCCCCTACGAGGTCTCTCTCTGCCTTGTTCTCAGTTTCTGCTCACGGAGGGGGAGGGGGTGGCTGCACTCTGTCCTTTCGACTTTCCACCTTGCTCCCTTTTCTCATAGAGTTAACCTCATCTGGTGTCTCTCACCTTTCCAGGCCTTGTCTGGTCTTTCTCACATGTCCCCCTGCAGCCACAAGCCCACACGTAGCATTTTCAATTTCTGGATTTCCCTCTTCTTGGAGCTGTGGCTACAAAAGTTATAGTTTTACACAATGAGCCTCCCTCCCCCTGCTAACACAGTGGCAACTTTATGTACCCGTGCACGTATATCCTGTGCACAGAGAGCACATGGGGGCTGGTGTGCGCAGACATGCGTGTCCCTGTGTACAGACTCACGTGTCCCTGTCGCCCCGTGTGCACACCGCCCCCCTGGCTCACCTGTCCGACCAGGGGACCGAGCCTGGCAGCATCAGCGGCCAGGCTCAGCTCTAACTGCCCGCGATACAGGTCGGTGATTGAAATTTTGAACGTGTTTGTGTGTATGTATTTACGACAAAAAGAGACGCTTAAAACTTACTTTATAATCGACATAATTTTTAATCGAAGTATAGCTGATATACAATATTACTTTTGCTTCAGGTGTACAACATAGAGATTTGACAATTATATACATTATGAAAGGCTCACAAGTGTGTAACTTTTGTATTTAAAAGAACTTTTTTTAGTGTTTATTGATCTTTGAGACCGAGACAGAGCATGAGCGGGGGAGGGGCAGAGAGAGAGAGGGAGACACAGAATCCGAAGCCGGCTCCAGGCTCCCAGCTGTCAGCACAGAGCCCGACGCAGGGCTCGAACCCACGAACCCCGAGATCATGACCTGAGCGCAGTCGGACGCTTAACTGACTGAGCCACCCAGGCGCCCCAAACTTTTATATTTTATAATAAAAATGATATTGCAGCTGAGCTCCCTTCCTGACTGATGACAGACTAGGTGTCCTGTCCTGCCTTCAAAAAGATCAGATGGGGGGGTTCAGAAAGCCGAGGTCCGAATCAAGCACAGGGACAGATAAGAATTATTCCTTTCTAGAACGATTTGTAATGGCTAAGAGCTCATATATAAACAGAAGCCCATGCACAAAGAACATCTGTAACTGGTGTGGCAGCGCGCATGCCTATGAAAGGGCGGATTCCTCAACCCAAGCGCTTATTGGAATATCCAGGGCACGTATCTTACGCTTCCGGCTTTTTCCGCCAACCGGCGTGTGCCCAGCACCTAGTACATTGCCTGACAAACAGGAAAAGCTCGTTAAAAATTCTTCGGCTGTGGAATGAACACTGTTGGCCTCGGAATCAACCCAAACTGAGGGAGTTCCGATGGGAACCAATCTGCATGAGGCTTTTTCCTGGTAAAGGGAAGTAAAGGAAGCAGGGTGTGGAGGATGAAGGGAGGAGTCTGCGGCCCCTAACAACAAGTTGGGGGCTGGGATGGGGAAGAACCCTGATGTCTGTCCCCCACGCTGGTCCTCCTGGCCTCCGCCGGGCTTAGATCTGAGCCCCATGGGGGGAAGGGCTGCGGGCAGATGGCGGAGGTCCCAAGTTCCACCAGTGTGGTCTTGGTGTCAGAGGACATGGAATCTTGAAGTCCCTATACCCCTATACCAACCGTGGTGCCCCAAGGGCCTGGGACAGGTATCACCTAGGAGGGCAACAGCCTTACTGAGTAGGTCTGTCGGTCTGCAACCAGAACGAGAGAGGCAGCTCCCAAGAGGCAGAATCACACGGAAGGTCGAAGCACAAGACTAGCACCAGATGGGATCAGAATGCTCCAGAACTCATGTCTTTTTTCTCATGTCTTTTTTTTTAATTTTTTTTAACGTTTATTGATTTTTGAGACAGAGAGAGACAGAGCATGAGTTGGGGGGAGGGGAAGAGAGAGAGGGAGACACGGAATCCCAAACAGGCTCCAGGCTCTGAGCTGTCGGCACAGAACCCGACGCGGGGCTCGAACTCACGGACCGCGAGCTCATGACCTGAGCCGAAGTCGGACGCTCAACTGACTGAGCCACCCAGGCGCCCCCAGAACTCATGTCTTTCATACGACCTCCCACTGGCATCTAGAAACCAATAAGCCTGTAGACCCTCAGCTATCCCGTTCCTGTGGGTAATGAGAGGCAATTCCACCTTGCAACTAACGGTTTAGAATCCAGATTGCCTATTTCAGTGTCAGTTTCTAAACAAATTCTTAGATGGGATTTTTTCTTAAGCCTCAAGATTTCAAAGGACTCTTATCTTCCTATCCTCTACCTGCTTGATGGTTTCCGGTCGCAGCGAGATAGAGAGCGACAAAATATTTCGACATAGCGCTGATTTTTTCCAAAGAGGTTCAGGAGTTCAAGAATCAGGTTCTCTACCTCTTTTTCCCTTCTGACACCATATTCTGAGCTTCACTTCACACTACCAGACACACAAAGGCCCATCGCTACCCTTGACAAGTAGTAGCTCATATTCAATTGATGATTTAAGAGTAGCGAAGTTTCAGGGTACCCGGGTGGCTCAGTTGGTTGAGCGTCTGATGCTTGGTTTTGGCTCAGGTCATGAGCTCGCGGTTCGTGAGGTCGAGCCCCACGTCAGTCTCCACACTGACAGTACAGAGGCTGCTTCGGATTCTCTCCACCCCTCCCCAACTCCCCCCCACTCTCCTACCCTCCGTGCTTGTGCTCTCTCTCTCTCTCTCTCTCTCTCTCTCTCTCTCAAAATAAATAAATAATATTTTTTTTTAAATGGTGCCACCTTTTGGGATGAGCACTGGGTGTTGTATGGAAACCAATTTGACAGTAAATTTCATATATTAAAAAAAAAAAAAATGGTGCCATCTCCTGTCACTTTGAACCTGTCTGATTGGGATTCTGCCCCCAGAACCTAAAGATATCAAGAACCACCCAACACAGCTGACATTTCCCACTGTGATCTTATTCCTGTCCCACTGGCCACTGCTCTTGTAGTTCAGGCTTCGGTTGCCTCGTGCCTGTACTTCTCCAGTAATCTCCAAAGTGACAGACACCCCTGACTCTCTGATCCATTCTGTCCTCCACTTCCAGGAAACTCTACCTAACTGCCAGCCCTACCGTTTTATTTTCCTCCTTGTAATAGGCTGAATAATGGCCCCAAAGATATACATACAGGTCCTAATCCCTGGAACTGTGTATGTGACCTCACGTGGGAAAATGATCTTTGCGGATGTAATTGAGTTAAAGATCCTTCCGCCGGAAGCTGGAAGAAGCAAGCAAGGGTCCTCCCCTAGGGCCTCTGGAGGGTGCATGGTCCTGCCAACACCCTGACTTCGGGCTTCTGGCCTCCAGAACCGGGACAGAATCAACTTCTTTCGTTTTGAGCCAGCTGGTGTGTGAATTGCTCGGGCAGCCACAGGAAACGTACATTGTTGCTCCAAACCACAAAGCCCTCAGCAGTCCGAACCCCAACTATTTTTCACACTCACCTCTCTCCGTCACTCACTCCATGCTTTATCCCCAGGCACACTGACCCTCACAGGAGGTGAGACCTCCCACTGCTTCCTCGTTTGCCACCTGGAGAAGAGGCGCACAGAGCAGCTGCCTCGCCTAGAAGGTCATCTCTTCTGAAGCCTTAGCAATCTGCTCCGCGGGTTCAATATACGGTTCTGAGTTCCTCGTGCATCCCAGAGTTTAGTCCACTTACCTGTGTGTGGCGTCTGGTGCGCAATCTCCCACTGGCCCACTGTGACTTTGGTGACTCCTCATTCTCCTTTCCTGGTTTTCATGCCCTATCCACTTCACTCGAGCTTCGCTTTAGAGGTCAGTCTTCCGTCTCCTTCTTTGTTTTTCTCTCCCACTTACACTCTTTCTGAGCAATTTTGGCCGTGGCCTACGTCGTTGGCCTCCAAATATTCTTCCCCAGCTCCCCTGAACTCTTTCCCACCTGCCCACTGGAAATCTCTGCACAGACACCCCACAGACATTTCCAGCCCAACATGTCAAGAATGATTTTCTTCTCATCTCCCTCTGCATATTAATCTGGACAAGCAGGGCCCCTGGGCTAGGATTCTGGAAACCGAAGCAGAAAACAGGGAAGCGTAAGACGAGGCCCGGCAGGGGCTGGAGGCCTCGCGGTCAAGGACATCCAACGCCAGCGTTCATGAGGAAGTTCACACGCAACTTCTCGTCAAAAGGCTCAGCAGAGATGCAGAAACCAGGCATGAGACCGCACCCAAGACACCAAAATAGGCCAGCAGGGAGGCAACACATGGAAATATCGTCAGAAATAAAGACTCCAGACTCTTCTCACGGGGCACTTTAAGATGTCACTTTGGACAACACCCACTTCTCCTACATTTCCTTTTTCCTTTCGCTCAGCTGTTCAGACTAGAAACCTCACAATTCTTGCTCCTTCCCCTGCCGTAGCCCAGACCGGTGAGGAGGTTTGGGGGAAGGGGGCCCCTGAGCATCCCCCCCTTGATTCTTCTGCCCCATTGTCATCGTCTCTCCCTGTCTCCGGCCTGGAGCTCTTCGCAGACCTCCTGGGGAAACTCCCTCTGTCCAGCCTCTTCCCACATCAGGTACTTTCAACACGCCACCAAAATTCAGATCTGCGTAAAACCCGCTAGTGGTCTCCTGTGGCCTCTAGGATGAACTGTGAACTCCTCCGTAGGACACCCAAAGTGCTTCCCACAGGCCAACCCTCACCCCTCCTTGGCCTCGCCACTTCCTAATAGACTGTTTTCTTTTCACTACAACCTCACGCGTTGAAAGGAGCGAGGAAGCTTTCTTAGGTCTCTTTTCTATTCTGTTTGTAAGGGGTCTGCCCCCACGACGTCATCACCTCTCAAATGTGCAACCTCCTCACATCCTCACCTTGGGAGTTCAGACTTCGATATTTGAATCCGGGGAGGATATGACGCTCCGTGCATTGCAATCCCTAAGAGGTTCCGTTGACTAACCACCCCCTCTCACGTACAGTTTTCCCAGCTTGCCCCGGGAACAGGACAAGAAAGAGGTCAGGTGGGGGGATCATTCCAGGGCTGACATCAGGGATAAAGCCAGAGAAACTAGCAAAGCGTCAATAGGAAATGCGAGCGTGGCTTTCGGAACATCAGAGCCAGGAAATTCTCAGTTCCCACCTAGTCTACTCCCTTAATTTATAGGCGAAGAGACTCAGGTCCAGTCAGGTGATGTGACGAACCCAAGGAAATGACAGTTGTGTTCATCACCAGGCAAATGGGCAAAATATAAGAAGGCCACCGATGGAAAGGGGAGTGGATGGAGGCACAGGGAAAACGAAGTAGATTTAATCCAGAACACTGGAGACAGCTTTCCTCTCCTCAGTCGATATTTATTCCCCATGTAGGCATAGATTTAGTTGTGGCCTTGTTGGCTTTATAAAGAGCCTTTTTTTAATGTATATTCAGTATACATATATGTATATTCTGTATACATATATGTATATTCTGTATACATATGTGTATATTCAGTATACATATATGTATATTCAGTATATACATATATATATTCAGTATACATATATGTATATTCAGTATACATATATGTATATTCAGTATATACATATATATTCAGTATACATATATGTATATTCAGTATACATATATGTATATTCAGTACATACATGTATATATTCAGTATACATATATGTATATTCGGTATACATATATGTATATTCAGTGTATACATATATGTATATTCTGTAAACAAGTATTCTCTCCAACCAGATTAAGAGCTCCAGAGGAAGGGAACGCACTTCTCCATTTTCACTTCTCCACACTCCTCCCTGTGAAATTGATACCTGCTTAGCAGGGGTGAAGGAGAGTCTCCCAGGGGGCCAAGGCACTAGGAGTCTGCCCCCTTTCAGAATTCCGGGCAATCTTTGTCCCAGGAGCAGGGACACTCCTGGGTCCTCACTGAGTTTTAAAGGAAAGCCCAGAGAGGAGGCAAAGAACTGGGAAGAGAAAAGCCGCTCCAGAGGCTGAAAGTGCTGATCCTATCTTACATGTGCGTAATGTTTACTAGCACGTGATATAATATTTTTTTTAATTTTTTAATGTTTATTTTTTGAGAAAGAGAGAGTGTGAGAGGAGGAGGGGCAGAGAGAGAGGGAGACACAGGATCCGGAGCAGGCTCCAGGCTCCGAGCTGTCAGCACAGAGCCCGACGCAGGGCTCGGACCCAGGAGCCCAGCTGTGAGATCATGACCTGAGCTGAAGTCAGACTCTCAACCAGCTGAGCCACCCAGGCGCCCCCGCACATTATATAATATTGTTACCCCTCCTGTTAGGTAAGAACAACAGAACAACACCACTTTGGCAGCAACACCATGGAGGGAGGGTCCACAAGCCCCCGGGGTTCTGGGAACCTTGCATGAATGAATACACAAGGTCCCCTGCCCCGGTGATACTTGTCACCCAGTCTGGAAGACAGATACGTAAGGAGATCTTTTGGATATTAGGCAGCAAGGGCTGTGAGAGTGGGACCCGAGAGTAGATGAGGGAGAAACCTCCTTGGATAAGGAGACTCGAGAAACCAACCCAAAGGACCAGCGAAGCCAGCTGACAAGGAGGGCCTGAGAGGACGGATCAAGGGACACCAAGTCCAGAGGAAGGGGAGCAGCGAGGGGCGCCTTGGGGACACGGCAATCAGCAGCTCCCGTCGTGGAGCACAGACGGAGAGTCAGCGCCAGGCAGGATAGCCTTGGAGGCCGCAGTAAAACATTCGCCGGGGAACAAATTTAAGGCTTTAAACAAGGGAGTAACGTGGCAGGTTCTACTCACGCCATCACGCGGGTAACTGGAAAATGCATTTGAAGGTTGCAGAACGTGGGGTAGACCAGTCAGACGTCTACTATAAGAGATAGTGAGAGATGATGAGAGTCTGGTCTGAGATGGGGGGGGGGGAGAGTGGGGGCGGGCAGAGAGAAAGAGAGAGAGACTTGGTTCAAGAATAATTTGGAGATAAAGAGCATCTGTGAGGAGTAGGCAGAAAGGAGTGGTCCAAGATGATCGGAGTTTATTTGAGAGAGCCAGGAATATGGGGGGGGGGGGGTCGCAGGGGAGGGGTGCGACTACAAATCAAAACTCCTCTTTCCCAAATACAAACCCTTTTCTTTAAAAAAAAAAAAAAGGTTTTTTTTTTACATTTATTTATTTTTGAGAAACAGAGTGAGACAAAGCGTGAGCGGGGGAGGGGCAGAGAGAGAGGGAGACACAGAATCCGAAGCGGGCTCCGAGCCGTCAGCACAGAGCGCGACGCGGGGCTCGAACTCACAAACCGTGAGATCGTGCCCTGAGCCGAAGTCGGACGCTCAACCGACTGAGCCACCCAGGTGCCCCACAAACCCTTTTCTAATGTCCCCTGATGGGGAAGCCATGTACCAGGAGAATGGGATGGGAGAAGGCGGGCAGTCTCTAGCAGGAAATAAGATGAACTCCGCCTCCCAATAAAACAATCCCCGAGCAAAAGCGAGGCTGCCTCAGTCTCTGGAAAGGTTCAGGGCAGCCTAGATCCGGGCTCCCACAGAGGGGCGCCTGTCTCCCCAGACAAAGCTGGTTTCTCGTGTCACTGTGGAGAATTCACTGGCTCTACCCCGTGCCCACGTGGGAGGGTGGGGTGCAACCTCCAACCCAGCCTCAGCCAGGGTGCGGATCTGACTGCGAGAGTCAGGGTGGGGGTAACTCCGAAACCTGTCTCTTTGCCTGACACCGATTCCATTTCCTTCCACAACCTTCCTCTGCCCCCTCACCCCCAGGAGCCAGTGTCTGTGGGTGCAGAGCCAACAGCTGAAGTGTCCGAGTGCCTGGACCCTGGGGCTAGACCTGCTCCATTTGCGATGGGGCCTCCCCTGGCTCCCCGCCCCCTTCCCCCCAACCTGCCTGTTTCCGGTTTCCTCCTGGGTGTTAATATATGCAGAGCTCTTAGAGCAGAGCCTGGGGTCGGGGTTCAGAGGAAGTGCTGGGTCTCCTGGCCCCTCATTCTCCCTCACTAACCCAGGGGTCAGCTTTTCTACACCCCGTCCCCCCCCCCCCCCCGCTGCCAACTGCAGGTTCAATTCGGTCTTGCCTGTCTTTCCAACCTACGTCTGAACCCCTGGGTCAAGTAGAAATCTGACAGCAGCTTTCCACTCCAGGTTGATTTGCTAGAACGGGACAGATGCCGGGCAGTGACAGGGAAGCAGAAAGTTCCATAGCCTGGCTCCGTCATCATTCTGTCTTCTTCGGTGATGAAATTCTTTCTTATCCTTATGGTTTCTACTGACAGCGATCCAAATTGTTCTCAGACTTGTTGCTAGGGTTCTTTGTGTTTGGCCATAGGACTAAAATTAATTCCCAGGAGTCATTTGAATTCAGTCATTATTACATGTTTTTATGTTGGGCGGTATAAAGTTGTGGGCATGTGACCATCCTGACTTCCAAAATGAGTTTCTTTTTTTTTTTTTTTTTTAATTTTTTTTTCAACGTTTATTTATTTTTGGGACAGAGAGAGACAGAGCATGAACGGGCGAGGGGCAGAGAGAGAGGGAGACACAGAATCGGAAACAGGCTCCAGGCTCTGAGCCATCAGCCCAGAGCCTGACGCGGGGCTCGAACTCCTGGACCGCGAGATCGTGACCTGGCTGAAGTCGGCCGCTTAACCGACTGCGCCACCCAGGCGCCCCCCAAAATGAGTTTCTTAGGGTCCAACCTAGTATTTTCAACCACGGATCCAGATGGATTGGGGAAAAGGGCGGTTTACTGTGATGACAATAGAATTCCTCTGGGGCGGAGCACTGCCTTTCTTTGGGGACACAACTCAGTGGCCTTTTAGGTAAAAGTTAGGGGAAGACTAGAGAGGTGAGTAGCTAAGGGCAGATAAAATTGTTCTGCTTATTCAAATACTGAAGTTCTCGAGATTGTTCTGCTTTGGCTTGTTTTTTTTCAACGGACTCAGAGGAATTTCCCCTTCTGTGGTGGTCCGAGCCCCAGGACGGCAGGCGCCCGTGCGCAGGAAGAAACCGTGGAATAACGGACAGCAGGGTGCGGCCCTCGGCCAGGGAACTCCACACTGGGTTTGAAGCTGAGTGGGTCCCTCCACCATCTTACAAAGAGTCAGCTTGACTTACCGGCCTTGTGTTAGTGGTGTGTGTGGAATGCCAGTGCCAGGGCCCCGTCTACACTGGAGCAGAGAGAAAAGGCCGTCCAGGCCAGGATTGGGGGGGTGGGAGGCGCCCAGGAAAAGTGGGCTCGGGAAGTTAGACTGTCCTCAACTTGGGATGCACGGAGTGTGCGGGGGATGTGAAGTCCGAGTAGAGATGGATTGGGTCCCACCTCTACTTACTTGCCAGCACAGGTTTGAAGGTCAGGTGCAGAGGCAGTTAGTGTGGTGGATGGCCAGCCATAGCGACCCCTGCCTCTCCAGCTGCCCTCGGACATTCCATGCAAGCAAATTAGGCATTGACTGAGGCCAGCACGTGCGGACCTCTCTCCTCGCCACTAGACTAGAAACTAACACAGCCAAGACCTGACTAACTTGCCTTTGGCCCCCTCGGGGCCCAGCGCCTGGTCCACAGCGTTGGACTTTGAGCCCACTTGCTCGGATGCCAGAGAATGCGTTCCCGACGGAGGGCCACGCAGGCTCCGAATGTGTACAGGGGAGCTGATGCAGATTTGTCATCACCAGAGCCGTGCAAGAGAGAGGAGGAGAAACCCAACCCACTGGACTAGGGAGCTCACCGTTACGCGCCTCCCTTTTTGCCGAAAGGAGCACGGGACCGTGTAATTCTTTCCTCTCCTCCACCCCCACCCTTCATCTCTACAGGATAGGCCTCGGGGCGCCTGGGTGGCGCAGTCGGTTAAGCGTCCGACTTCAGCCAGGTCACGATCTCGCGGTCCAGGAGTTCGAGCCCCGCGTCGGGCTCTGGGCTGATGGCTCAGAGCCTGGAGCCTGTTTCCGATTCTGTGTCTCCCTCTCTCTCTGCCCCTCCCCCGTTCATGCTCTGTCTCTCTCTGTCCCAAAAATAAATAAACGTTGAAAAAAAAAAAATTTAAAAAAAACAAAAAAAAACAAAAACAAAAAACAAAAAAATACAGGATAGGCCTCAGTGAGCTACCTCACCTCCTAGGAATTAAATCCTCCAGGGGCCCAGAAACTCGGAAGCCGTTTCGGCGTTCTTATCCTGGATGACTCATCTGGGCCCTAGGACAGTCAAAAGTCCAAGGTGCTGAATGCTAATTCGTTGAACTTCTGAGTTCCGAAATAAATGAGAATACGTCCATCATTCCTATGGAGGTGACCCTCCCAGATGTCTCTTTTTGTCTCTGTCTCTGCCTCCCCCTCCCCCCAACCACCACGGCGTGCCCACGTGCCCCCACACACACACGTAAAGAACTCTGGGAGTGATTTTAAAGGGAATAAGAAACCTCCTTGTCTCCGGGAGGAGCTGATTTCAATCTCTGAAACACGAGCTTGGTTCAGGATTTCTGATCTGCCCCTAGTTTTCCTCCTCCCAGAGACACTGAGGATTTAGGCATTTGTCAGATGAGCTGTACCTACTCCTAAAACAAATGTCCCCTGCCATCATCTGTAACACAAAACATTTAGATGTGGCTAAATCCCACCCAACCCCCCCCCCCAACAAACTACAGGGAATAAACAGCCTTGGGGGCAAGTGGGACACATCCTATCAGAACGAAAGATGACAAGGAAACAATAAAACGTACCTGACCCCCTTCCTTTCGGTCTGTGCCACTCAAATCACAACACAGCAGCACATTTAGAACCAGACAGTGGCTCTCACAAGGCTCTCGCTCTATTTCAGCCCACGTCTTGCCCAGCCTGGTAACCGGGGGGCCAAGGGAGGTGCTCGGACGTCGTCAAAGAGGAGAGCAGCACAGCTGATCAAGTTATTTTACCCCAACGAGAAGGGAGATTTCTGAGATGCTCAGTAGGCTTTCTGTTGAGACAAAGAGGCTTTTTGTTGTCGTGATTTGATTTCAATTTGGTTACTATTCTTGCTGAGTTCTACACATGGTCTTGGAGAGGAGCTGCCTTTTGCCCAGGACCATCTGGTCAATTTTAACGACTACCTTATTTATTCACCTTGGAGAATCCCTCTCCATTCTGAAATATAGCATCAGACTCATGGCCAATGACTGTGACCTTCCCAATTAAGGAGACACCTGTCGTGAGTCCCACCCACCAAAGGCAGGGCCCTGAGCCTCACAATGGGGACACGAGACACAGGGTCAGGGTCCAGCCTCACGCAGGCACAGGCCATGATCCAGCGGCCCCCTCTCTCCACCCCTGCCCTCTATTCCCAGGACATTCTGAGCTGTGGGCATCCGATATTCACGGTTGGTTGCTGGTGCCACTTTTTAAGTATCTCCTCTGCTCATGCACTTGACGCGCTCATGCAATCATAGAAATAGACTGGCTTCCTTTCTGGTCATCTTCTATTCTTTGCCATTCAATTTGCCTAGTTCTGCACCCTTTTGGTTCCTACCTTTTGTCTTACTACTTAACGTGGGCCACCCAACCTGGACTTGAGCCCCTGGGGACTCACCAGCCGCTCCTGAACTGGACCTCCCCCCGATCCTTCACCCACAGGGGTGCGGTGGGATGGGGCCTTTTGAAACACATGACTTAATCTACGAAACGATTTTTCCAGGGCTCATCCAGCATAGAAGGTTCCATACTGGGAAGCAAAGAACAAAGCACTAGGGTGTTCTGGAGTGTGAAAATGCAGCTTCCTAGGCCACATCTCGTATTTCCCGAGTCAGGACCCTTTGGGGGTGAAGCCAAGGAATCTGCATTTTTACAACCTCCCTAGGTGTGTCTTGTACCTACCGAAGTTTGAGAACACGCACGGTAAAACATACAGTGCGGACCAGGTCTCAGGAAACTTGCAATCTCATGGACATGAAAAATCAACATCACGGCAATACAAAGTACTTCCTGATATTTCCTCAGCAGTTTTGACAAGAGAAACTCTGGGGCCATTTTATTCCCTAGACTCCCAACTCCACAGTTTCTGGCTTCCACGCGGGAGCTCGTTGCCTGCATAGGTGAGTGATTTTCTTCTACTGAGAAAGAATCGTTTCCTCATCTATCACTCACTCATTCAGCCCAACACGTAGTAAGCGTCTACTGTGTGCAAGCTTCTGCCACACGCAGGGCAGGTGTGTTAGAGCGCAAAAGGATCCAGAGTTTCTCTTGTCAAAACGTCTCATTTTAGGGGCGCCTGGGTGGCTCCGTCGGTTAAGCGTCCGACTTCAGCTCAGGTCACGATCTCACAGTTCGTGAGTTCGAACCCCGCGTCGGGCTCTGTGTTAACAGCTCTGAGTGTGGCACCTGCTTCGGATTCTGTGTCTCCCTCTCTCTCTGCCTTTCCCCTGCTCATGCTCTGTCTCTCTCTGTCTCAAAAATAAATTTAAAAAAAAATTTTTTTAATTTTAAAACTTCTCATTTTATACAGAGAAAGCCTCAGAAGTTCAGACAAGGAAATGACTTCCCCACAGTCATATATCCTCCGAGGAACAGACCAGGTCTCCTAGCTTCCAGGAGAGAGAATCAGGAGTGGTTAAGAGTTTGGGCCTGTGACTCGGAAACCGGGGTTCCAAACCAGGCTTTGCCAGGTATGAGCTTGGGTGAGTCACGTAAACTTTCATGACCTCAGTTTCTTCATGGTAAACCGGGATAATACCGCCCCTGTGACATGGGTGACTATTTGTGAAAGCCTACCACACACAGTGACTCAGTCAGTGTCATTCAGATCAGCTCATTACCCCCAAGCACTAGAACAGCTGTGCCCACTTGTGACTTACCCACTCACGGCCGGGCCTGCTCGTGGACTGATTATAATTCACACCCCTCTCTAGTGCAGAGACAAATCTAGATCGACTCCCCCGGCTCACTGTGAAATCCAATAGTCAAGGTCAGCATGAAGTTTTCCAAGACAGGCCAAGCATTTAGAGCAGACCCACATCCTCAGCCCCGCTCTGCATACACATACAAAACTAATGCCAAGAAGCCAGGGACTAATTCATATCATGAACATAACATGCTTTTTCTTTCGTGGTTCTAGATGTTTCAAATGAAGAACAAGCCTTTGAGCTGATTCTGGACACGTCATTGATCCAATGTTCCATTTTTTTTAATTTTTTTTTTTTTTTGAAAGAGGGATAGAGAGAGAGAGAGAGAGAGAACGTGAGCAGGGAAGGGGCAGAGAGAAAGGGAGAGAGAATCCCAAGCGGGCTCACGTGCTGCCAGCACAGAGCCTGACTAGGGGCTCGAACCCACGAACCGCAAGATCATGACCTGAGCTTCAATCAAGAGTCAGACGCTTAACCAACTGAGCCACTCAGGCGCCCCCAATCTTCCATTTTACTTGACATTTGTGAAACAGCAGAAAGGCTCTCCCTGGGAGCTCACAGATTTACAGCTGAATTTCCGAGTCCGGTTCCAACCGCACCAATGCCAGGCCTACATTTCCCACGTAGGCAGAGAAGCCAGAAGTAATAGAATTCTGATTCCTAACCTAACACAGACCGCCCTTAGCACAGAACTCAAAGCAAAGGAGACACAGAAAAACGAAGGATGGCCTCAAAAAAAAAAAAAAAAAACGCTTATTTGCGCTCAAAGCCACTGAGCAAAGATAGTAGGAGTTCTGAGATCAACAAAAGGTTCTAGATTCATCCACGTGAATCTGATTCAGCTTCATTCAGGGCTAGATTCAGGCTGGGACGAGGGAGGAAGAATTCCACCGTGAGGCTCCTACCCTGGGCTACCAAGCAGGCAGAAGCATATATCAGCAGAAGTTTAGCAAATCCGATCAGGATAAATACCGCCCCTTAAAATAGTGCATGGTTTTTTTTGCCCGAATTATTCACAATTATCCAGTCACCCCACATGCCTATTTCCTGACCTCAGTGTGTGTCACTTTCGACTGTCAATACATCTCAGCAACTCTTTCCCAGGAGAGCAGTGATTCTGGAAGAAGGAAGTGGCCTCAAGGAAATCCATGGGGAGTCTGAAAAGACCAGTGTGAGCCAGCTTCTCGTGTGGCCTTGCGCAAGACCAGCCGGGGGGGGGGGGGAGGGGGGTCGTGTCTCTGCTGTGTGATGTGCTCAACAGTTCCACGTTACAGAAGACTCACCTGTCTATGACGCGGGAGACACACACAGCTGCTACGATAGCGGAGACATCTAATATTATTTATATATGTGTTTCTAAGTTTATTTATTTATTTGGAGAGAGACAGAGACACTGCGAGTGGAGGGAGCGCAGAGAGCGAGGGAGAGAGCGAGAAACCCAGGCGGGCTCCATGCTGCCGGCGCAGAGCCTGAACTCGCAAAACTGTGAGATCATGACCTGCGCTGAAACCAAGAGTCGGACGCTTAACCGACGGAGCCACCCAGGCGCCCCTAATTTATTTATAGTTTTTAATTTGCATTTTTATCACAGCAATCGGTGTGCATGATTTTTTAGATTCAGATGGCACCCCAAGTCCTACAATGAGAAAGCGTGGTCTTCGGCTACATTTTCCTCCCCACTGAGCCCCCCCCCCGACCAGAGGCAGCCTTTTCAGGTTTGTTTTCTGAACTTCACCTCTGTGTCTTTAAATCATACACTTACAAGTCTTCTTTAAACGTTTGCACTTTTAAACATCATCTCCTGGCTTCTTGTTTCATGGCTTTGGAATCTAGCTGCCTTCTGCCAATATCGCCCCCTTTCACTTCCACTCCCTCACCCCCATCCCCTTAATGTACTTATATTAACAATTCGAGGCCCAATGAATCATTCCATTATTAACAACCACGTGGCTCCAGGCTCTGAGCCGGCGGCACAGAGCCCGACGCGGGGATCGAACCCACGAACCGTGAGATCGAGCCCTGAGCCGAAGTCAGACGCTCAACGGACTGAGCCACCCAGGCGCCCCTCTACCTCACTGATTCTTAAATTCTCCGGGCAAAGTGACAAAATTCCTCTCAATACAGACGTCAGGTAATGCATCTGTTTTCTGCTTTTTGTTTTTCCTGGCAACATCCTTCCGGAAGGGCAACCGGCGCTGCTCCGTGGCCTACGTGGATGGGCTGATCTCCAGGCCTGGTCCACCTGCCTGGGCTCCCCCCACCACCGCACGCTGGGGATTCCCAGTGACTCTCCTGTGTGGGATCCCCTGTTGCTGGAATTCCAAATCATTTTTTTCTTGGTTTACTTCTTCTTTTGATTAAGGACTTAAGAAAAGTTACAAGGGAAACACATATTTCAGAGAGGTCACCTCTCGGAAATTGTCTTTATATCACCTGTCCATACCTACTGGACTACGTAGGATTCTAGGATAGAAATCATCTTCCGTAAGAATTTCAAAGACTTGCTCTTCTGTTTTCTAAACACCAGTGGGACAGTTGAGAAATCCAATAGCATCCAAACTCTCGTTCTCTGTAAGGGAGTTTTTTTCGTTTTTGTTTTTGTTTTTGTTTTTGTTTTTGTTTTCACTGCAGACAGTTTTAGGATCTTCTCTTTATCTTTACCCCTGAAAATTCATGCTGACGTGCCTTGGCAAGGTGTTTTTCACTCGTTGTGTGCTGGGCATGTGGTGGCCCTGATGTCTCGTGTCTTCCACATCTGAAATTTTTATTTAAATGACACTTTGACCGGGGCGCCTGGGTAGTTCAGTGGGTTAAGCATCCGAGTCTCAATTTAGGCCCAGGGCATGATCTCACGGTTTGTGGGTTCGAGCCCTGCATCGGGTTCCATGCTGATGGTGTGGGACCTGCTCGAGATTCTCTCCCTCTGCCCCTTGAACACACTCTCTCTCTTGCAAAATGAATAGACTTAAAAAATAATAATAATAAACAACACTTTGACAAACACTTCCTCATCTTCACACAGGATTCCTTTTAGTAGGATGTTGGGTGGGTCTTGTAGATGGATCATTTACTTGTCCTGTCTTTTTCACTTATTTTTTTGTATTTTTTAGTTCCCGGGAGCTTTCCTTACCTTTATCTTACCTTATTCCCTTTGATTATTTTTGCACATTAAATTTCATTTTAGCGGTCTTATTATTCTGAGACCTATTTTTGGTCTCTATCTTTAAATATCGATTTTAAACCCCAAAACTTTAAATTGCCACAAACAACAAGTCCACGAAACATTCTTTTCCTTTTGAATCTTCTGTGATGCGTTGATTTCATCAGCCAATCTTTTCCTCTTTTTAAAAAAAATTTTTTTGTTTGTGTTTTTATTTTTGAGAGAGAGAGAGAGACAGAGCGTGAGAGTGAGGAAAGGTGAGAGAGAGAGAGGGAGACACGGAATCTGAGGCAGGCTCCGGGCTCTGAGCTGTCGGCACAGAGCCTGATCTGGGGCTCGAACCCACAGATGGTGAGATCGTGACCTGAGACTAAGTCGGACCCTTAACCGACTGAGCCACCCAGGTGCCCCCGACTTTTTCCTCTTGAATAAACATGACTCAAATTATCCATCAGGACACACGGTGTCAAGTCCGTTCTCCCACTGCAGTGGGACTTGGGGGCAGGTATGGGATGGGATGTGCTTTTAGCCTCTGAGTTTTCTAGACAGATGTTTTGACCTTGCTGCCTCCATCAGGCTTCTCGTCAACTGTCTTCATAACACCCAGAGCTACAGACACTCTCATATCCCTGCCAATAAATCTCCCCCAGGGAAGATGATCTCGCGAGCCCAGGCAGGAATCATGCCGATGTTGGCATCGTCACCAGATTTCAAGACTTTGTGTCTCTTCCAGCTTCCGACCAGATCGGCCTTCTCCTTGCAAAGAGCCAAGCAGCGTGGCTCTGCAGCCCCAGGGCTTAACCAGTTCTGATTTGGCTTGTTTGGCTCAGGGTTGCCACCTGTGCAGAAAGCTGGTGGCTTCCCCGGGAGGAGAGGTCATTCTTGCTGCAACAGGTACCTCCGGCGGACGTGATTTTGATGTTGAAGCCCATGTGGTCGTGAGGCTGAACTTTGCTTAAAGTGAAACATTTCGACAGGTGTCTCCTTGGTTGTGATTCTGACTGGGTAAAAGTGACCACCTCGTGTGCTCTTAGAAGGTCAGTCCCCACTTGTCCCACAGGGACAGCCCTAGAAGGACAGGCAGAGGCCCCGGCAGTAGGGGGGAGGTCAGTAGTCAGCCCTGGTGACGATTCTCACAGTGACATCCCGTCCCAATTAGTGCCTGGCTCCCACATGTTGTCACCCGAAAGTAACATAAAAACTAGCGTATCTGGGTTGTAGCAATACTTGTAATGTATATCCGGCTTCCTTAGTCACTTCCTCATGTCTCACCTGCTCATTCTCCCTTCACCTCACCAGCTACAAATTCATCAACATCACAGCAACAATCAGGAGCGTCAACCTGAGATGTGGATATGGCCATATTTCTGGTAAAGCGTTCTGAAGTGTGGCAGGCCAAATAATGGCTCCCAAAGATGTCCGTGTCCTAATCCCTGGCCCTGTGACTGTGTTACATTAAAAGTAGAGAACCCAGCAGTGTCAGAGAGATGGGAAGATGGGAAAAGAGGCAGGAGAGATTGGAAGGCTGAGAGGAACCTGGCCCACCATTACTGGCTTGAAGATGAGCCAGGAAACGCAGGCAGCTTCTCAACGCTTGGGATCGACCCTCAGCTGACGGCCAGCAAGGAGATGGGAACCCGGGTGCTACAACCACACAGAACTGAATTCCACTAACAATCCTAATGCTCAAGGAAATGGATGCCTCCTCAAGCCTCCAGAAGAAAAAGCAACCCTGTCGGTACCGTGATTTTAGCCCAGTGAGACCCAGATGGGACTCATTTAAAATAATGTATTTGTGCTGTTTCTCGCCCCTAAGTTTGTGGTTGTTACAGCAGCAGGAGGAAACCCATATGGTAGTTATCACTGGCGGTCACGTCGTTCTTACTGGTTTCAAACTTCCACACGGAGACATCAGTGGGGCTTTGTGTTCCTACTTAGTCTTTAGTTTGTTTGTGACCTGGTTGTGTTCGAAGAAGCCCTTTGCATATCAGTGACCTTCCCCCTTTCCTGCTGATTCCACTACATTTGAGACCAGGCAGCCAGCAGAGGTTGGCTGTTCTCAATCTCTGGGTGCAAGGATTTGGAGGCTGATGTGGGTCCTTTCTGTATTTGGGTTTGGGCTTAGTGATGGTTTTCATACCCTTATTCTGATAAGAAAAACGTTTCCTTTAATGTGTATTTTTGCTACTGTAGTTTTTTAAATTTTCAAAAGCGTTCTTTTTCTCTGAAGTGTTTTTTGATTTTGTTTTTGTTTTGTTTTGTTTCTTGACTGGCATACTGTTCTTGTTTCATGGATACAAAATCCTCCTATCTCTTGATGTTTTTTTCTTCCAGCATTGTCTCTCGTTTCCTTCAACATTCCTTTCTTTCATCTGTTTTAGTTCTCGCCTGTCACGGTAAAAACTTTCCTGACGTGTCTGGTGACATTCTCTTTTTGCTAGAAGTGAGACAGTAAAAAGGTGACTGGAGCTAGCACCTGGTGGGCTCTACCACTCAGGGTGGTGGGTTATCCTGACTCTGTTTCCTTGGGAAACCTCCGTGTGTTCCTACCTTTACATCTTTTTGGGGGGCTGCACTCAGAGTGTAGGATTTTACCTATTTCCCTCTTTTTAGTAGGGCACCTCACCCTTAATTCTGCTCATATCACTAAGTCCAAAGTCTCTCTGGTTTGATTTCTCTGCAAAATAAATTCTCCTCTTGGTTGTGTGGGTTAAGGAGGAAGCAGAGCAGGGAATGGGGAAGGATGTGTCTATCTGTCCCTTGTATACATTTTCAGCCAGTCTTGTTTTGTACCTCACCAGTCAGTCATCCCACTTTCTGAGGCCCTGGGGGCCTCCAGCCCTCTAGGCTCTGCTGTAGCATGGACTGACTTCTCGTTTGCGTTCCTTCTCTGCAGACAAGCAAATCCCTGCTTTCTCTGCCCTGTTGATCAGTTACCAATCTTGATCTGCCTTTACCTGCCAAAAGTGTGCGGATGTCTCTTGTCTTCTATGCTCACCACTACCCTTCTCCTTGCTCTTGTGGATTTATATCATTCAGTCATTCGCTCATTTACAGTCATTTTAGTGAGGTTTGGGGAATGGCATTGGTTCAATCCTCTGGAAGTTTAACTAGAAGTCTTGTAGAAGTTTAAGAGTCAAAACTACAACGCTCAGGTGGAAGAGATCTAGTTCAATCCCTTCATTTGATGGAACTGCAAATAAAGAAGAAAATTGTCAGAGGTCGCTGAGAATTCTCGGTCCTCAGAGCAGATCTATGTTGCTCTCCTTATTTGTGGCTGGCCAGTCCTGAGTGGAGGATAAACAGTGACAGTCCTAAAATACATGTTCCTAATGAGGAGGAGAAGGGTCACCCCCCAAGTGGACAGTCAGAAAAGATACTCATTGCCAGAGAGTGATCAGAGATGTAATAACCATATCCCAAAGGAAAAAAAAAATCTGTCACAGATGTAACCCAGAGTAGAAATAATCTCCTGGAAATGGCCTGTTCTCTCTGATCTTCTCCTGACACACTTGTGAACGCCTTCGGCTATGACAGCTTCCAAGTCTAGGGTTAGAAAGAGAGACAAAGGTCATATTCACTCGCAGAGAAGATTAATAACGGGTCCAAGTGCTTTGAAACTGCATATTTCGTGTCTCTGTTTTCTTATTAAGCCAAGTGTGGGACTGCATGTGCCTTTGGCTTCTTCTATACCATACTCAGGGTCAAGAGGGCTTCTCTGCTTCCTCTCATCTCCCCCGATTCTGCTGGAACATTCTAATCAGTGAACCATACTAGCAGGTGTGGTCCAGAGAAAGGAATGTATCGCACTCATCTCAGAAGATGGGTGGGCCAGGCCTTTGTCAAATCAGGAGCAAAGAGCAATTCTCCGGGACCCACAGAACCTCGGGAAGAGGGGGCAGGGCGAGGAACAACCCACCCACATGCCTCCTGCTACAGGTTGTTGTCAAGAAGTTACATGAAATAATTTATATGACTATGCACTCTCTCTCTCTCTCTCTCTCTCTCTCTCAGTAAGAGGTTATTTCCTTTTTTAAACTTTTGGAAGTGCAAAGAGGCACCTGGGTGGCTCAGTTGGTTAAACGTCCCACTCTTGATTTGGGTTCAGGTTGTGATCTCACAGTTCGTGGGATCGAGCCCCAGGTTGGGCTCTGTGCTGACAGCATGGAGCCTGCTTGGGATTCTCTCTCCTCTCTCTGCCTCTCCCCCACTTGCGCACGTGCACGCGCACACGCTCTCTCTCAAAATACATAAATAAATATTTTCTAAAAACTTCCAGAAGTGCGAACTATTTACAAAAATGCACGCAACTTGCAGTGACTTAATTCAAAGTGAATAACCTCTTGTTAACCCACACTCAGCATCGGCAACAGAACATCGCCAGGGCCCGAGAGGTTCCCTTCGTCTCCTCTTCCCATCATGATCCCCAGTGATAACCCCTCTCTGGTCTTCTAACACTACTCTCTCGTCTATTTTTTTTTTCATATAAGTAATTATCATGTGAATAAACCATATATACTCTTCCGGGTCGAGATTTTTTTTGCTCCACCTTCTCTCTGTGAGATCTACATGGGCGATCCACACTGCTGTGTATACGTGTCATTGTGAATGTTTTCAAACTGTAAAGCAATAGTTAAATTTGGTGCTAGCTGTGCAATTCAAATGCCATTTGAAACAACTGTTTCTTCTACGTGTCTTAAAAGCTACCAGCAGGAGCAAAGAATTATTTGTACTTTAAACATATTCACCTAACCGATCCTTCGTGAAAAAGAAACGGCAATTTGTCTATTTCATCACAATTTGTCTATTTCATCACGGACTGTCAGATTCTCCAGGTGCCTAATGGGTTTTGTCTGAGTGACTTCTTGCCTGCTCCCTTCCTCCAAGTCCCCGCGAGGGCCCTCTTTCTGGAAGCAGAGCTTCCCCACAGAGAAGCGTCCTCTGATTCCAGAACAGAGAGGAGAACAATGACAGTCTCTAACCTTAAACGCTGGTTTTTTAATCTCTATGTAGTTATGTACATTAGCAGGGCCCCGCCGTCCAGGGGAAATACAAAAGATTAAACTGAACGGGAACAGTGTAACTATCTGCTTACGCCAGAGTCTACCATCCGGTATAATTACGAGATCACGAAAAATTAATGAAACTTTTATTTAGCTAATGAAATAGCCTGTGGCCAGAGCAAATGCCACTGAAATTCATTCACTTCTACTCGAGGAAGGAGAAGAGCCAAAGTGAATCTTATATGCTAACGTTTTCTGAAACAAAGCAAAATTAAGCCGCGGCCCAAAGAAACAAGAGAGAGTTGGAAACTTAACGGCAAGCTGTGATGTTTCCTTTCTTTTTACCCCTGTGTTATGCACTGTGCTTGACCATCGTAGGCAAACCTCTTCTCCCTTAGCCAAGGGACCCCACATATGCTATAAAAGTCTCTGTAAAGGAGGGAAGTACCTAGAAGAGCGATAGGGTTATCAGCTAAACAGCAGTTCACGAGAAGAGCAACAGTTTTTTCTGCGGAGAGGAGACAGCTGGCTGAGCCCAATTCCCAGATGCTGTGTGCCACCCCTGGGGGGAGGACCCAGGGCAATCACTGCCCCTCCCTCCAGCCCTCGCCCCCTTACTGCCCGATTTCTGCTTGCCTTTTACAATATTTGCTCTCCAAGTCGATCTCACGCTTAGGGCAAAGAGACCAGTCCCATGGCTTTCTTTCACGAAACAGAAATCCCAGCCAGTGGCAGCGCTTGGGGGGAATGAGAGGACACCGATGAGGGAGTTCACACCAGCAAGCACAAGACTCTCCAGGGCATCGAGAGAGCGCTGCGGCCAGCCGGTCGGCCCCACGAACTGTGATTTAGCCCAGCAGGTGCAACAAGGCCATTTCTAAGCATGCAATTGCCTGATCTTGGCTCTTCGCCCAGCGGCTACTTCCTCAAAGGCAGAAGCGACCCCGTGAGCCACCTAAAGATGAGGTTACTTGGAGAGAAGGAGGAACAGAAATAAGGATAATACAGTGCTTCGGGAAAAATCAGATGAGAAAGAGAGAAAATAGCTACCCGGGAGCAGTTTATTATAAGCAAGCATCTCCATGCACACCTCTGGGAAATCGTTTTCTCCCATATCTTGAGAACAGAATAGTAGGCAATAATAGAGGAATACTTTCTGGAGTTAAAACTCACAACTCCTGTCGCGCGCCTTTGGATTTCTTTTCACTGCTTTCTATTTCAACATGCTCACGGTTATTTGAATGACCATGACCGTGGTTAATATCTCCCAGATTATGATCCCTAACCAGACAGTCTGCCGCGACTCTTCCTGAGAACCATCACCAGATTCATCTTCCTGGAACAAGGCAACTTCCATTCAACATTCCTTCGGGGATTCTCTCTGCTCACCAAGTGCAAACTTCTCCACTGAGCACACAGGGCCCCTCCCCATCCAATACCACAGCCCCTCCCCCTTACCCCCGCCACTTTCCAAGAAAGTCTTCTGGTCCAGCCCGCCCAGGTCCCTCACTGCAGGCCCGAAGAGCACGCTCGGGTCCTGGTTTGTTCAAGTCCGCGCTCCTCCCCAGCCTCAACTCTTGAATTCTGATGACCTTTCATGTTGCAACACAGTATTACTTTTGTCCATGCGCTTCGGGGGCCAAGCGGGCTGGGCAGGAGAGCTATAAGTGGGAAGGGACTTTGTGTTCCCGAGACCAGACTGGACCAAGAGGGACGTTCATTCAGGATAGGCAGAGAAAAATTCCAAATCAGAGCCAACAAGGAGCCCAAAGTCATAGGAGCCCGGGAAGTGGCACTTAGATTCAGATCCAAAGGATGGAAAAAGATAAATACCCTGGCCCGCCTATGGGACTACAGTCACCCCTCCCCCTCGTGGGACAGGTGTGGCCATGACTGGCCCTGGCCAACGAAATGAGGCTGGAAGTGACAACTGCGAACCGAGTTATTTCTCTTCGCTGTTTTGCCTTGTTTTACAGACCATTAGCATACAGAATTTGACTTGATTTCTTTTCTCCCTCCAATTACAGTTCATCAACGTATTTGATATTTAGTCACTTCTTGCCACAAGCTATTCACCAGTGAAACGTAGACTTCGTTTATTTTAGTAATCACGTACTAGTGCTGAGTGACAGCATCTGAGAGGCAGAAGCTGGTGTGAGCAAACAGCTCTGAGCCCTTGGATCAATTTTGGAATTGGAAACGGCCCGTGCCCTTCTTGTTTAATTTCAACACACTCGCACTTTAGAATATTTTTCAACGTACAGAGAAGCTGCAAAGATAGTACATAGAGTTTCTTCAAAACCCTCCCCCGTCCCTTCTATTGTTAACATCTTACATTCATGTGCCCCATTTGTCATAACTAAGGAGCCAACCCGGGCGTGTTACTGTTAACTAAATTCCACACATTATTTGGGTTCCACTAGTTTCCTCCTAATGTCCTTTTTTTGTTACGGGGTCCCACCCACAACACCACATCATATTTGGGGTTCCCCCCCCCCCACACACACACGTCATATTTGGTTGGCATGTTTCTTTAGCCCCCTCTACGCTGTGACGGTTTCTCAGACTTTCCTTGTTCAGGTGACCTTGATAGCTTTGTGGAGTCCCAGTCAGAGATTTTGTAGAATGTGCTTCAATTTGAGTTTATCTGATGCTTTTCTTATGATTAGACCATGGTTTTCGGGAGAAAGACCACAGAAGTGAAGTGTCCCTCTCATCACATCATATCCAAGGCTACCTGCTACCAATGTGACTTACCCTGATGACATTGGCATTCATCACCTGGTCAGTGAGGTGTTTGCCAGGCTTCCCTACGAAGCTGCTTTTCCTCCCGTGTCCCTACTCTTGGAAATGAGTGACTGAGGGGGGCCCCTGAGTGGCTCAGTCCGTTGAGCGTCTGACTTTGGCTCGGGTCTGATCTCACCGTTCGGGAGTTCGAGCCCCGCATCAGGCACTGTGCTGACAGCTTAGAGCCTGGAGCCTGCTTCGGATTCTGTGTCTCCCTCTCTCTCTACTCCTCCCACGCTCACGCTCTGTCTCTGTCTGTCTCTCTCTCTTTCAAAAGTAAATAAACATGTAAAAAAATTTTTTAAGAATAAGCCTCATACTCTGTGAAAACGGCAAGCATGTTAATCAGAATCTTACAAGGACCTGAAATATTTTAAGGAAATAAAAAGCACAAAACAGAAGTAGTCAACCTAACTAGTGCGTAATCAAGTTTAAAGATTCCAGTCTAGGGGCGCCTGGGTAGCTCAGTCGGCTGAGCGTCCGACTTCGGCTCAGATCATGATCTCACAGCTCCTGAGTTCGAGCCCCGTGTCGGGCTCTGTGCTGACAGCTTAGAGCCTGGAGCCCGCTTCCGATTCTGTGTCTCCCTCTCTCTCTGCCCCAACCCACTCGCGTTCTGTCTCTGTCTGTCTCTCAAAAATAAATAAACATTAAAAAAAAAATTAAAGGTTCCAGTCTAGTTTCAGGTCCTTGATGTCTATTCGTCTGCTGTGCCAGCTCAAGGATACACTATAACTACCAAAGAATCACACTTTCTATTGAGAAACCGATACTAATGTTCCCTTATCCTCATTTTCACCTTCTGTGTAAGCACCTGCGGAAGGACAGCGTATGACCACTTTGGGGCTGCGCGCGTCGCGTCATGGCCTGGGCGGTGACTCAGCAGCCGGTCTCCAGTAGGGAGCTGACAGTGGACGACGTCAGGCTGAGAAGCAGAAGTTGGGGACAGGGCATTCAGGCCCCCGAAGCTCCTTCTGGGTCGCAGCCTGTATAGCAAGGTCCGGCTCTTCCTTTTCAGTCTCTCCAGAGTCTCTGCAGAAGTAGAGATCAGGTCAGCAGAGACAAACTGCAGAGGGGCTGGGGGGAAGGGGGGAGGGGGGAGGGGGGAGGGGGGAGGGGCGGGGGGGTGGTCCTGCTGTGGGGAGGTGGAGCAGAGCCCATTTTTGGAAGAGCGATGGTTGGGCCTACTGAACCCCGAAGTGTTGTGTAAAAAGCTGCTGTCGGAGTAGAACTACAGGGGCGCCTGGGTGGCTCAGGCGGTTGGGCGTCCGACTTCGGCTCAGGTCGTGATCTCGCGGTCTGTGAGTTCGAGCCCCGCCTCGGGCTCTGTGCTGACAGCTCAGAACCTGGAGCCTGTCTCAGATTCTGTCTCCCTCTCTCTCTCTGGCCTTCCCCCGTTCACGTTCTGTCTCTCTCTGTCTCAAAAATAAATGAACGTCAAAAAGAAGTTTAGAAAAAAAAAATAACAATAATAATGCTAGCAGGCACTTATAGAACAGCTACGGTGAGCCCGGCAGTGTTCTGACAGCTACATTAACACATTGTGAGCTATTTTTTTCTCATACCACACCCCCCTCCCCAATGCAAAAGACTGCTAACTTTTAGATATTCCTGCCAAGAATCCATTTTCCTTTCAGGCTCGTTAAAATTCAGCTCTTAGCATACAAGAAAAAACAACAACAAAACAAAAGCTACATTACGAGAGGCCATGGGTGGGGCGGGGGGGGGGGGGGGGTGGCGCCTGGGTGGCTCAGTTGGTTAAGTGTCCAACTTCGGCTCAGGTCATGATCTCCAGTGACAGCTCAGAGCCTGGGGCCTGCCTCGGATTCTGTGTCTCCCTCTCTCTCTGCCCCTCCCCGCTTGCGCTCTATCTCTCTCTCTCTCAAACATAAATACGCATTAAAAAAAGAGAGACCATCAGGGGTGCCTGGGTGGTTCAGTCAGTTAAGCCACCGACTTCGGCTCAGGTCATGATCTCACGGTTCGTGAGTTCGAGCCCCGCGTCGGGCTCTGTGCTGACAGCTCGGAGCCTGGAGCCTGCTTCGGATTCTGTGTCTCCTTCTCTCTCTGCCCCTCCCCTGCTCGTGCTCTGTCTCTCTCTGTCTCAAAAGTAAATACATAAATAAAAAGAGAGGCTATCAGAGACTGCCTAGTAAACTTATTTTTTAAATTATTTACATCACGTAATGAAACTCATGACATTCCCTCTGAGCAAAAGCCAAAACCAAGTGATTCTTATGAAAAAATAACCTCCAGCTAAACTGTAAATTCTTTTTGGATGTCACACGGTTATGAAGTTTTCCCTCACACACAAGTAAAATTTTCTTTCCTAGAACATCCTTTTTTGTTCTCTATAACATCTCTTAGAGCAGCGCAAAATGTATTCAGCAAACACAGCAGTCATCTGTCCTGCACGATTTTCTTTCTTCCTGGCTAGCCCCAGTTCCTAGAGGTCTTTATATGTGACGTGTGTACGTGTATGTACATGACATTATACATTGATAGAAATGACATGCACCCTGTGGTTCAGCAATGGCGATCCTATGGGTCGCTTTACAATACATGACACTTACATTGATAAAACACATATGGGAAGTTCTTTGGCAATGGACCCTGGTCAGCGCAATGCAAACCCACTGTACCAACAGTGACAGCCTCTCTCCTCCTTGGGGCACAGCCAGCATGCATGCCATTTGAGTTTTATTTTCTCACGAGTATATTCTGTCACCTCGGGGGTTTTGTCTCGGGTTTGAATTTTTTTGCGTGTCAGGTTTTATGGACAATCCGGAAAGCAGTAATCATAGGGGAGAGAACGAAGCTTGCTATCAATCAGTGTCCCAGCGGGAAAGAGGTGACACACTCAAAGGGGTAACCAAACAGGCTTAAGTGACAGGCTATCTAGAAGAGTCAGAAGAGGATTAAGGAAACCAATGAGCCACAGAGAAGCCCCCAGGGCTAAGCAACAGGAAGGTTACCATCCCTAGGCCTGGGGTGTCAGGTGGGGAGCACTGATCGGAACTCAGAGTGGTGGCTGCAGACAGGACCTGGGGTTCCGGGGAGAAGCATCAAACACGCAGAGCCACCATTTATCTGTTAAGGGAAGGAGCCAGGCGAGAAGCCTCCAGGCTCTCCCCAGCTCCCATGTCCCCCAGTGCCTGCCATCAGCTAAATCTAACAGGAAGCAGAGATCCAGGTGCCGAAGAGGGAAGAGGCCAACTTTCCTGCCACACAGCGAAGTTGAGAAGGGCAGCCAAGGAGACCTAGAAGAACAAACAGAAAACTCAGCCCAGTACAAAATGCACACACCACGTGCTTCGCAAACGTCGTGCCAAATCCGTAAACAGTTGATAAACGAGGTGCTCTGGAAACGTAAGGTATTGTAACTCACAAGAGAGCATGCGTGACCTCTGGGTTTTTTAAACAAGCAACACATCACATACGACTCTTATTGAAAACTCCCTCTGCCTAGAACAATGTCCTCCTTTTATTAATCTGTGACTATTAAGGAAGAGTCTGATAAGTTTAATTTTCCCCTCCGTTAACCCATCCCTAATCCATGCACAGAGGAGTTGTCTTCAGCAGGAGGTTTCTAGGGTTATTTAAGCACCCATTTTTATAAACAAACGAAAGATCTGAAAGGCAGACCCCCTACGGCTCAAGTCCCCTTTCCATCACTTGTGTGTCCTAGGTCACCTACACTCCTCATGCCTCAGTTTCCTCAGCTGTCACAGAGGGCTAATAATAGTAGCTACCTCTTAGATACCCCTTTTTAACGACTCTCCTGCCTTCATCAAACACGTTATGTTTGTTTGTCAAGCACACAGTATGTTTCAATTAGGCAATAGTTTTCATGATCCCAATAATTCAAAAGCACCTGCCTTGATCTAATTGATCTCTTTGCCCAGTTATTAAAATCTACATTTTTGACATAAGAGACTCTTAAATATGGAGAACAAACAGAGGGTTACTGGAGGGGTTGCAGGAGGGAGGAGGGGCTAAATGGGTAAGGGGCATTAAAAGGAATCTACTCCTGAAATTACTGTCACACTATATGCTAACTTGGATGTAAATTAAAAGAATAAATTAAAGGGGCGCCTGGGTGGCTCAGTCAGTTGGGCATCTGACTTCAGCTCAGGTCATGATCTCACAGTTCATGAGTTCGAGCCCGGCGTCGGGCTCTGTGCTGACAGCTCGGAGCCTGGAGCGTGCTTCGGATTCTTTGGCTCCCTCTCTCTCTGCCCCTCCCCACTCACACTCTGTCTCTGTCTCTCAAAACTAAATAAACATTAAAAAAGTTTTTGAATGAAAACAAAAATAACAATAAATTAAATAAAAGTTAAAAAAAAACCCACAAAACACAAAAAACCCACAAAACGGAACAACAAAAAAAAATCTACAATTTTTTGTCCAGCCCCTTTGGATTGACACTTTGGCTCTGTTCTTTGGTTCTGGAGATTGTAAGTAGAGCAGTGCCACCAGATAAAACACAAGATTTTGAAATATAAATAAATACAGATAAAACGCCAAGTCAAAAAAAAAATTGAATTGCAGAGAACCCATAATTTTGGGGGATAAGTACATTCCAAATATTGCATGGCAACCCTAGATTGGAGGCCACCTGTCAAATCGCCCTCAAGTCCAGGTTGGCCCATCTAGGGCCATGGTCTTCTTCTCGGGTGCAGCCCCGGGACCTGAGCACGTGCTTACCATTCTGCTCCCCGAGACGGGATGTTTGGACAGATACCCGCACTGGGAATTAAGCAATCATTTTGCCCTCACTTGAACCTTTGGCATGGATATCTTGGTGTTTATTCTCAGTGTTGGACTAACAGGATGAACTGAATGAAACAGAGTGAGAGTTTAATGGTCATCTTTTGCTGAGGACCTTTCAAAATTCCACCTTGGGGAGCGCGTGGGTGGCTCAGTCGGTTGAGTGTCCAACTTTGGCTCAGGTCATGATCTCATGGTCCGTGAGTTCGAGCCTCATGCTGGGCTCTGGGCTCACAGCTGGGAGCCTGGAGCCTGCTTCGGATTCTCTGTCTCCCTCTCTCTCTGCCCCTCCCCTGCTCACGCTCTGCCTCTCTCTCTCTCAAAAATAAATAAACATTAAAAAAAAATTCCACCTTGGATGTCATGATAAAGATGTCTCCTCTCCCATCACTTGTCGGTGGACTTTCCAGATACTTAAAGGGGCCCCTTTGCTTTGTGAAAGGATGAATGTAGGGCCAGACCTTCCAGTTTCTGGTTTGATAAGGGCAGATGGGAATCTGAAAGGCCTTGTCCCCAGCCCCTCCCGATTATATACTGTTCCTCTGCCTTTACTTTCTGAATGTTAGCCTAGTGTGAGCCAGGTGCTTTAGGCCAATATTCTGGAAGCAGGTGGCCATGAGGTAGCTGGTCCTACCAGGCACTCGTGTCCTCTGTCCCACGTTGATGTGATTAATTCTCTACTCTCTCCTTCCCACCACACTCTGTGACCAGGGCAAAATCCCTACATTCTCTGGATAAGCTGAATGCACATCCTCTATTTTTGTGAGACTATAAGACAAGGTTCTATACCCTGTGCTGATGATCATTTTGCTTCATGCTCTCAAATCCCCTGGCTCTGCCACTTTCTAGCCATTGAACTTGGACAAATTACTTAAGCTCTCTGAGCTTAAGTTTTCTCACCTTTCATTTGTAGAAAATAAAAGTTAACTCAGGGTTGTTTTGCCGCTTAAATACGGTTATTTAAAGCACGTATCGGAGGCCAACACATATCAATATGTTCAGGACTGAGCTTTAAGCCATGGTCCTCTCAGATTCACTAGGTTGGTGTGGCAGGCACGGGCCTCTGTCCCCCCCCATCTCCCCTCCAAAAAAAGCTTGCAGCCCACCTGGGAGGATCACAGAGGGAGACGGCCCCCAGCTGACCGAGAAGGCAGGATACCAGGGTGAGGCTACCCCTGCCCAAAGTGGGGACCCTCTGAAGGGCACCCGTGCTCGGAGCTTCCCCTCAGATTGACCAAGACCGTTCAACCTGCATCACCACGTGTGGTGGCCCAGGGCAGCCTGCTTCCTCCCTTTTATCTTCCAGAGACATCACACCCTCCATACACTTCTCACACCCCTAACCCCATTTCTGCTTCCCGGAACTGACACAGAAGGACAGAGAAGACAAGACACGCGACAACCGCTTGGAGGAAAGGAGGTGCGCTGTTCCTCGACCTACCCGTCAAGGGGTCTCACGTTCGAGATCTGGCTTACTGACCAGCAAAGAGCATCTCTACGGGAGCAGGAGTACTTCACCTGGTGACTGCCATCCCACGCCTCGTTAGAACGCTAAAACTGAGCTGAGCTAAACCTTTGGCCCCATCCCTCACCAGCTCATTCGGATCCAACTAGTATGGAAGATTAAAGAACATTCACAAGACAAAAACTCAAAAAATGAAATTCCATGGCTGCCTGGGCGGCTCAGTTGGCTAAGCGTTCTACTTCAGCTCAGGTCATGATCTCACGGTTCGTGGGTTCGAGCCCCGCCTTGGGCTCTGTGCTGACAGCTCAGAGCCTGAGGCCCGCTTTGGATTCTGTGTCTCCCTCTCTCTCTCCCCCACACGTGCTCTCTCTCTCTCTCTCTCTGTCTGTCTCAAAAATAAATAAACATTAAAAAATATATATTTAATGACATTCCAGCAGAAATGAGAAGTCCACATCAGAAATCCTGAGGAACTCCCCAAACTTCCCAGAGATGTAGGAAGGGAGTTTAAGCTGACCTCATCAAAGTCTTAATGGGCAGACTGGCCCAGCGCTAGCTGAGCTATACATGTGGAAAGTGCCTAAGGATAGTCAGGGTCTGAAAGACAGAAATAGACAGTGAGGGGGGAGCTTAAGTGCATAAAAGAAAGTCCTGGAAGGTAAATACCAAAAATCAATCAATCAATCAATAAAATGGGGCACCGGGGTTGCGCAGTTGGTTAAGCGTCCGACTTCGGCTCAGGTCATGATCTCACGGTCCGTGAGTTCGAGCCCCGCATCGGGCTCTGTGCTGACAGCTCAGAGCCTGGAGCCCGCTTCGGATTCTGCCCCTCCCCTGCTCATGCTCTGTCTCTCTCTGTCCCAAAAATAAATAAAAACATTAAAAAAATTTTTAAAAACAGAAAAATACCAAACTCTTCGGTGATAGCACTATGATTGTTTTTCTTCCTTCTAGGTTTCTAGTTTTTTCCAATACTCTTATACTGAGAAAATATCAATTTTATGAGTTAAAAGTGCTCCAACAGCGGTTAACGGTAGTTTCCAAACATAACTTCTTCCCACGCGTGCAGTTCCCCTGACTCATTCTTTATTCACAGCGGCCACATGCATAGGAATCACTTTTCCGGTATTTGTTATGCAGTAAGTCGTCAAAACCAAGGCCTGGTAGACCTGTGCTCAACACAGTGCTCTGGGGATAAAGGTCCCCAATTAATAAGCATTTGAGGACTAACACATTTTTGCCAGCTGACACTATTACGATGTTGCTTAAATCGTGGCACATTTGTGGTTAAAGGTTACGGTTCATTGTTAAAAAGGTAATTGTTATTGAGTCAATAAGAGATAAGTCCGTCTCCCCAAAAGAGACTGATTAACTTGGGCAATTCTCCCTAAGAACAGATCAAAGAGGGAGCATTTTTCTCTCCACATGACTTTCCATATCCAGCGTGGTACGTTCTTGAAGGACAAGGATTCTTTGCATTCGGTATCGCAATGGCACGTCCACATAGGTGCATAATAACTTCTTTTCCTGATAGAGGTAACGACCGGCAAACTGGAGGTCTCGATTCGTTATTTTCTGGACTTGGAATTTGGTGAGACTTACTGGCTACGTCACTTGATACTGATTTTGCTTAAGATGAAAGCTCCTGGGGCGGCTGGGTGGCTCAGTCAGTTGGGCGACCGACTTTGGCTCAGGTCATGATCTCGCAGTCCGTGAGTTCGAGCCCCGCGTCGGGCTCTGTGCTGACAGCTCAGAGCCTGGAGCCTGTTTCAGATTCTGTGTCTCCGTCTCTCTCTGACCCTCCCCCGTTCATGCTCTCTCTCTGTCTCAAAAATAAATAAATATTAAAAAAAAAATTTTTAAAAAGATGAAAGCTCCTAAGCCTGTGAAGATCAAGGCTGAAAAGAAGCGCGATTATCTTAAAATAACGGAGAAGAGGGGCAATGGAGACTTCATAGCTTCACTTCCTGGTGAGTTGAAGAAATTAAAGCCCAAAGGGATTAAACTCACTCTCCGAATGCATAGAGCTGGTCAGTGGCACAGGCAGGATGAGAGCGCCGGGAGCCCGGCGATCCTGGGGCATTGCTCTCGGCTCTGTGCCATCAACCCTTGCTGGGGGCATGCTGCCCTACGGCAATCTGGATTCTCCTTTAGATCCCAAGTGTGGACACATTGAAACTGCACGCAAGATGGGGCTCCTGGGTGGCTCAGTCGGTTGAGCGCCCGGCTTCGGCACAGGTCATGATCTCGCAGTTCGTGAGTTCGAGCCCCGCGTCGGGCTCTGTGCTGACAGCTCAGAGCCTGGGGCCTGCTTCCATTCTGTGTCTCCCTCTAACTGCTCCTCCCCCACTCGTGCTCTCTCTCTCTCTCTCAAAAATAAATATTAAAAAAAAAAAACTGCACGCAAGAGAAAAGCAAACTAAAGTCTTGGGAGTGTAAACAGGGCATTGCAGAATGGGAAATGTCCAAATCAGATAAAACTAGCCATGCTGTTAACTAATTCTATTGCTGTGGGAAATGGGTCCTTAACAGATGGCTGGGAAGAATTTCAGTTCTGTGTAGAATTCTCCTTACTAATCATCACAGGAGCAACGGTGATAGTCTTAATACAAGGTTTTTAAAGTGCTTCATATACGCCGTGCTCTATATTATTTCATTTGTCCAATTGCAGCTGAAATCTGTCCCTTTTGCTGGAAAAAGAAAGATGGAAACAACAGGTGGAAACAACAGAAATCCCCAAACTCCGTCCATCCAGCTGTCTGCACACTCAGCAAGGTGCCCATTTTCACCCATTCTAAGCGTGTTGTACTCTGTCGGCAAAGAAGATTCAGTGAAGTGGGGCACCCGGGTGGCTCGATCGGTTAAGTGTCTGGCTTTGGTTTTGGCTCAGGTCATGATCTCATGGTTGGATTCATGGGATCAAGCCCCTCGCTGAGCTCTGTGCTGGGAGCTCGCAGCCTGCTTGGGATTTTCTGTCTTCCTCTCTCTCTCTGCCCCTGCCCCACTCGAGCTGTCTCTGTCTCTCTCAAAAGAAATACACAAAGTTAAAAAAAAAAAGATTCGATGAAGAGTTTAGGCAACATACTATGTCACCCATTCGAATACTCAGACCCTAATTGAAATAACAGAAGTGCCAAACACGCCTTTTATTACCACAAGTCCTGGCTGCTGGACCAGTTGTATTCTCCACCTGTACATACGAGCCCCCTCTCTTCACCCTGGACAGAATGATGGACTGCACCAGCCTCACAGCCTTGCTTTCCCACATGGATCCGCTGGACAGGCCCCAATAAGCACATCTTCCCACGTTCACATACTTGTGCAGCGCCTTCCACCTCCCACCCACGTTGTCTCTGGGACTTGCTTTGACCCATGGACCTTAACCTGCTGCAAACACCCCGCTAAGCCCTTGCCCACCGGAGCGTTCTCTCTTGGCACATTCACTCCTGGAAGTCAGTCTCCGTGTTGTAAAGAAACTCGGGCTAGACACTGAAGATGAGAGGCCACAAGGAGAGAGACCCAGGGTTTCTTTAGACAGTCACCTAGGTCGAGCTCCCTGCTGCGTGTGACCTCAGCAGAACCGCCCCATGAACCGGGTCAACACACAGGATCACGAGATCTGTTGTTGTTTTAAACCGCTAAGCCAAGTGACGGGGTGGTTGGTTATACAGAAATAGATCGTTGAGTTAGGATATCCCTACCGGTGGTTTTATTTTTTTTTAATATGAAATTTATTGTCAAGTTGGTTTCCATACAACACCCGGTGCTCATCCCAAAAGGTGCCCTCCTCAATACCCATCACCCACCCTCCCTTCCCTCCCTACCGGTGGTTTTAAAGACACCTTTATATTTTCTATATAAGAGCAGAAATGGAAAAGGGAAATTAGGCTTAAAATATACTCACCGATGAATGGTTCTACCGCTAACTCATGCAGAATCTGTTACTTAGCCAATGAGTTTTTTTTTTCTCTCTCTCTCTAATAAATAAGGACAATAGCAACCAATCCAATCGATGCCCACCATGGGAGGTATGAGGTTAGAAGAGATGTATTTATTTGTTCATTTATAACACAATTTGTTCAGGAGAAGATTTAGACAGGTTTATGGTAATAGGTAAAATATTTTTTCATGCTAAAGAAGTGAATGTTACTCCTAAATTTCAGGTATGATGATACTTACCAACACATTTTCTCCTCTTATAAAGCCTTGTTGTTTCCTGATCTCCTCTGTAAGAAACTTGCTTAACTGTTTTATCTAAACAATTGTTTATCTAAACAATATTTGATTCCCTTCTCCTTTTTCTATTTTGAAAGAGGAACACTTGACTTTCAATAATACCTGATGAGTTCTGGGGATGAAGACGAGGTGGTTTCGATTAGGGACCTGGTGACTGGGGACACGGAGAGTGTCTAACTTTGGGTGAGCCCTCAGCAACACTAGAGCTGATCCTAACAATTAACAGAGGCTGTTGCAAAGGCAGGAACAATCCATATCATGGCCCTACCCTCATTCGCATCCCTTAGTTCCTGAAATAAAGGGACAAAGGAGGTAAATTTTGTAGATCAAATAAATGCTTGGAAACTCCACTCATCTCTGACTGTGTGGTTTAGAGCATTAGTGAACAATAGTAGCCCGTGGGCAGCCCTTCTAGCTTTGTGGTCTGGCCTGAGATATTGTCCCAGAATAAAACGTAGGAACCCTGGAAGATCAGGGAGAGACAAGAAGATCAAAGCAGAGGGAGAAGTTTGGGGGTTCTGGGTGACTTTGTATATATGTGATTTTTCTGTACGTTTGTCAACAAAACATTTTCTAAATAAATGAGGCAAGCCAAATCAGTTCTACTGTTACTGCTATGAGTGATGTGGGGTTTTGGGGGGCGTGTTGGACGGGTTTTTTTTTTTTTTGAGAGAGAGAGAGAGCAGCAGAGGAGCAGAGGGAGAGGGAGAGAGAGAATCTTAAGCAGCATGCCCTGCACAGAGCCTGAGGTGGGGTCTCGATTTCCCAAACATGAGATCGTGACCTGAGCCAAAATCAAGAGTAGGACGCTTAACCGACCGAGCCACCCACGCGCCCCTAATGACAGTTTAGGTATCAGAGTTCTAAGTTCCTAACAAGTGCCTCTTCAGACACTCGAGCAGGCGCAACATGGGATTAAGCACCAGCCAGGCTGGGTCTGGCGTATCCTAAATCCATGACGAGTGATAGGAGTCATGATTTCCATGGTAAAATGTCACTCTTAATATTTGCTGCCGAAGCGCACGACTCCGTCTTCCACCGGCCACGTACAATATGGGGTTTGTCTTCAAGTTAAACCCTGAACCAACTATTCTCCAGAATCTGTCAAAGGGTGACTCATGCCCACGCCTCTCCCCAGAGCTTCTGTGCTCAGGGATATTTTCCAACGCCTGAGTTCTATTTGTGCTTTATGTTTTAAACACCGAAGCAGTATGCTTGGAACGTAAGGACACACGCCCTCGCGGGAACGCTTCCCACAGTGACAGCCACCGCAGGCCAAATCAACGTTACACCTTGAGCTCTTTGATCAGGAGGCAACGTTAGCAAGGGCTCCGTGAAGGCGGATCCTGTTTCTGCAAAACCGGGCAAAGACATCAACCATTCACGTCATCATTTTTAGTGCCTTTTCTCCCCAGTTCAGGCCAAATCCTAATCAGAAACCACCCTCCTAACGTCACAGGAGAAAACACTGTCTTGGGAAGGGAAACTCGGGCACTTGGTATAATGACCACATGCTCTCTCTTTGGGAACCTCCTTGAGGTGCCGAATCATAAAAAAGCTGCTCGTGGTGTCTTGAAGAATACGGAGAGCAGGAGATCTGGATGTTTCGTGAGATAAAGGTGAGGCAAGACTTCACCCAGGTCACATTAGAGGTGTTTTCGCCAGTGGGACCAGAAATATTCAGTCACTGACTGCTCCCCTCAGTAGCTCTCACCCTGGCACATCTATCCTTCGTTGGCCGGCTGAGCCAAAGGGGGCCTTGCCAACGTTTGCCCATGTCTGACCGACAAGGCCGCTGACTGCTGTGTTTCTGGACATTCCCTAACGAAAGAGGTGGTAACGATCTGGGGAGCCATGAGCTGACCTCCCGGACGGGAGTGTGGTCAGCAGAAGAATGTCCCCAAGGGGAAGGGAAGCCGCAGATGAGATTGGAACCGCTAATCCACGGACCCTGACATGGGGAGATTACCCTGGACTCTCCGAGGAGGCCCCACATAATAATGAGGTTCCTTAAGTGTGAAAGCAGAGGCGGAAGAGTCAGTGTCAGCAGGATGCCAAGAAAGACCTGACCAGCCATTGCTGGCTTTGAAGGCGGGCGAGAATCGGGAGCCAAGGAATGCAGATGGGCTCCAGAGCTTGGAAGAAGAAAGAAGATGGCTCCCTAGAGCCTCCAGGAAGGATCACAGGCCGGTCATCAGCTTGATCTTAGCCCAGTAAGACCCATTTTCGACTTCCCACTTCCGGGACCGTCAGGTAAGAAAATCTGTATTGTTTTAAGCCCCTAAGTTCGTAGTAATTTGTCAAAGTAGCGAATGGAAACTGCCAGAATGAAGTATCTGTGGGACAGTCAAGGGAACTGAATGCAATTTAGAGGACACACATCTGGTTGGAGATGCACGTCAGGTTCCCCACCCCCACGTGCCTCTCTCGCAGGCAGACCGTGTCTCTTCAAGACTCGGTTGTGTTGTTCGGATTGCACAGGGGAGCCTGGTTGGCTCGGGTGGGCAAAGGACTCTGGATTCACAAAGCCGAATGTGCTAGCAAGAGCTTCTTGCGTGAAAGGAATCAAGGGACACCCCAGCAGCATGATCCTTCCCTTCCGCACAAATCTTACGTTGTTGTCTCACTCGGACTCACCAAAGCACCTTCACGGGCTGAATGCCATCTTCCCCTCTTGGGGGACCGGCACACGCACGTGCACACACGTGTCCCCGGTATCCCCCCAGTGGGTGGCCGCCCCCAGCAGGCCCAGCTCCCCAAGTGGCAGCATCTCTGTTCCGGGACTGTTGGAAATAATTCATATTGCTTTGCTCTGGTCTCGTAAAAAATGAAACATAGATGTGCTCTTACCCATAAAAAGCAGAAGCCTCACCCAAAATTAGTAAGGATGACGATGAGAGCCATTAGGGGCCACTCGTAAGCTGATCACGTAGGCGTCCCGCTGTGAAAGAAAGGAGCTTCCCCACGGAACTTCCCAACAAGACCAATCCGAGGCGACCTTTACCGGGCACTTCCGGCGCACTCGCACGTTACACTCAGAACCCCACCAGCCCGCGGGGGTAGGTGCCGTGCTTATCCCCCCCTACAGCTGCTGAAGTTTAGACGCAGGACGTTTAAGCTGCTTAAGGAATCACAACCATGTTCCCTTTATGAAACTTTTCTCCCAGGATACTTGTCATTCTCCCACCTCCTTCAGGTCTTGTAAATATCTCCGGGATATTTACATCTCGCTGACCAGAAAGAAGATCCGCAGGGACTGTCATTCTAATGACATTCTTTGGTCGAAAAGGCAAGTACAGTTACGTCCATAGGTCCGAATGTACTTCCTACCACGTGCTCTGTCCACGTAGCCTGGGAAGACCTATCCTGGATACGGGAGGCAAACTGGGGCTGGGTGAAGAGAAACTTCCAGGTCCCTCGGAGCTGGCTTGAGGCTGCCTGTGGAGGCCAGTGAGGGCAAGCTGGGTTTTAGCACTTCGGGGCACATGCAGGTGGTCAGTAATCTAAATGCTCTCTGCACAGCCTTCCAGGGTGCATGAAAAGTCAAAGCCTGGCCTCACAGGCTCCGTGGGGTATGGAGTGGACAGGCCCATCCTTCACTAGATGACCCTTGAGGCTGAAGGGTGGAAGCAGGAGGACATCTGGCCTCTCAGAATGTTCCTGTCCTCAGGTGTAAGGGCTGCATCCTGGCGGCACGATGGGAAGGCTGACCACAAGTTCACATACACCACGTGGGCACCTCCCAGCCCTCGGAGACGGGGAACCCTGAGCCCTGCTGGTCTCCACTGCAAAGCCGGTGGGGCCCACGGCACCTTCTAATCCCTTTCATGGCTATTCCAGATCTTGGCCATCTACCCCACACGTGCACATGTGTTCTCATTCAGGATTCAAATAACCGGGGTGGGGGGGGGGGGAGTACTTTCACACGTAAGGGAACGGAGGCTCACGTCCAGGGACCTCCCCATCATCAGACACTACGTGCTTCTCTGAGCCTAGACCTTTGGCTCCAAGAACAGTGCTCCTGTCGGGGACACACATGGGCCACCAGCACGTGATCCACTACAGACACCTGCGTCTGACGTCAGAGAGCGCCGAAGTCAGACCATGACCCCAGAATTCTCAAAACCCCATTTTCAATAAGCACTTAATGTTGGTTAGGGAGGATTCCCAAAATGCCTCTGGGCTTTTCCAGCTTCCCAGCACGGAAGCCTGAGGCTTGCCAACCGGCCTGCTTTTCGACGGGGCCGAACTTCCTCCTCCACTGACACTCCTGGGCAGAAAAGGCAAGCGCAGTTGTATCTGTAGGTCAGAATTTATTTCATACCACCTCGTTCATAGCATTTTCAAGGACAGCGTCCTGCTCAACATCATTTACGCTTGAAAAAGAGAGAAGCACAACTTGGTAAGGCACCAGGTTCCGACAGCCGGGGAGAAGACTCTGCCTTCATCTTGGCTTGGGTAATAGCTGCGTGGCTTCTCTGAAGTCTGTCAAACACAGAGAACATTACAAAAGGTTCGCTTCCACATACGTGGTAAAAAAGAGAGAAAACACTTGGGAAGTATATTGTATTTTTAAATCATGACTGGCCTACACCGTAGGAGTTAAGCGAAGGTGGCATCTTCTTAAAGCACGACTCATAAAATCTCCTCTGCAATACCCAGCTGCAAGTTTAACGATGGCTGAGCTCTGAAGTGGGTCAACTTTACATTTACCTCAAGACATACTTTTAAAAACGTTTCTGCCTGGGGCGCCTGGGTGGCGCAGTCGGTTGAGCGTCCGACTTCAGCCAGGTCACGATCTCGCGGTCCGGGAGTTAGAGCCCCGCGTCGGGCTCTGGGCTGATGGCTCGGAGCCTGGAGCCTGCTTCGGATTCTGTGTCTCCCTCTCTCTCTGCCCCTCCCCCGTTCATGCTCTGTCTCTCTCTGTCCCAAAAATAAATAAACGTTGGAAAAAAAAAAAATTAAAAACGTTTCTGCCCAAGTCACACAAAGAAACAAGAATGGAGGAAAGCGTTAAGTACAATCAATCGTACCTTTACTGTTCTATAAAACGCAGCAACATATGAAAAACGGTGGTGTTTAAAGGTCAACCCTTGAGATTTTTAGCGCCAACGGTACAGGTTGTATCAAGTTGGGTTAGAAATAAAGCGCTTGCGTAAAGCTTTCAGAACCGGGCCACACAGGCGCTTTTCACCAACAGCTTTCAACCTGTGGCCCTCCAAGGCAGAGGGTGCCCGTGGCCTCTCCAGGGGGGCCAAGAGCTGCCCCATATGCTATCACATGCATAAAATTTCTTCCAAGTTTTGTGTTCCGGCTTAAAAATTAATTTGCATTGCACTCCACGACATTTGTTTAAATACAAAAACACTGTTTAGAATGACTCCCCAAATAATTCCACCACCTCTCCCACCTGGTCTGCACAGCAGGGCGGGCGGAGCCCAGCCCGGAAAGCTATTCTCACAGATAGGTGGACCAGGCAGGCGAGAGTGCTTTTCGGGAAGTCTGTCTGGAGCATTTTCACAATGAAGCAACGTTATTCCCTCAGGTTAGAACTAAATGCTTCAGGAAACCAGCGGATTACCAATTTCAACGGATGGAAAAATAAATGGTGAACAACCCCTGTGTTTTAATTTTCAAACAAGGAAATCCGTTCATTTGATTTACGAACAGAGGCGAAAGAAGCCCCGGCCCGATCTTTTATTTCTTCCGTAGAAAAACACAAATTAGTTTTGTTAAACATAAAAAAGACAACGCAGGACCCACGGAAAGAGGAGACGCTTCTCTCCGCTGGCTCTGCAGACCTTTTCCCTAGTTTTTGAGCCGACTTTGGTGAATCTGTGTCACCCACTGCAGCCGGACGTGATAATTCAACGCGCCAGGCTACCCTTTTTGGCACTTCGGAAGCACCGCCATCACAAAAGGAAAACTATTCTTCTGATACGGTACTTGTTTCCTCCAGAAGACTAAGCTCTAAAAATCCGCCACCTCGGGGCGCCTGGGTGGCGCAGTCAGTTAAGCGTCCGACTTCAGCCAGGTCACGATCTCGCGGTCCGTGAGTTCGAGCCCCGCGTCGGGCTCTGGGCTGATGGCTCAGAGCCTGGAGCCTGTTTCCGATTCTGTGTCTCCCTCTCTCTCTGCCCCTCCCCCGTTCATGCTCTGTCTCTCTCGGTCCCAAAAATAAATAAACGTTGAAAAAAAAATTTAAAAAAAAAAAAAATCCGCCACCTTGAAGAACACAAATGGTTCACAAGCATATGGTTTTCTGGCTGTCCCACAGGAAGGATGCAGCTTCGCGAGGGGGCTGTGGTCCACCCACCCCCACCCCCCCCCACCGCCCCCCCCCCCCCCAGGCCGGCCGCAGCCGACCGGCCCCACGAGCCCGGTGACACACAGCGCCGGGCCCTGCTGCCAGGTCCCTGAAAGGCATCTGTGGACTTCACTGGTTGTCGTAACGGGTTTCAAGAGACACCCATTTTAAAACGGGTTTCAAGAGATGTTCACGTTTGGTTTTCAGGTGGCCTCAAAGATGCGTCGAGACGTAATTAAAATCCCATCTCTGAGTAGGGTATCATCAAAAAGAGAGCTGTTCAAAAAAGTCACAAAAGCAGGAACCTGAGCTTCCCTCATATCTGTTTTCTCGTGGCCGTGCTTTTTCCCATTAACCGTTTAAAAGTCTGAATCAGCAGCAAATATAGCCGTACGTACGTGCGCGTGTGCGTGTGCGTGTGCGTGTACACATTTTGGCTGACTTAAGGGAAATAAAGGTCATTGTGTCTCCTACAAACATTTGCTGCAGGCCCTTCAAGAATGTTCACTTCCCTGCAGGCAGGACAATGTAAGTGTGGACGTTGAAACGCAATTCTGACGGGTGCTCCCTGGCCGGCCCGCGTCTGGAACGTCCTTACATCGAGTAGCCCTTAATCAAGGGAGGGTCGACCACACCATTTCGCCATTGGTCCTTCTGCGCATCATAAGGCGGCCAAGTCGCATCCTTGACACCCACATCCGAGCGGGTCTCTTTCATATTAGCTATAAATTAATCCCGAGGTCTCGGAGCTCTACTTTTCCAGAGTTAGGAACATTGCTCAACTCCCTTCAGAAATATCTTGCATAATTGGCTGGTCCCTAAGCTGAAACAAACAAAACCGTCGAAGGCAAGAAAGAACACCTAAACTGAGAGCTCCACCTGTTACACGCATACACGCCTCTCCAGGTTCTACACGATAAAAGGAGTCACGTCAGCTAATATAGCTTCTAATATCGGCTTCATCTAAAAACTGCCTTTTCCGGGTTTCTTGCCAACATCATACGACACAGCAGTACTTTTTCCACCAGGACTTGGAGAGGTTTTTCATTTTGTCAGGAGTCCTGCTTTTGCGCTTCTTTGGCTGTTGCTGAGTGTCTGAGTACTGAATGCCGGCGACAATGGCCGCGTCAAAGACCTCTTTGAGGTTTTTCTGAGTCAAGGCCGAACACTCGATGTAGGAGGCGGCTTTGATCTCCTCGGCGCACAGCTTAGCTGCCTCTTCAGGCACCGGCTTCTCTTTGCATTTGTCCAGCTCAATGAGGACTTTGACATCTTCTCTGAGATCCGACTGAGTTCCAACGAGGACGATGGGGGCTTTGGGACAGTGGCATCGGATCTCGGGCACCCACTTCTCACTGACGTTCTGGAAGGATGAGGGGCTCACCACACTGAAGCACAGAAGAAAGATGTCCGTGTTGGTGTAGCAGAGGGGCCTGAGTTTGTCAAACTCATCCTGCAACCAATCAAGGCACCCAAAAGTTATTTTTTAAATCCATTCTCATTAGCAAAAAGACCCCCTTACCAATTTTTTCCTCGGAAAGGGTTATAGCAAGCCCACTGCCAGGGCCTCGGGAAGCAATCCCGCTGCTTCCCTAAGTGGGGCCCACACGCCCAGCCCCACGCAATCTGCCCAAAGTGTTCGGTGTTCTCATCAACACTCATGACCCACTTGCAACTCACCACAGAAAAAGTACTTACATCGGGTGAATTTTAGAAATAAAATTGACTTCATCTAGCCTTCAGCCCACAGTAACCCAGACTTACTCTCTCAACTGTGGTGCTTAGCCACTCTTCCAAAACTCAGACAGCATCCACACTGATCCCCAGGTCTCCAAGCTGACCCCAGTGAGCCCCGGTCTAACACAGCTCCTGTCTTCAAGAATCCAGCCCTGCCCTTAGGGTGCCTGGATGGCTCAGTCGGTTACCCGTCCCACTCGGTTTCGGCTCAGGTCATGATCTCACGGTTGTGGGGATTCAAGCCCCTTGTCGGGCTCTGTGCTTACACAGTGGAGCCTGCTTGGGATTCTCTCTCTCTCCCTCTCTCTCTCTGTCCCTCCCCCAGCCGCTGCCTCTGTCTCTCTCAAAATAAATAAACTTTAAAAAAAAAAAAAAAAAAGAATCCAGGCCTCCCTGTCCCCAGGACAGCTGTGAGCGACGCCCGCCTCACCTATCTGCACCCGTACACACTCAGGGCACACACAGTGCAGGGAAGAATTTTAATCAGACCCAAGGACAGACCGAGAATTGGAGCTGAGACCTCTCATAGGCCACCCTCACTAGCAAATCACTTACAACACTGGTTAACACATTCTCATTCTTGCTTGATGTTCCTCTTTCTTGCTTGATCTCTTTTTCTCCCTCCTTTCTTCCTTTTCTTACTTCCTTTAGCCTTTTTTTTTTACCCCTGCAAATACCAGGGGCCTCCACGCGCGGCGCTTTGGGAAGATAAAGGACCAGGGAAAGGGCATACCCACCCTACTCTTAAAATATAGAGAATTGGATGGAATAATTCTAATTCATTATAGAAACCAAGCATCGTGCTGAATATCTGCAATAGTCACCCACTTCACAGAGATGCATGCTGGACACTGGGCCCCAGGCAGGGCCAGGGGATTCACTGGGAACAGACAGACCTGGCCTCAGCCCCTGCAGAGATGTCTGCCTCCAAATCAGCATTTCTTTATAGTCTCCTGGAGTCCCATATTCAGCTAACTGAAAGCTTTCACTCACCTCTCTCATAGGAAAATATTTACATCATCTCATTCCTATTTAGAATTTCTGGGGCGCCTGAGTGGCTCAGTCAGTTAAGCGTCTGACTTCGGCTCAGGTCATGATGTCACGGTTTGTGGGTTCGAGCCCCGCGTCGGGCTCTGTGCTGACAGTTCAGAGACTGGAGCCTGCCTCAGATTCGTGTCTCCCTCTCTCTCTGACCCTCCCCTGCTCGCACTCTGTCTCTCTCTCTCTCTCTCAGAAATAAATAAACATTAACAAAATTTCTTTTTAAATTTCTATCGGTGGGGGCCCCTGGCTGCCTCAGGTCAGAAGACATATAGGACTCTCGATCTCAAGGTCGTGAGTTCAAGTCCCCCACTGGGTGCAGCGATCATGAAAAAAATAAATACATAAACGTTAAAAACAATAAAAAATAGATAAAATTTCTGTCCGTGGGCGCCAGCCATCCGCAAGTGGACTGTAACAGACCACTTCCCACTGGCCAGAAAAAGTGAAATGTCATCCAGGTTTTCATTACTGACGTGCACATTATTCCGCATCTGCAGCCTTTCTGCAGATGTAAAGAAAACCTGGATCTGTTTTTTTTTTCTTCATTTGAAGCTCCGTATTTCAGTTGTAGGGCGACAACCAACAATATTGAAGTCAGCCAGCTACAATGCTCAGGAATAAATCCGGCATTTCGGAACGTCACTGCCACGTGTCTTCTACAAACGACGGTTCAAAAAGAACAACTTAGCTTCCTTAGTGCCAACTTTGTGTGGAGGCATAAACGCAGAAACCCGACCAGGTAGACTACGGCCTCGCTCTGAAGACCTCGTAATAAAACGTTCCTTCTGTTCTCGGAGGCCTCAAAGCAAAGGCACAAGACTGAGCCCCATGTAAAGGCAGCTCCCTCAGGCAGCGGCACCTCGCTGTGAGAAGGCAGTCACCCTCGGTGGTGGCCTGGAATCCGGGCTTGCATTTCCAATAAAAAGAAAGACAAGCACAGAGGCTGGGCCCTGTGACAGGCCTTTGGAAATCTGGCTCCCCAGACCTCTGGGGAGTCTGGCTAAGGGGCTCCGGGAGCCGAGCAGAAATGAAACCCTCCTCCTCACGGCCTGCCCAGAAACCTTAGATATTTGCTGAAATAAATGCAATGTGCACATGGGGGACGAGGTCAGTGGAACGCACGCCCAAGGTGCTGAGGGGTGAGGCCCAGTGACTGGCATGCACCTGCCGGGTCGGCAGGAAGACGCACAGAATTCCGTCAGGGGCGGGGCGGGCCGGACAGGCAGCTCAACAGTAACGTTGGTCAAGCTGCAACCTGATTTTTTTTTTTTTTTTTGGTACCATAGAGATTTTTCCTTTTTTTTTTTTTTTTTTAATTTTTTAATGGTTATATTTATTTTTGAGACAGAGAGAGACAGAGCATGAGCAGGGGAGGGGCAGAGAGAGAGAGGGAGACACAGAATCCGAAGCGGGCTCCGGGCCCTGAGCTGTCAGCACAGAGGCCGACGCGGGGCTCGAACTCCCAAACCGTGAGATCATGACCTGAGCCGAAGTCGGACGCTCAACCGACTGAGCCACCCACGCGCCCCCCCATAGAGATTTTTCTAAGTGCCTCACGGGTCAAAAGGCTGAAGGACTTTCAGCTTCTCCTGGTAATGCCACCGCGAACTACTCCTATTTCAGTGACGGTCCTCTCTCTTCTGCCAAAGGTATGTTTTGCAGAGCCCTCAGTCTCCGATCTATTCTCACTCAAGTAAGACTGCGAGTCCAGGGTTAAGAGCTCCTCGTAAGGTCTCATACGCTCACCTACCTCCCTGACAGGAAGACCCGAAGGCACAAAAAGCGATTTCTAGTTCCTCATGCAGCCAAGGAGCGCCACATTCTTGCTCCGAGCTTCCCTATGAAACCAGGGCATTTGGGCCCCAGGTTAGGGCTATCTGTGCTCACATTTCCCTGGGTTGGGACTCAGACGTGACACAAGTCATAAGGCTACTGTGAGGACTGCCTGAAGGGGTGGGGGCGGGGGGGGGGGGTCCACTGGTTGAGTCAACATCAGGGAAAGACAGCAGGTGTCAAATCAAGTCCCTTAAAAGGCAGTTTATCAGATCTGGATTAACTAAGGAAGTTGAGAAAGAACTACCACTTGGACCGGCTTTGCTGTGAGTCCAAATAAGTCCCAAATGACACCTGGGGTGTAGGGGAAAAATGACTTTATCTTAGCAACCGTGTAGGTTTCATAAATAGTTTTTGAAGTTAGTTTTCTACACGTCTTTAGATGGTCACCTCCTCCGTTACATAATAAGGTATGCGTTACTAACCAATACGTCAGTTAAGAAATACAGTCCAGGGGCGCCTGGGTGGCTCAGTCGGTTGAGCGTCCGACTTCGGCTCAGGTCATGATCTCACGGTTCGTGGGTTCGAGCCCCGCGTCGGGCTCTGTGCTGACAGCATAGAGCCTGGAGCCTGCTTCGAATTCTGTGTCTCCCTCTCTCTCTGCTCCTCCCCCGCTCATGCTCTGTCTCTCTCTCTCTCTCCTTCAAAAGTAAATTTAAAAAAAAAAAAAAAAAAGAAAGAAATACAGTCCATCTCAATGAAAACATCACTGGGAGAGCAAGAAAAAAAAAAAAAAGAAAACAATTTCCAAATAAACCAAAACGTACCAACTTGCGCCAAAATCCTTCTATTTCCCTGAACAATTTCTTCATGAAAATGTCTCCAAAATTATTCTCGTGCTCCCCCACTTTCAGACAGACCATACTACGACAAATCAAACCCCGCCTCAATAATTCAGGATCGTTTCCACAAAGCGGTCCCGATGAGACTCCTATGCCTCTTCCAAAACTGCTCAGAGGTTTTCTCCCCAGACCCACCTGTCCTGCACCCCGAGCCCACGTTGCCTTCCGCCTTATGGAACTTCGCTGGTTTCTTTTCACAAGTTCTCCTCACTGGTCTGTCTTCCCTCCAGACTGCAAAGTCTTGTGAGGGGCGGGCCCAGGACCTCAGTTAGCACTTCCCCAAGACCTAGCTCTCCTTTGTCTGTCTCCATGCGAAACCGAGACTCAGCCCTGTTATGTGGCAGGCACCATGCAGGCAGAACCCCAACTTAGGAAGCCGTGTCTGCGGCAAGAACCAACATGTAACAGGAGAGCCCCATCAGTGGGCAGGGATGTCACTGAGCTGCTTGCTCCCCGGCCCCCCCCCCCAGGGGTCCCCAGTAACTGTGCCTTCTCGGGCCGTTAAGCTCCTCCTTCCTGCTTTAGCAGGGATGCCTGTATTTATCGATGTGCTCCTCTGACGTCACCTGGAAGGTCAGAAAATCAGACACGGAGCAGGAAAAATATTCCCACTTTATGCAAAGCCATACAGCGTCCGCTATAAATACGAGGAGAGCGTCCAGAAAAGATGAAACATTGCAACGGTGGTGTTCTTTGCGTTCTCTTTTGCACAGACTACACACGGTGTTTGATTTTCCCTGCTGCGGCCGAAGGGGAAGGATGAGGAGAGAAAGAAGAGGCCGGGCTACCACTCCCGCCGCTGTGGCCCCCGCCAAACCAGCGATGAGCTGGAGACCAGAGCTGCTCAGGCTTGTATCACCTGGAGGTTTGCACTCGCTGTCCCCAGGCTAGGTGAGCAGTGTGGAAGTCCTGGCTGGGACGAGGCACTGGAGAATACTGGAAGGCCAACCTCTTAAACACGGAAGGTCACGTGACGATACCTCAGAAAGTGAAGTGGGCCCTTTTACGGGCCTACAAAGTGCCCCTCAGCATCTGCTCTAACAAAGTACAGGAAGGACTACATGTTTGTTAACTGTCACTTTGACCAACTCAAGAGACAGCACCCTGGGTTCTCACAGGGAACGAGGAGACCTCGGTGACGAGCGCCATGCCAAGGGAGGACGGGGTGATGATGAGTCCCTGGAGCTCGTCGGGGAACACCCGAATCCCCATTGCTCCCTGGGTGTCCGATCCAAGTGCCTAACCTTCCCACGATTTGGAAAGACTAAGTCCAGGTTCATTCATGACTCTGGTGCAGGACAGCTTTGACCCCTGCATCTGCTTCAGGGAACGAAGGTGGCCCTAGCGAGTCAAACCATGGCTTAGGAAACACCATCTTTTTCTTATTCATTTATTTATTTACTTACTTATTTATTTATTATTTTTGAGACAGAGAGAGACAGAGCATGAGCAGGGGAGGGTCAGAGAGAGAGGGAGACACAGAATCCAAAGCAAGCTCCAGGCTCTGAACTGTCAGCACAGAGCCCGACGCGGGGCTCGAACTCACAGACCACGAGACTATGACCTGAGCCGAAGTCCGACGCTTAACGGACAGAGCCACCCCGGTGCCCCAAAACTCCATCTGTCTCTTGAGCCAATTTCTTTAATATGTGGCTGGTTGACTTCCAATGAAATGATTACATCGCCAACTAACTTTGAGAAATGATCACAGAGCATCAGTGATAATTTTTAATAAAAACCAGAGAGTAAATAAGGTCAGAAACGCCTGTGAGAAGAGAACTGTTCTTCACCCTGTTGTCTCCGTCTTGCCCGAGCAAAGCTGGGCCAAACCCGGTTTTACTAGCTCAGGGTTTTATCCCCCTCCCCGTCACCCTCTCAGGGGTGGGTCCACTTCCTGAGGCTTTAGAATGACCCCGTTTATGCAAGGAGGGTATTCTGAGGCTTTTCAAAGGCTGGTTCCCTTCCCACCACTGAGCCGCGACGATACACTAACCTGCCCGGCAGTGTCACAGAGCTGGAGTCTCACAGGCCGTCCGTCCACAGAAACCACCGCTTAAAAACAAGATGAAAACAATGATCGGGGGGGTGTCCTTTAACCCCTTTCAGGAAAACCATTGTTTCAGCTGCAACTACCAGTCTCCCTCCAAACCCTTTGGTTATTCTGGGTCCCCTAATGAATTAAAGACTGGTCTAAAACAAGGAGGCCCCCATGCAGGCACTTTTGTATACAACCCTCCTGGGCTGGCACCTCACGGCACCGACCGGATGAGGCCGCAAGCCCCTGAGCCATCGGATGGCACCCCAGAAGGGCCTGCACTCTTCTCCCAGCCCCGGAAGATTTATTTGCCCGTCACACTAGTTTCAAAACACCTAAAAGGGGGCGCCTGGGTGGCGCAGTCGGTTGAGCGTCCGACTTCGGCCAGGTCACGATCTCACGGTCCGTGAGTTCGAGCCCCGCGTCGGGCTCTGGGCTGATGGCTCAGAGCCTGGAGCTTGTTTCCGATGCTGTGTCTCCCTCTCTCTCTGCCCCTCCCCCGTTCATGCTCTGTCTCTCTCTGTCCCAAAAATGAATAAATGTTGAAAAAAAAAGTTTACCTTTAAAAAAAAAACAAAAAAACAAAAAAAAACCACCTAAAAGCAACACTGGGGGGTAAATGGGAACCAACCTTGCCGTTTTAACTCAGTGGGAAGCCTCACAAATAATTCTGTTTTCCCTTGGGATCTGTTCCAAGACTTCATGGTTTATCAGAAAATTGTAGCTTGTTTTGAGAACACGAGCAAACACAGGCTGCCTGCATTGTCCTGTTTATGGAAGCGGGCCCTGCTCATCTCACCCTGTCGGCTCAAAGAGAGGATTAAAAAAGAAAAGAAAGCCTGTCCACCTTTCCACTGGGATGGGGTACTGGGCAGGGCCTGCCTCAGGGCACAGCCTGAGGTTTCTATTTGAATTAAGCGCCCAAGTTTGTCTCAGTACAACTTTCTCAGTTCTTTTAATGTTTACACTGATCAGCTGGGAGGAGGAAAGGGGGGGGGGGAACCCAAAACTGTTTAGGTGGCAAACCCATTAGGTGTGGCACACTTTCATCTAGGGTACCCAAGCCCTTGCCATTGGGACTATGTGGTCAAGAAACATTTCTTTTTTTTTTTTTTTTTTCCTTGAAGAGCAAGAGGGAGTGTTTCACACTAGCCTCTGTGGATTTTCACGTTTTTGTGAATTTCAAAAAAAAAAATCCCCAAAACCCCTTTATCTTTGTTTCCACCAAACTAAAACCCAGCATACCATACTTAAGAGCTGTAAATAGCTTAGAGATAACTGAAAAGATACTAAGACATCAGAAACACAGCCAATGAGGGAGATGGAAGTAGGGGCAGTGGGGCCAGGGGAGAGGGACTCGGAAGAAATTGGGTTTACTCTCCAGGTTTAACCCGGACCGAAGCCTTTACCAGGGCCGTTTCCACCAAAGCGAGTATTTTCTGCCGTCTCCGTGGCTCTTTAAAGCGGAGACGCCCATGGTCACGGGAACCGCCAAAAGGAAAGGACCGACTCTGGGGCCACAGGTAGGGCCACCTGCGCGTCACCTTCCCACTGAAACTCGGCAGCGGCGCCAGCAACGTCGACCTGACGCAACTTTCCTACGCAGCAAACTGACCAGGCAACCTGAACTCGACCTGATACTCGCTCGTCTGCTACTAAATTGCCCGACCATTTCTTTTCGCGTAGGCTCTGTCCCCCGTACCCCGCCCCCTCCGCCAGGCTCCGGCTTTAGGGTTCCCCACTGCCTCTGGAGGCTCCGCGCTCGCCGGGTCCCCGAGGCTCGGGAAATGCCCGGCGCTCCGCGCTTGGTCGGCTTCCCAGCTGGAGCCCGCCCGGTCCCCCACCCCCCCGCCCCGGGACCCTCGCGCCGCCCTCCCCGCCCCCCCACCCCGCGGCCATCGGCACCGCAGACCGCGGCCCCGCGCCCCCGGCCCCGCTCACCCGAGAAGTTGTCGAAGGCGGTGGGGATGTACTCGGTGGGGTAGCCGTTGGTGGTGTAGCTCACCACCAGGCTCGTCTTGCCCACGGCGCCGTCGCCGACGAGCACGCACTTGACGCCGCGCCCCTCGGCACCGCCCGCGCGCCCCCGGCCCCCCGGCGCCCCGGGCCCGCGCCCCCCGCGCGCCCCGCGCTCCCGGCGCGGCGGAACGGGCGGCGCCTCGCAACGGCCCGGGAATGCGGGGTCCCCCTGCTGCGGGGGCATCGGTGCGCGCGCTCGGGCGTGCAGGCGCGAGCGAGCAGGGCCCGGCCCGCCCGCCCCTCGGTCCCGGAGCCCTCCGAGAGGGACGAGCTGTCACCGACCGCGGTGGGCGCGTGCCCGGCCCCCGAGAGCGGCGGTTCCAGGCCACACGCTCCCAGACAAAGGCGGCCGGGGTGGGTCGCGGCTCTGGGCTCGGGCGGCGCCACCTGGCTCCGCTCCGCGCGGTCAGAGGACTGCGGGCCGGCCGAGCGCCGTGGAGCCCGAGCGCTCTGTCTCCTCCCGGCTTCCCGGCGACACGACGCGTGGGGGGCGGGAGGGGAGGGGAAAGAGGCGGGTCCGGCCCGGCCGCTCTGTCCCCGCGCCGAGGCCACAGCGCCCCCCGCCTGCGCGCCGGGCCCCTGCACCCGGGCCAGAGGCGGTGCTACGCCGGGCGGGTGAGGAGCGCGGTCGCCGGCTCCGGGCCGAACGGACCCTCGCTGCAGGGGGTGCGGCTGCCGCCCGCTCTGGGGGTGGACCCTGAACACCCACTCCGGGGCGCGTGGCGCGGAGGCGACGGGTGGCCGAAGGCAGCCTCCGCCCACCCCCCCGGCGGCCGAGACTGACACCACCGCCGGCGTGACCGAAGCGGTTCCGCCTTGTTGCGGCCACGCGGGCGGGGAAGCGCCGCAGCCTGTGCCGTGGGGGCCCCATGCTGGCCACAGTGCTTCACCCACGGGGGAAATGAAGCGTCTTGGGGACACGCCCGCAGGAGACTGAATTAAAAGGCAACTTTTTAAAGTCTTCGCTACCGCCCATCGTGTGATTTTTCTTCTAAGATCATTTGTGCTCCAGTCGTTTGGGAACAAAATGATGTCAGGTCCAGCGCTATTGCTCGTTGGGCATGCCATGAACCAGCAAAGTAATTTGTAGGTTCAATTTCTTCTTCTGCGTAAATGTTGTTTGGAGACATTAATATCATGGGGGGCGGGGAGTCCCATTTGTCTCTGACGCCTTCCTCCTACATTTAGTCAACAGTCCACGCAGAAAACAGGGGAGCCTGGTTCTAGTCAGGACGCAAAGGCTTCTCGGGGTTTACAGGTGGTTTAAGAAGCGTCACACACTATTCGCAGAAATACTGGCGCTACAACAGCGACGACAATAACAATAACAGCAGGAGCTAATAGATATTGAGCCTTTATGTGACAGACACTGTTGGAAGCCCTCTGCCCGAACTCATTTGTTTAATCTTCACGTGACTTATACCCATTCTACAGATGAGAAAATCTCAGGCTCAGAGATATTTTAGAAATGCCCAGGTTCCACAAGCTGTCAAGTGGCAGCGACAAGATCCAAACCCAAATAGTCTAGCTCCAGAGCCTAAGCTCTTGGTTTTTCCAAGTTCTTACTTACATTGCAGTCAGTTAACATCCGGTGTAAGGTTAGTTTCAGATGTACAATATAGTGATTCAGTGATCCTATACATTTCAGTGCTGAGACTATGCAGCTATGGGGACATGGGGAGATTCTGTTCAAGGGACACAAAGCTTCAGTTACACGAGATAAGTTCTGGAGATCTAATGTACAGCGATGGGACTGTAGTTAACAACATTGTACTGTCCTACTTGAAATTTGCTAAGAGGGCAGATCTCCAATTTCTCACCACCCACACACAAAGGTAACTATGTGAGGTGATGGATAATGTTAAGTGCCTTGACTGGGGTGAGTATTTCACTGCGTATATAGGTATTAAATTATCTAATTGTATACCTTCGATGTGCACAATTTTTGATTGTCAACTATACTGGAGGAAAAGGATATGCAGGTAAAAGAATGTTGAAAAATAGTGTTATGGAGCGGTGTGTCAGGCAGCTTATTAAAATGTTTTCTTGCGGGTTTTTCTTGATGTTTATGGTATTTGTTGGCCTTTTAAGTTTTATAGCTCATTTTAAATGAATATTTTTTTAATGTTTATTTATTTTTGAGGGGGAGAGAGAGACAGACCGTGAGTGGGGGAGGGGGAGAGAGAGAGGGAGACAGAATCTGAAGCAGGTTCCAGGCTCTCCATGCTTTCAGCACAGAGCCTGATGCGGGGCTCGAACTCATGAACTGTGAGATCATGACCTGAGCCCAAGTCGGACGCTTAACCGACTGAGACACCCAGGTGCCCCTGAATATTTATTTTGGTACCTAATCGTCGAATTGATATTTTTCTCTTAAAGAAGGCCCCCAAATTTGATAAGCTTTTAGGCTGTACAAAATTTTGCTTTACCCCCTACATCTGGCCATATGTTAATTTTTGTATCCTATAGCCTTTGACTCCTGCTTTACTCCCTTTTTAAAAAGTTTTGTTCAATTTATTTAAACTGAAAAAAAAAATTCCCCCATTTCTCCCACCCCCACCACCTCCCACCTCTTGCAACCACCAATTAGCTCTCTGTATCTGTGAGCTTATTTGGGTTTTGTTTGGTTGATTTGGTTGGTTGGTTGGTTGGTTGGTTGGTTGGTTTAGATTTCACATGTGAGATCATACAATATTCGTCTTACTCCGTTTGACTTATTTCACTTATCAAAATGCTCTCAAAGCCCATCCATGTTTCCACAGATGGCAAGATTTCATTCTTTTTTTTTTGCGGCTGAATAATATTCCATCGTGCGTGTATATATAATACATTTTCTTTATCCATTCTTCCATTGAAGGACACCTAAGTTGTTTCCATGTCTCCGTTAAAAATAATGTTGCAACAAACTGAGGGTTGATGGAGGGGGTGGGTGGGAGGGAGGGGAGGGTGGGTGATGGGCATCGAGGAGGGCACCTGTTGGGATGAGCACTGGGTGTTGTATGGAAACCAATTTGACAACAAATTTCATATTTAAAATAATAATAATGTTGCGATGCCTAGGGAGGCGCAGATACCTTTTTGAACTAACGTTCTCACTTTCCTTGGATAAATTCTCAGAAGTGAGATGGCTGGATCATATGGTGGTTCTATTTTTAATTTTTTGGAGAAACTCCATACTGTTTCCATAAAGACTGCACCAATTTACGTTCCCACCAAGCAAGGTACCCAGGGTTCCCTTTTCTCCGAATCCTTGGCGACATTCGTTCTTTCACGTCTTTTCCATTATAACTATTCTAACAGGTATGAAGCGGTATCTCATGGTGGTTTTGATTTGCGTTTCCCTGATGATTGATGCTAGTAAGCATCTTACCACGTACCTGTTGGCCATCCACATGTTTTCGGGAATATGTCTGTTTAGATCTCCTGCCCATTTTCTCATCGGATTGTTTGCGAGTTTGTTCGCTGTTGAGTTTCTATGCGTTGTTTACATATTTTGGGTATTAGCCCCTTATCGCACAGATGACTCACAACTACTTTCTCTCCTTCAATAAATTTACTTTTTCGTTTGGCTGATGGTTTTCTTTGCGGTGCGGAACCTTTTCAGTTGCACTCCCTTGTTTATGCTGTCCCCTACTAGGTTGAATATTGTCACATCCCCACTCATTTCGCCCCCTCTTTCTCGATGCAGCTTAATAAACTGCAGCCTTATCAAAAATACCCAGAACGAATTCTCCCCCTATTTATAAGAACCTGATGCTGGTGACTCGGGAGAGCAGGCTCCACGCTTCACGGTGTGGTACGTCATTCCAGGTGAAAAGTGGAGAAGCCGCCTGGGGCACCAGAAACCCAACTGAGGTCAGGCCCTGCCCTCCAAGTATGTGGGTCCAAACCGAATGATACTTTTTACATTTATTTTCTGTCTGTTTCCTCTCGCAAGGACTTTATTTTGTTTATCCCTACACCCCACACTCAGAATCACGAGACTACTATTTCTATTGCTTCTGTTACACAATCAAATCTGTGTCTTGAGGCGATGACTAGGAAAGACCATTTCTCTGCTCTCTTTTAAGAATGCATTACCCGGGGCGCCTGGGTGGCGCAGTCGGTGAAGCATCCGACTTCAGCCAGGTCACGATCTCGCGGTCTGTGAGTTCGAGCCCCGCGACGGGCTCTGGGCTGATGGCTCAGAGCCTGGAGCCTGTTTCCGACTCTGTGTCTCCCTCTCTCTCTGCCCCTCCCCCGTTCATGCTCTGTCTCTCTCTGTCCCAAAAATAAATAAACGTTGAAAAAAAAATTAAAAAAAAAAAAAAAAGAATGCATTACCCCTCCTGTATCCCAATTTGACTTCACCATGACTGCACAATTGATTCAGTGTCTCCACTGGGTCTTGAGTGTAGGAAGTATGGGAAATGCTGGCAATTGCCTGGGCACAGAATTTCCACTCTTTTTTTTTTTTTTTCATGTTTTTATTTTATTCTTGAGAGAGAGCACAAGCGGGGGAGGGGCAGAGAGAGGGGGGCAGAGGATCTGAAGTGGGCTTTGCACGGACAGCAGAAACCCTGATGTGGGGCTCAAACTCACGAACCTTGAGATCATGACCTGAGCTGAAGTCGGCTGCTCAACCAACTGGGCCGCTCAGATGCCCCACAGGATTTCCATTCTTAAGATCTCATCCCTGGGGCGCCTGGGTGGCTTAGTCACTTGGGCGTCCGACTTCCGCTCGGGTCATGATCTCGCGGTTTGCGAGGTCGAGCCCCACGTCTGGCTCTGTGCTGACAGCTCAGAGCCTAGAGCCTGGTTCGGATTCTGTGTCTCCCTCTCTCTCTTCCCCTCCCCTGCTCATGCTCTGTCTCTCTCTGTCTCAAAAATAAATAAAACATTAAAAAAAAAAAAAATCTCATCCCTGTTTGGCCCTCCAGCTCAGGTGTGAACATCTTCCACCCCACCCCAAACCCTTCTTCCCACTCTTCCAGAATCCCACCATTGCCCGACACACCCAGGCCAGGAGCCTGCACCCCTTTCCCCCTTCTTTCTCTGACTTATCCCTGTTTATGACACAGGTCTCAGCTGAGACGTCACTTCCTCCGGGAAGTGTTCCCTGACCCCCTGACATTGACGTACCTGTGCTTTGCTTCACCAAACTCCTGAACTCCAACACATTTTCTAGTATTTTTTTTCCAGAAAGTTCTTCTACCTGTTCCACTAGCAAAGATTATCTAATTTTGAAATCTACTAATTATCGTGAATTTATAACTTGTTTACCAATGTAGTAAAACAACCGTCCTAAGGGAACCTTCACTGTGTATATTTCACCTTTCTATCTTTTCACATATTCAAGAAGTAAGCTACCATAATTTTTTAATGAATGCATCTCTTGCCAGGATCCATCATCAGATTCAATACAAAGGTGTTTTCTCTGCTATTTATATACTATTTCACCATTTACCCATCTCTACTAAATAAATAGCAGCAGATAACCAAAGCAGAAGTGCATGGTTTCTGGAACTGTCATGTTAACAGGGCACATAGCTATGTGTGTTTACTCTTGTTTGTTTGTTTGTAATTATTTATTTTGAGGGGGGGAGAGCGCAAGTGGGGGAGGGGCAGAGAGAGGGGGAAAGAGGATCCAAAGCAGGCTCTGCGCTGACGGGCTGCCAGCAGTGAGCCCGACGTGGGGCTCGAACTCACGAACCGCAAGATCATGACCTGAGCTGAAGTCGGACGCTCCACTGACGGAGCCACCAGCCTCCCCTCCGTGTGTTTATTCTTTCTTCAAGCCTTAACTCTTTGCCTTGGACAAACTAACCTCGTATCTTTTCTTCACCAGTGCCCTAATTTTAAAATGTCCTATGAGAGTCCACCAGTTAGAAAATTACTTCTCGTAAACTGAAGATTCTGAGCTGTGTTGTCTGTCGCCAACGGGACACTGCCGCTTCCACTTGAGGCTGGGACTGCGTTTCCCAGAACATCCTTCTCCGCGCGGTTGCAGGCTAAAGATGTCCAATAAGAGGAGCTCCCCGGGGATTTGGAAGGTGGCAGGGTAGCAGGAGAGGGTCGTATGGCCAAGCATGATGGCAGACACACACAGAGGGGCCCGGCACGCCTGCACTCTCCTCCCGCTCTGTGCCCACCTCCCCATGCTTGCAGCAGCCCCGAGCCCACCCCCTGTCACTGCCCCCCCAGAGGCTAGAGCTCCCACACTCACTTGTCAAGCTCGCCTTTCATGGCCGCGTCTGCATGGCTACTGGGTTTTCTCTCAAGTTCTAGCTGGTACCCTACACCAGTTAGCAGCTCTCTAGTAACTCCCAAATTCATGAAATCTCCTCTTCTTAGCCCCTGTACCCTGCAGTGGCTGTTTTCCTAACTGAGCCCTGGCCATACCCTTAGTCTCTCTTTTCCCACTGGGTATGCCATCATAGGGGGAAAAAAATTGACAAGGAAACTAATCTTGGCATTTCCCACTGGAAAAGGAGGGGGGAATCGTATAAACGGCATCAAACCATCAGCTGGTCCACGAGTAGGTCCTTGTCCGTAATCACAGACCCCTTAACTCTTCCATCAGCTAGTATTATGGTAAGGGGTCACGGACGTGGTTCAACATGTTGGTTTAGGTGCCCCTGTTTCCAGATGTCCTTTTGTCACTTGCCATCACCCTGTTGGTAACTAGAAAGAATAAATTAAGAGCTCCCATCGGCAGGATGAAATTTTCAGATGTGAAAATCAATCGTTAACTCGGATTGTAAGAAATATATCTGAGGGGCGCCTGGATGGCTCAGTCAGTTGAGCGACCGACATCGGCTCAAGTCATGATCTCACAGCTTGTGCGTTCAAGCCCCGCGTCGGGCTCTGTGCTGACAGCTCAGAGCCTGGAGCCTGCTTCGGATGCTGTGTCCCCTCTCTCTGCCCCTTCCCCACTCATGCTCTGTCTTTCTCTGTCTTAGAAATAAATAAAAACATTAAAAAAGAGAAAGAAATATATCTGAAAAGAAAATGTATTGTTTCTACTGATCAGATATTAGCTAGGCTGTACAGCAGTGATAATAAACTCAAAATCTTAATGTCTAGAAACAGAGGAGCTATTTTGGGGTCATGCAAAGTCCACTGCAGACCTAGTGGTTCTCCAAGGCAGCTCCCTTCCAAATGGTGACTCAGGGATCCGATCTGCTTGTGTCTTGTAACCTGGGACACATGGTTTCCAGGAAAGAGAAAACGGCAGGTCGCATGCCAACTATTAAATGCTTCCTCTCAGATATGACTTCAGCCTACAGCTCTGCATGCACCATGCATGCGACAGCAATTTTGTACGGGTTCAAAACAGGAAATAATCTAAGTGTCAAAATGGTAAAGTGGGTAAGTTCATTTTGGAATTTATGTTGTACTATTTCAGTCCAGAAAATGAACGAACTGCAGATGAATACAGCGCTAACGAATCTCACTCACATAATACGGAGTATAAGAAGCCAGATACAAAAAAGTGTGAACGATCTGATTTGATATATATAAAGTTTAGACAGGAGACAAACTAAACAGCATTAGAAGTCAGAGTAATTGAGGATAATTGTTACATTTGGAAAGGAGAGGGGGCCATAGGGGGCTTCTGATGTTCAGATACGTTCCGAGTGGTGGTTACATAGGTGTTTGCTTTATAGTAATTAATTATTACACTATATACTTGTTTTATTCACTTTTATGAATTTCATCATATGAATGCATTCACTTTTATGAATTTCATTATAGTCATTATAAATGATTAAAAATATTCAAACCGGGGCGCCTGGGTGGCTCAGTCGGTTAAGCGTCCGACTTCAGCTCGGGTCACGATCTCACGTTCCGTGAGTTCGAGCCCCGCGTGGGGCTCTGGGCTGATGGCTCAGAGCCTGGAGCCTGCTTCCGGTTCTGTGTCTCCCTCTCTCTCTGCCCCTCCCCCGTTCATGCTCTGTCTCTCTCTGTCTCAAAATAAATAAACGTTAAAAAAAATTTTTTTTAATAAATAAAAAAATAAAATAAAATAAAAATATTCAAACCTAAAAATTGTATTAAGTAGGACTGATGGGTGTTTGCATTTAAAGAACTATTTGCTTTAGCCCTAGCACAGTACTAACACACCTTTTGAACTAGATAACAAACTCTTAAAGTGAAATTTAAACAGTTTTTTAAAGTTTATTTACTTTTAAGAGAGAGAGAGAATGTGAGCCGGGGAGGGACAGAAAGAGAGGGGGACACAGAATCCGAAGCAGGCTCCAGGCTCTGAGCTGTCAGCACAGAGCCCGACGCGGGGCTCGAACTCACCGTGAGATCATGCCCCGAGCCGAAGTCCGACGCTTAACTGACTGAGCCACCCAGGCGCCCCTTAAAGTGAAATTTAAATGTGGTGGGATTGCCCCAGATCCTATCTAGACAAACCGTTCCCACGTATCATGAAGTCCTGCTGTACGTAATTTACATCTCTAATAGTTATTTTTAATATGTGCATCATCTTCCAACAAGTGCTGTTTATAGGTGTTTTAAAATTTTCAACAAACTAAACTGGTCCTGCAGGATTATTGCAAAAGACAGGAATGGCAATTCATAGACATAAGTTCCTGGAGGAAAATGAGAGCACCAGGGAGGGCCCTCGGAGGGATGGCAGGCAACTTGGCACTGAGAACTCGCTGGAGAGGAAAGGCCGGAATCACCGCCAATGTCAAAACCAGACGTCAGACGTCAGCAAGGCAGGCTGAGCCACACTGCGGGCACCTGTCCCCCTCCTCGGCCTTGGTTTATTTTCCTCTTTAAAATCCCCACTCTGGGTCTTCCCAGCTGTTGCAACTCTGCCATTGGTGGGAAACACCAAGTCCGTACCCTAAGACCTGTTGCAACATTCTGGATTTGCCCTCCCAGCTGTTCTGACCTTTTTGATAGAAAAGCCTCCTTCCCAGACGTTTGCAGCAACTGATATGCTTCCAACGTCCCTCCCCAAACACACATCACAGAACCTCCCCAGGCCAAACATTTCCCAGCTGTCCAAATCCTTACACATGATAAGAACTCCTCAGAAACCCCTCTTAGCTATTGCAAAACCTTGACCTCCTCTCATTTTTCAGCCACCCTGAAGATAAGAAGTACCATGCAATCACTTCCCAACAAGTGTAATCACCAAGCTAGCAATTCTGAAAGAACAGGACTGTCCTGCTCCCTGCCAGAAACTGCAACCATCTCTCTTTTCGAGATCGTCCCCGCCGAGGGCCAGGAAGCACCCCCAATCCTACGACAGGGAAGAGAAGGGAATTTTCCTGTTTTCCCATAGTTGTCAGAATGCATTGCTGGGTTTGCACGGACAGTGTAACACACAGAATGAGTGTGTGCACGTTCAGATGCTTTACAAACCTGCCTCAGTTCGTCTTTGAGAAGAAATCGTGTAGCAGGAGGCCCGTTTTTTCTGTCATATATATCCAAAAAGGAGTGGGTCAGAAGGTGAATACTGTGTCTGCACATTGGAATTGTGCCATGAATTTTATTTGCAAGGTAAAGGAGTGTGGATGTTAGCTACCTTATTGGATGGAAGGATCCAACTCATGAACTTGATATGAATCAGCAATAATGAATCAGTTGGTTAAGTGCCTGACTTCGGCTCTGGTCATGTTCTCACGGTTCCTGGGGCCCACGTTGGCTCTATGCTGACAACTCAGAGCCTGGAACCTGTTTCGGAGTCTGTGTCTCCCTCTCCATCTCTGTCCCTCCCCTGCTTGTGCTCTCTCTTTCTCTCTCTCTAGTAAATAAACATAAAAAAAATTTTTAAGAGTAATAAAATTAACAAAAAGTAGAATATATGTACATCATGCCCTGATGAAATGTTTTCATATGTGCGTATTGCAAATTTAAAATCATGTTTACCTATGCATTAAAGTAATTCCAGAGACACTGGTTGCGGCCCTTTGTTAACGTAAGGACTTGTTAAGGACCAAATATTTTGTTTACCATTTTTCCTGTCGTTCTAAAATTTTGTTACTTCAGGTGGCTCTCTAATCAATCAAAATTGGAAATCAATCAAAATATTTTACAGAGTTATCCCAGTCCGGAGAGCCCTTTCTATTGTCTTTACCTACCTGACGAAATCTTAGGCATCTTTGTAGGTCTAGCAGGAGCCAATGGCCAATTTGCTATCTTTCTGTCCTCTGTGTTCACCACCTTGGGAAGTGCCCTTCTTGGTATGCTCACCCCTCACAGATGGGCTCTGCAGACATGGAAGGTAAAGAAAGGTTCACAGTTTCACTAGGGAGGCTTCCAAAGCTGGGAGGGTGGGAGTAAGGGGGAGGGGCTCTGTGCCAATGGCCCCTGGTATTGCGGCCACCATGGCTTCTGGAAATGACTCCTAGAGCTGTATACCTCCCAAGCATGGCAGGGAACCAGATTTGGGCACCACTGGGTGAGAAATACTTCTGGGCCATTCCTCCCCTAGGAACATAGAACGAGCCTTATTATCATTGGGATCTAGTTTCTGTAGAATTTGAAACCCTGCCCTTTGGGACTCGAGGGTGCAGAGCGAATTCCTACCACACATTCTAAGAGAGCGCCTTCAAATTCCTGAACCTGAAATAACCCAGAAGATGAATACGAGCAGCAGGCAAGATTTCTGTTGATTAAAAATATTAGTTTCCTTTTCCTTGAACCCTTCTAACAGTAGCCCTGAGATTTTGAAAGCACGTGGAATAAAATGAGATGAAATGAAATGAAATGAAATGAAATGAAATGAAATGCAGAGAAAGGCTACCAGACAAGACTGAAATAGGTGGCTTCGCTTGGCTCCAGCGAAGGACATGACGTCAATCAACGTGATTTGGCTCACCTCGGCCCATATCTGTTGAACGCGTCTACATGTCAGGGGGTGTATTTAAGGTCTAAAAGAACAGAGATCAACCTAGTGAAACAGGAGCTTCCAAATCATACATATTTAATATAAATACAAACGTTACCTTATCTTAGGAGGGAACTTCAAAACCCACTCCCACTAGATTTAGATTAATTCAAAGGGAACTTTCTCGAGCCACCACGGGTGTACCCTTTCTTCCCAGGCAGTGGGACTTTCCTCTCTACAGAAGGGATATTGTGTGGGAGGAATGTCATTAAATTCACTCACTTAGGACATATTGATTAAGCTGCATGTGAGGCCTATGGTTCTGAGGACATGTCAATCAGCACAACAGACAAGTAAGTGAATTACGTATCATGGTAGGGGATGAAAAGCACCATAGAAGAGAGCAAGCAGGGAAAGAGAACGGGGATGAAGCATGTTTTTTTTTTTAATGTTTTATTTTATATTTGAGAGAGACAGAGAGACAGAGAGCGAGCAGGGGAGGTGCAGAGAGAAAGGGAGACACAGAATCCGAAGCAGGCTCCAGGCTCCGAGCCGTCAGCACAAAGCCCAACTCGGGGGTCGAACTCACGAGCAGTGAGATCATGACCCGAGTCGAAGTCAGACCCTCGACCGACTGAGCCACCCAGGCGCCCCAAGGGATGGAGTATGTCTTAATCAGGTAGTCAGAGGAGGCCTCACACAAGTTACATCTAAGCAAAGACTTCGAAGGATGGAGGGGAGTAGGTGTGTGGGTGTCTGGGGAAGGCGCATTCTGTTGTGTAAGTCATAGTGAGCTAGTTTGATTCACCATGGAATGGGGAAGGAACATTCTAGGCAAAGGCAACAGCAGGAGCAAAATCTCTGCTAGCAGGGACTGGGTCAACAGGTCTGAAAAACAGCAAGGAGCCTCGTGCGCCTCGGAAGATGTTAGCAAGGGGGAGGATCAGGCCATGGAAGAAATGAAAAAGGGAAAATGAACCTAGGCCATGGCAGACATGGTGTCAGGTCTTCCATGTTGGATGTTGGAACTGAGATGGGTAGTAGCACCATGTGACCCGGGCTCCCGGGACCCCTGGGGCTACCGATGAAAAGCCACGGTCAAGGACGAGGGGAGCAGGGAGACCAGTTTAGGAGATGAAGAACTTGACTGGGAGTTTGGAAGTGGCGGTGGAAAGGTTTGGGACACGCCTTGAAGGCGGAGCCAGCACGACCCTCCTGTGCATTGGGTCCTAGGTTTGAGGGCACACAAGGAGGCAAGACAAGTCCAAGGATCATAGCCTGACAAACTGAAGTTGTCATTAACTTGGATAAGGAAGACTCCAGCAGGTAGCAGGTTCGGGAAGAAAGATTAGGAACTCAGTTTGACCCTAGGAGGTTGAGTTGCCTAGGAGATGTCCAAGAGGAAATATTGAGTGGACAGTTGAATATACAAGTCTGGAGTCCACAGAGAGATGCCGTCTAGGGACGTAAGAGAGTTTCACCAGCACATGGATGAAGCATGGGAGGGCATTAGATCATCAAGGAAGGAGTGTAGACCAAGAAGCGGAGAGGCCCCAGGGCTAACCTGTGGGACTCCGACATTAAATGAAAAGGACAGACATTTAAAAACCTACAAATATTAAATAAGACCAAATATCAGATGCCAGGAAGGGAGAAACGGAAAAGTAACCGCTACGTGCACCACCTGTATGAGTAAGAGCTTATCTGCGTGGGTGCCTCCAGCCTCCCTGCACAGTAAGCCATTTGGCCCCTTTCAAATTTGAGACAATCCTTGTCTCCTTTATTTCTAAGGTGGCCGGTAACAAATATGGCGCTGTAGCCACCCTGTTTACAAACTGATTGCTTCATTAGTTTCTAGTTCTGGGTTGAATTTCAGCGAAGGCAGGGACGACCAAGGTCGAAACAAAGTCTGGGCAGTCGTGGGGGTGTGTCCTGAGCACACAGCCCTGAACCAAACAGTCTGGTTTTCTTTGTTCAGCACAACCCCTGCACCTGCACGTTGATCTCGTTGTGTCGGTAAACAGACATGCCCAGAGTTCATTTCGCCGGATAAAATCCATGTGTGCCCCAAGCTTACTAGAACTAAGGGGACAGATTTTGGGGGGCTCTACTTTGACTAATCATGAGCCCTCCAGTCTTCAATATCCTTTTAAAAAGCACTCAAATGGGGTGCCTGCGTGGCTCAGTCAGTTGAGCAGCCAACTTCAGCCCAGGTCATGATCTCATGGTTTGTGGGTTCGAGCCCCACATCGGGCTCCGTGCTGACAGCTCGTAGCCTAGAACCTCTTCAGGTTCTGTGTCTTTCTCTCTCTCTCTCTGCCCCTCCCCCACTCGTACTCTCTCTCTCTCTCTCTCTCTCTCTCTCTCAAAAATAAATAAGCACTTTTTTAAATAAATAAATAAAAAGCATTAAAATATTCTGCTTATCTTAGGAAGAAAGGCTTGTAGGTGGCTGTCCTGTCTTCACATGGTCTTTCCTCTGTGCTTTTCTGTGTCCTCCTCTCCCCTTCTTGTAAGGACAATAGTCAGATGGGATTAGGTTTCTCCCTAATGACCCCATTTCTTCTAGTGACCTCTTCAAACACTGACACATTCTGAGGTAAACAGGGCGTTAGGTCTTCAGCACGTGAATTTTGGGAGACACAGTTCAGCCCATAACGATGTGGATAATATACTTGGAGACAGAATGTTTTGAGTATGTGTTTTGTATACACAGCAGTATATATTATCTATTGAGAATTACATCTGACAACCAAAGCCCTGTTTTTAAATGTTTATTTGTGGACACAAAAAATTTTTTGCTTAAGTGGCCATTATCTATTAGGAATTCTCATAATTACACTGTGAGACCAAAATAGATATTTATAAAAGCGTACTTAAGTCTAACTTTTTTTAAAGGTATGGGAATATTTTAATGTAATTTTCTTTAAGGTTACTTCAGGTGTCCTGGGGAGCAATGAGACTCTTCTCAAAAGAAGCAATACCCAATGTTTCTTGGTGAAGCATTAGGGGAGAGAAAGCTACTGTATTAAGAAATATTAAGAGGGGCGCCTGGGTGGCTCAGTCGGTAAGCGTCTGATTTCGGTTCAGGTCATGACTTAGTGGTTCATGGGTCTGAACCCCACGTTGGGCTCTGTGCTGACAGCTGAGAGCCTGGAGCCCGCTTCAGATTCTGTGTCTCCCTCTCTCTCTGCCCCTCCCCCATCACACTCTGTCTGTCTCTCTCTCTCTCAAATATAAATAAAATTTTTAAAACATTTTTTTAAAAATTCATCGATTTTGCTTTTTCTCTAAAGAATCAAGGCACAGAGTAAGTGATCAATAAACATTGGATAGATGTATGGATGGATGGGAAAGTAAAATATACAAGAACATATGAAGATATTTTTGAGTCTTACTTGATCTAAACTCTAGCCAAATACTGATGTCGTCCATGAAACTAGCAGAAAATCTCTCTCTTCCTCCTGCTACTCTCCCTTATCCCCTCGAGAGAGGCACTGTGGAGTAGGTCCTATTAAAAGCTAGATTTGGGGGGCACCCGGCTGGCTGTCAGAAGAGCACACAACTCTTGACCTCAGGGTCATGAGTTCAAGCCCCACGCTGGGTGCAGAGATTATATACATACGTAAGTGCACACATACCTAAATAAGGTTATATTTTGGTTTTAAAACCACGCTGCCTTTTGCTCAATTGGCCACATAGGTAAAGCTGATTTGGGTTGACCTTGTTACCAGATCTGGTATAATGCTCACTCCCTCTCAAAACCTGCTTTCCCAGCTAGTAAAAGACCCAAGCCCTCCCACAGTAAGCATGCAAGGTCATCTGCTACTTGGTCATTCCTAAGGCATTTCCTGGGCAGAGCTGTTCATGTCCCCCTATGACCATCCTGATCTCCCCCATTCATACTTTAGTCTCTAGGTTTCCAGTTAAGAAAAGCAGTTTTCGGGGCGGGGTGGGGGGGGTCTGGGTGGCTCAGTCAGTGGAGCATCCGACTTTGGGCTCAGGTCATGATCTTGCAGTTCGTTTGAGCCCCGCATCGAGCTTGTTGTTATCAGTGCAGAGCCTGCTTTGGATCCTCTGTCCCCCCCCCAACTCTCTCTGCCCCTCTCCCACTCTCTGTCTCTCTCAAAAAAATAAATAAATAAAAATAAATATAAAAAAAAAGAAAAGCAAATTTCTAACATCTCCCAAAAATCCTACATCTGGGTTTCAAGACACCTCGTAGCTACGTTGCATAGTTTTCCCTTCCCTCCCCTCATAAAGTTCCCTAAGAACGTCTAATACCGGTCCCCCGATTTCTTCGTCTAGTTGATAAGGCAATTCTCACCTTCTAGGCTGGCATCCGGCATAACCTCCTGCAGGTAGCTGGCCCCCAGTGTTGTCACACCCTGTGTAGTCCTTTTGCACACTAGGACTTTCACACTAAGTAGGGATGACTCATACTCAGATTATTCATAGGATATGGCAGAAATGATGGCGTGTGGCTTGTAACTCTCTCTTACAAAGCCAGCTACCATGTCATGAGGACACCAAGCAGACATACGGAGGAGAGCACATGACAAAGAACAGAGGTGTTCTGCCAATAGCCATGTGAGCGGAAGCCAAGCCTTCTGAAGATTGCAGCCTCAGCCAATACCTCAACTACAGTCTCATAAGCAAGAACCACCCAGCTAAGGTGCTTCCTAATTCTTGCCCATAAACTCAGAGATAATAAATATTTTAAGCTATGTGCTAGGATAATTTGTTAGATGACCATCGATGACTAATAAACCTCCTAAGCTTGCCCCAAACCTTCATAGTGGATTCCATCTGGCCTTGAAACTTACTTGCATCATCCTGACATCTCCTCAAGTCTAGAAGCAAACTCTTGACTGTTCCTGTTTCAAAGCTCTGTTTCTTCTTAGCCCATGTATTAGAAATCCACGGATGGATAAGCGGTTCTTGCTGAGGGTCAGGAAGGTCAAGGTTATGTCTTCCTCTCATTGTCCCAAATTCGCATGTAAATTTCCAACATAAGTGACGCCATGAAAATGGTCTTCTGGAACTTATTCCCGAATTCCTATTTAAAAAATAGGATTTTATAAAATACCGAATCATCTTTACTGTAGTATCTAGTCAATATTTTATATATAGAAGAAAAACAAATGTAATTTTCACGAAGGAAGTCGATCCAGATGAAAGGATCTATAGGCATATCCTATATTATATTCAGACACGACACAACCCTGTTAATCAAATGTGCTCATGAGGGGTTTCAAATTACCCTGATCCTTTGCTTATATCTTCTTCTGATCTGGGATAAAGTTTTTCAATAGCTAGCTGGTCTCAAAGGTGCTGTGTCTGGTCCCGGAACCCAGAACTGGATTTACACTGACAAGAGACTAGGACACTGCTGTCATTAACTGAGATGACGGGCCAGCAAGCATCATCTCTGATAAGATCATTTCCCCAAAGCTCATTCTCAATTTTTTCCTATACCAATATGCCAGAGAGCATGGCTCCAGCATCACTCGGTAATTGTAGCTCACCTTGGCAAAGGCTTTTCGAGATGATGGATTAGGGGGGTAAGTGATAAAGATACCCTTCTCCCCATTCTCCCCACCCCACCCCCTCCATGGTAGTCTGAAATATACTCTTTGGGAGTATATAGCTCACGGGTAGCAGATATTCTCGCTAACCTCTGAGAATCTACACTGAAGTGACGCTAAATACCATAGGTCCCTAGAGGCAGAAAGACGTCATCTCCGTTCGGGGGAAGCTGTTGCTCATACAGACTGTGTTTTGAGACTTTCTGGCTCTGTCCTTGTAAAGAGCTCTGTACTTCGCTGCCAGGTGACTGACGCACAGCTTTATTATAAGGACAAGCAGAGCAATTCCACGCACCCTTTAGAGTAGGTGTATCAGGGGCGTCTGGGTGGCTCAGTCAGTTAAGGGGCCGATTTCGGCTCAGGTCATGATCTCACGGTCTGTGAGTTCAAGCCCCGCGCCAGGCTCCATGCTGACAGCTCCGAGCCTGGAGCCTGCTTCGGATTCCGTGTCTCCTTCGCTCTCTGCCCCTCCCCCACGGGCTCTCTCTCTCTCTCTCTCCCTCTGTCAAAAAAATGAATAAACGTTAAAAAACAAAAAATTAAAAAAAATTTTTAAGTAGGTATATCAAAAAAAGCACTCTTCGACGGTTTTGAAGATCTGAAATGTTTTGGTCTTCTAAAACCCTCCTGGGACAGGCACTGCTTTTGTTTCAGTGTAACGAAAAGACTAACTCTTAACTCCAGCTCCTTCCAGCGCTGTTACAGCCTCTGCTAGCACGTCCTCAGCACAGACCTCCTAATAGGCCGCAGCCCATCCGTGTCAGGACGCCCGCACAAGTACCAGCCGCTTCCAAGTAATCCCTAGATAAGAAAATAAAAGTGAACTCATTTATTCAAAGGTTAAAACACCGGAATGTGTGCCTGGATGCAATATGAAGCCCTCCCTATCTTTCATGATATTCCCTCATGATGGATTTCAGATAGCACCTGAGTAAGAACAATGTACAGTTGAACTGAAAAAAAATAAAGTGTGTGTGTGTGTGTGTGTGTGTGTAATAGTAACTAGTTTCCACTAGTCTGGAATCTGAAACATATACAATATAAAAATAAATACAGGCAGATCGGTAGATTCATTTAATACATGCTTACTGATCGCCCACCATATGGTCCCCACTGTACTAAGTGCTGGGGGTTCAACAGTGAACAAAACACACATGGTCCTTCTGCTCATGAAACGTACTGACAGTAAACAGACAGAAAATATGAAACCACAAATTGGGTGAAGCCTTAGGAAAGAAAAATGGTGACTGGAAGCCAATAGGCCATATCAAACCACAAATTGTGTTCAATGTTTGAAAGAAAAATAAATGGTGACAGTTCCTGGCTTTCTTATTTACAACTGCTCTCCCAATACCTGGAACCATGGCTGGCACACAGGAGGAACTTAACACATAGAGAAGGATTTGACGAATTTATATATTCTTCCTGAGAAATGATAACAAGGAGACAAATTATGGGAAGTCAGGGGAAAGTATGGCATAAACACTAAGGAGAAAAGTAAGCAGGAATTACCCACATGAAGTAATTCCAGGAAGAAAAAGTTCAATGGGCTTTAAGAAACTCTACATTGTTGGGGGGGGGGGGGGGTGGCGCCTGGGTGGCTCAGTTGGTTAAGCGCCCAGCTCTTGATCTAGACGCGGGTCATGATCCCGGGTTCGTGGGATCCAGCCCCCTGGAGGACTCTGTGCTGAGTGTGGAGCTTGCTTAAGATTCTCTCTCCCTCTCTCTGCCTTTCTCCCCCGCTCTTTCTCTCTCTCAACACAAAGACGTCATACTTACAAAGCAATCATTACAAGAGATGCAAAGAAGCATCGATAAAAATGCACTAATAATGGAAGACTTCATTTTTTTTAACGTTTATTTATTTTTGATAGAGAGAGAGAGAGAGAGAGAGAGCAAACAAGGAAGAGGCAGAGAGAGAGGGAGACAGAAAATCCGAAGCAGGCTCCAGGCTCTGAGCTGTCAGCGTGCAGGGCTCGAGCTCACAAACCGTGAGATCATGACCTGAGCCGAAGTCGGTTGCTTAACCGACTGAGCCACCCAGGCGCCCCAATAATGGGAGACTTTAATAGGCCACTCAGAACACGACAAGTCTAGTGAATCAAAGATAAATGAAGATACAGAAGAGCTAAATAACATAATCAATAAGATATAACTTATGGCTATATATTAAAGTTTTCACCATGACAGTGGAAGATACAACTCCGTCTCAAGGTATAAGGATTATTCACAAAGTGAATCATGTATCAGGTCGCACAGAAAATAGCAAGCTCCATAAAGTAGAAATATTATATGCTAAGTGAAATAAGTCAGACAGAGAAAGACAAGTACTGTAATGATATCACTTACATGTGGATTCTAAAAAAAAAAAAAAATTAAACCTGTAAAAGAGAGAAAGTTTAAAAAAAAAAAGGTAAAAAAGAGAGAGAGAGAAGAGAGGGAGGGAGGTGTCTGGGTGGCTCAGTGGGCTAAGCGTTGAACTCTTGATTTCAGTTCAGGTCATGATCTCAGGGTTGCAAGATTGAGCCCGAACTGGAGCCTACTTAAGATTTTCTCTTTCGCTTTCCCTCTCCCTCTTCCTCTGCCCCTGGCCTGCTCACACCCATGCATTCTCTCTCTCTCTCTAAAAAAAAAAAAAGAGAGAGAAAGAGGGAAAGAAAGTAAAATGGTCATTACCATGAGTGGCTTACTGGGTGTCTAAGCAGTAATCATAAAAATGAAAGGACTCGTGAAATTGGTAAATGACCAGAACCCTTACCCTTGCAAGTAAACAACAAAAGGGTCAACCAATGTCTAGGATGCAATGAAAACTCTAAGGCGTTCAGACATTGGAAGGTCAACAAGAAGGAGCCAAGAGAAAGCCATTTAAATAAAATAGCATATCAAGCTGAAGACCAAGTGGTCTCGTAGTTAACTATAATAGCAAAAGAGGGGGCGCCTGGGTGGCGCAGTCGATTAAGCGTCCGACTTCAGCCAGGTCACGATCTCGCGGTCCGTGAGTTCGAGCCCCGCGTCGGGCTCTGGGCTGATGGCTCAGAGCCTAGAGCCTGTTTCCGATTCTGTGTCTCCCTCTCTCTCTGCCCCTCCCCCGTTCATGCTCTGTCTCTCTCTGTCCCAAAAAAAATAAATAAACGTTGGAAAAAAAATATAAAAATAAAAAATAAAAAAAAATAGTAAAAGAGGATTGATGTGGCCTATTTGAGTGTAAATGTTATTATTTTTTTCCTTTTGATTGCTGAACTAAAAAAAAAAAAACAGAAGAAATGTTACATATAACAGCTCTGTTCACAAAGGAATAAAACTAAAGATTATTACTGACAAAAAAAAAGAAATAGACACTAAAATTACAAAATGACAACAAAAAAGAAATAGACACTAAAATTACAAAATTTCTAAAACATAACAATAATAAGAGCATAATGTATCGGAATATGTGATACACATTTAAAGCCGTGATCATAGAAAAATTCATCATCTTAAACACTTTGATCAATAATAAAGGAATTAAATTCCCAGATCAAAAAGCTAGAAAAAGAACAAAACAAAGCAAACTAAAGGAAAGTACAAGGAAAGAAAACTTAAAGATAAAAAAAAAAAAAAATTGGCAGCATGTGGGGCACCTGGGTGGCTCAGCTGATTGAGCGATCGGCTCTGGGTTTGGGCTCAGGTCACCATCTCACGGTTCATGAGTTCCAGTCCCGCTTTGGGCTCCGCACTGACAGCACAGAGCCTGCTTGGGATTTTGTCTCCCTCTCTCTGCCCCTCTCTGGCTCTCTCTCTCTCTCTCTCTCTCTCTCAAAATAAATAAACTTTAAAAGGAAAGAGTGAGTTCGGTAGAAAAACAGTAAATCTGACTAGTAAAACAAATTCCTGGTTTTCAAAAATCATTAAGAAAATAGACAAGCCGCTAGCTAAATTAATCAAGAAAAAAAGAAGAAAACACAAACATGAAATAAGAAACGGCAAGGGGAAAATAAGTATCGAAACAGGAGGAATATAATAAATCATATGAGACTATTTTGCAGAACTCGTGTACAAATTAATTTGAAAACTTAGGTGAAATGGAAAATTTTCGGGGAAATACAGTTAACCAAAATTAACCTCTTAAGATTTAGGAAGCTCCAACAGACCGATATCTATAAAATATATGGAGAAAGTTATCAAGGAACTATACCCCTGAATACACCAGGTCTACATGGTTTCAGAGGGAAATCTTCTTCCAAAAAAGTTAATCTCTTAATTGCTCTAGATCTTTGAAAAAGGAAGAAATTTTCCTAACATTTTATGAAGAAAATATAACACTGGTACCTGAACTTGGTTTGTTTGCACTTTTTAATTTATTACTTTTTTCTTTTTTAAATAGTTGTTACCTGAACTTGCTGAAAACAAGAAACATTGCAGAACCCTTGTCATAATGAAAATTGAGATAAACTTTCAAAATGAAATACTGGTAAATAGCACCATGCTAAGAAAATAATACACCATAACCGAGTTGGAATTATTCCAGGAATCCACGATGGATTCAATGTTAAGAAATCCATTATATAACAAACCCTATGAATCAATTTAAGAAGAAAAATCATATGATCGCCTCCATAGATGCTACAAAACTTTTTATAAAACTCAATATCCCTTCCTGTAAAACACAAATGAAAACAGAAATTATTTGATACCTTCTTAATCATAGATAAATAGATACATATAATTACATATCTTCGCCCTAAAGTCCGGAAGCCAGCATCTTGCTAATGGGACAACACTAGAGCACCAGAGGTATTTCTGCTGGGAAGAGGAACAAAGAAAGAATGCCCATTACCACCACCACTTGCAACATTACACAGTGAGTGTGAAGCAATGCCATTAGGCAAGAGAAAGCAAAGACAGACGGCACAGATAAGACACGAAAAGAAACAAAACTGCTTCCACTTGCAAAGGCTATGATCGTGCACCTGTCAAACTCTAGATTATCAATGATAAAACTAACTCAAAACAACTCAGACAGAACACTAACCCACAAAAATTGTTAGCTTTCATACCCACAAACAATGAGCAGTCAGCTGATGAAACCCTAGCAAAAACTCCCTTTATAATAGCAACAAAGTAAATAACATACCTAAGAATGTGCAAAACCAATATGAGGAAAACGTTTTAAACTTGCAAAAAACCCCACAAAAGTAGTCTCAAATAGGTTTTGTGTAAATCATTTGGTATTTTTTATTACGTTTTCATTTTTAAAAATTTTTTGAACGTCTACTTATTGATTTTGAGAGGGGAGGGGCAGAAAGAGAAGGAGAGAGAGAATCCCAAGCAGGCTGCGTGCTGTCAGAGCAGAGCCCGATGAGGGGCTCAGTCTCCCGAACCGAGAGATCATGACCTGAGCCCAAATCAAGAGTCAGAGGCTTAACCAACTGAGCCACCCGGGTGCCCCTGAAATTACTTGTTCTTCAGTAAGACACCTGAGCATCACGAAGATGCAGTTCTCCCCAAGCTACTTTATTAATAAAAAAGAAAAGATTTTGTCTGTAACTAATTTTTTGTAAAGAATTCCTCTTTAACTGGGTGTAAAAGAAAGTCCTAACCCAAATAATTTTTGAACACTATATTTGGAACATATGCCTTAAGGGTAATCTAAAAAGACTTTTTAGGGGCACCTGGATGGCTCGGTTGGTTAAGTGGCCAAAGGCTCAGGTTATGATCTCACAGCTCATGAGTTCAAGCCCCGGGTGAGGCTCTGTACTGACGCCTAGAACCTGCTTGAGATTCTGTCCCCCTCTCCCTGCCCATCACCCGCTTGTGCCCTCCCACAAATAAATAAATATTTAAAAATAAATAAATAGAGGCGGAGAGATAGAGATAATATTTGCGATGTACCTCACAGCTAAAAGAATAATCTTTCTTTTCATAATTTTTTTAAGTTCATTTACTTATTTTGAGAGAGACAGAGACAGCACAAGCTGGGGAGGGACAGAGAGAGAGAGAGAGAGAGAGAGAGAGAAACCCAAGCAAGTTCCCTGCTGTTAGCTTAGAGCCTGATACAGGGCTCAAACTCCCGAAACATGAGATCATGACCTGAACTGAAACAGAGTCAGACGCTCAACCGAGTGAGCCACCCAGGTGCCCAGTGAAATGGGTAATCTTTCTCTCGGTATTTATTTGTTTTTGGGAGAGAGAGAGACAGAGTGCAAGCAGGGAAGGGGCAGAGAGAGGGGGAGACAGAGAATCTGAAGCAGGTTCCAGGCTCCAAGCTGTCAGTACGGAACCCGACACAGGGCTCGAACCCATGAACCGCAGGATCGTGACCTAGGCCGAAGTCTAAGGCTTAACTGACTGAGCCACCCAGGTGCCCAGAGGCTAATCTTTCTTAACTGTAAACCATTTTTTTAAACAATGAAGAAGAAAGAAAAGATGAAAAACCTGAAAAAAACAAAAACAGGCAAACAACATGAGTTGGGTTTTTTTTAATTTTTTTTTTAACGTTTATTTATTTTTGAGACAGAGAGAGACAGAGCATGAATGGGGGAGGGTCAGAGAGAGGGAGACACAGAATCTGAAACAGGCTCCAGGCTCTGAGCTGTCAGCCCAGAGCCCGACGCGGGGCTCGAACTCCCGGACCGCGAGATTGTGACCTGAGCCGAAGTCGGCCGCTTAACCGACTGAACCACCCAGGCGCCCCAAACAACATGAGTTTGACAATTCACACAAAGATATAAACATGGTTCTTAAATACACACGAAAAATGTTCAACCGCACCCATCATAAGATAAATGCAAATCAAAAACTATGCTGAGATCCACATTAAAGACACAGCATGTAACTATTAAGCAAACACTAATCAAAAGAAACGTAGAATGGCTAAATCAATATCAGACAAAGTAGACATCAGAACAAAAAAATTATCAGGGATACAAAGGAGTGGTGCATAACAATAAAAGTGTGAACTCACCACAAAAATGTATTAAGGCACTTAATGAAAACATTTCGGAACGCTAACATAAAAAGAAGAAAAAACTGGCTGGGGCGCCTGGGTGGCGCAGTCGGTTAAGCATCCGACTTCAGCCGGGTCACGATCTCGCGGTCCGTGAGTTCGAGCCCCGCGTCAGGCTCTTGGGCTGATGGCTCAGAGCCTGGAGCCTGTTTCCGATTCTGTGTCTCCCTCTCTCTCCGCCCCTCCCCGTTCATGCTCTGTCTCTCTCTGTCCCAAAAATAAACGTTGAAAAAAAAATTTTAAAAAACTTATTCATTTTTGAGAGACAGAGAGAGAGAGAGCACGTGTGAGTAGGGGAGAGACAGGGAGAGAGGGAGACACAGCATCCAAAGCAGGCTCCAGGCTCCGAGCTGTCAGCACAGAGCTTGATGCGGGGCTCAAACCCACGAACTGTGAGATCATGACCTGAGCTGAAGTCGGGCACCCAACCGACTGAGCCACCCAGGCGCCCCTCAGGGACAACTTTTCATGTGACCACAAAACCTACCCCTGAGAACTTACTTCTAAGATAACCTTTCTAGTCAGACTTTTTTTTTTTTTCCTATTAACTTAAACAGAATAAAGAAGAAATTATTCTTCGAAAAATAAGTGGTCTAACCATTTGGATTTGAGGCCCCCAAGTAGGTTGCCTCTTCTGCCCGAACATGGGAGTTCAGAAGCCCAGAAGGAAACAATAAATGCAGAAAACAGATCCTTCTCTTTGTGATGGGTTATACCCAGACTTCAATCTGTAGCAAGTTTTTGTTGGGTAAGAGTTGCTCTTTACCTGTCCTCGAAGGGACTTAACTGAGTCCCTGGCCCTCAGAGACCTCAATCTAGTCTCAGGCTTGCTCAGCCATGGCCTGGGAGGGAGGACCAGGCTGTACTGACAGGGGGTGACGTGTCACCCAGGCTGCGAAATGGGTGGCTCAGAGAGAGTGATGCTGGGCTGGAGTTCCAACTTCTCAAAAGGCCAAGGCTGAAGCAGAGGCAATGTCTCTGTTTGCCCATGAGACCTGTTAGGAGCACGGCCCAGTCTAGCAACTTCACCCGGGGCTTTTGAAGATGGTCAAAAATCTTTTGACATTCCTCAGCCTAGGAGGTAGTCTCCAAGTCCCTTCGCCTTGAAACTCGGCATATTCGTGAGTGCTTGACTAAAGAATACAGTGGAAGGGTCCCCATAATAGATTCCAAGCCCACGTTTTAAGACACTGGCTGCTTCCACTTTCTGTCTTGGAACATTTGCTCAGGAGGAAGCCAGGAGCTATATAAAAAGCATAACTACCCTAGATCCCCAGGAAGCCCAAACTAGCCATATGGAGGGGTTGTCTGAAGGGGACACTGCCTGGACGACCGTAGTGTTCCAGTGATCCCAACCCAAGACACATGGGAGAAGCCGCAAATGACCCCCGCCCCAAGACTCCGGTAAGAAGTGCCATATTCACACCCATTAGGATGGCTTACTGGAAGGAAGGAAGGAAGGAAGGAAGGAAGGAAGGAGAAAGAAAGAAACAGGACGCCTGGGTGGCTTCAGTTGGTTAAGTGTCCAACTTCGGCTCAGGTCGTGATCTCATGGTTTGTGGGTTCAAGCCCTGTGTCGGGCTCTGTGCTGGCACCTCAGAGCCTGGAGCCTGCTTCCGATTCTGTGTCTCCTCTCTCTGCCCCTCCCCCACTCCTGCTCTCGAAAATAAATATTTTTTAAAAAACTTAAAAAGAGACAGAGAAAGGAAGAAAAACAAGTTTTTAAAACTGAAAATAACAAGGACTGGCAAGGACGTGGAGAAATTAGAAGCACAGTGCAGGCACTGCAGAAAACAGTATGGTGAATTCTCAAAAAAATGAAACATGGAATTATCATGTGAACCGGTAACTCCACTCCTAGGTATTACCCAAAAGAATTGAAATCAGGGACTCCAGGAGATATTTGTACACCCGTATGCCCAGCAGAATGATCTACATGCCTATCGACAGACGAATGGATACACAACATGTGATATATTCATACAATGGAATATTATTCAGCCTTAAAAAGGAAGGGATTCTGACACGGGCTACAACATGGATGAACCTTGAAGACATTAGGCTAAGAGAAATAATCCAGTCGCTAAAGGACAAATACTGTGTGATTCCACCAGTATGAGGTACCTAGAACAGGCAAATTCATAGACGCGGAAAGTAGAATGGCGGGTCCCAACAGCTCAGAGTGGGGAGCTGTTTCTTTCTTTCTTTCTTTCTTTCTTTCTTTCTTTCTTTCTTTCTTCTTTCTTCTTTCTTCTTCTTTCTTCTTCTTTCTTTCTTTCTTTCTTCTTCCTTCTTCTTTCTTCTTCTTTCTTTCTTCTTTCTTTCTTTCTTCTTTCTTTCTTCTTTCTTTCTTCTTTCTTTCTTCATTCTTTCTCTCTTCTTTCTTCTTTCTTTCTTTCTTTCTTCTTTCTTTCTTCTTTCTTTCTTCGTTTTTTCTTCTTTCTTTTTTCTTCTTTCTTCTTTCTTTCTTCTTTCTTCTTTCTTTCTTCTTTCTTTCTTCTTTCTTTCTTTCTTCATTCTTTCTCTCTTCTTTCTTCTTTCTTTCTTTCTTTCTTTCTTCTTTCTCCTTTCTTTCTTTCTTCTTTCTTTCTTTCTTCTTTCTTTCTTTCTTCTTTCTTCCTTTCTTTCTTCTTTCTTCTTTCTTTCTTCTTTCTTCTTTCTTTCTTTCTTTCTTTCTTTCTTCTTTCTTCTTTCTTTCTTTCTTCTTTCTTTCTTTCTTCTTTCTTTCTTCTTTCTTTCTTTCTTCTTTCTTCCTTTCTTTCTTCTTTCTTCTTTCTTTCTTCTTTCTTTCTTCTTTCTTTCTTTCTTTCTTTCTTCTTTCTTTCTTTCTTCTTTCTTTCTTCTTTCTTCTTTCTTTCTTTCTTTCTTTCTTCTTTCTTTCTTCTTTCTTTCTTTCTTTCTTCTTTCTTCTTTCTTCTTTCTTTCTTCTTTCTTTCTTCTTTCTTTCTTTCTTCTTTCTTTCTTCTTTCTTTCTTCTTTCTTTCTTTCTTTCTTTCTTCTTTCTTTCTTTCTTCTTTCTTCTTTCTTCTTTCTTTCATCTTTCTTCTTTCTTTCTTTCTTCTTTCTTTCTTCTTTCTTTCTTTCTTCTTTCTTTCTTCTTCTTTCTTTCTTTCTTCTTTCTTCTTTCTTTCTTCTTTCTTTCTTCTTTCTTTCTTTCTTCTTTCTTCTTTCTTTCTTCTTTCTTTCTTTCTTCTTTCTTCTTTCTTTCTTCTTTCTTTCTTTCTTTCTTTCTTCTTTCTTTCTTTCTTTCTTCTTCTTTCTCTCTTTCTTCTTTCTTTCTTTCTTCTTCTTTCTTTCTTTCTTCTTTCTTCTTTCTTCTTTCTTCCTTTCTTCTTTCTTTCTTTCTTTCTTTCTTTCTTTCTTTCTTTTTCACACAATTTATTGACAGACTGGTTTCCCTACAAACCCCAGAGAGGTGCTGCTTCTTAATGGAGACAGAGTTTCAGTTTGGGAAGACGAGAAGCTCTGGTGACAGATGGTGGTGATGGTCGCACGACAACGGGAATGTACTTAATGCCACAGAACCGTGCATTCAAGAATGACTAAAATGGTGACTTTCATGCCATGCACATCTTGCCGCAGTCAAAAAAAGGAACCAGCCATAGAACTGTGAGAGATCATGACCGAGCATTGTTTTAATCTAAGTTTTGTAAGAAGGCCCAGAATTGTTGCTGTTTCAGAGATCAAGCATAGACTGCCCACCCATGTCATTCCTAAGGATGCCCATTAGCCACCCTCAAATAATACTGTGGTTCAAAATACTGATTACTACTTAGTCCCAACTACTCTTAGAAGTCATCTGCTCGGAGGCGCCAGGGTGGCTCAGTCGGTTAAGCATCCGACTTCGGCTCAGGTCGTGCTCTCGCAGTGAGTTCGGGTCCTGCGTCGGGCTCTGTGCTGATGGCTCCGAGCCTGGAGCCTGCTTCGGATTCTGTGTCTCCCTCTCTCTCTGCTCCTCCCCCACTCACACTCTGTCTCCCTCTGTCATCTCAAAGATGAATAAATGTTTAAAAAAATTAGTAAAAAAAAAGAAGTCATCTACTCAACAGGCCTCGTGGAGGCTTCCTACTGTCACTGGCCCTCAGTTTCCCTGGGATTCTGTGCTCCTCCCTGGGGCTTGCCTTCCTCTCTGAAATGGCAGCATTTCCCACCAATCCTGGCCCCAGGGGACAGCAACTACTGAGCTCTTCGAGGACATTGCTGCCTCCCTCACTGACCCATTCCTCAACATCTTAGTGAAGGAGGGCCCTCTGGACCCCAGGGGGGGTGTAGCAAGGAGGGTGCAGGTCAACATAGCAAACCCATTCCGGCATTCCTATCTCCCTGTCCATTAGGGCCCTGCCTCTCACTAGGCCAGGAAAGTAGTCGGCATCTTAGCCTTGTTGACAGTTGATCAAGCAAGCAAGCAGCTGCTGACCTTCCCCCTGATAATCCAAACCACACCTCCCACCCACACCCTGTGCCGGCTCCAGGGGCCAGGCTGGCAGGCAGGCCAAACCTTCACCTGGGTCTCTATGCCTATCTCTCTGTAGAAGAGGAAACAAAAGGTTACACAAGCTAGAACTTCTATATCTAGAAAACCCTGAAGACTCCACCCCAAAACTGCTTGAACTAATAAATGAGTTCAGTAAAGTCACAGGGTACAAAACCAGTGCGCAGAAATCGGTTGCATGTCGATACGCTAATAACGAAACAGCCGAAAGAGAAATTGGGAAAACAATCCCATTGGCAGCCATCCCATTGGCACCAAAAGTAATAAGGTGCCTAGAAATAAAGCTAACCAAAGAGGTGAAATACTTGTACTTAAAAAACTGTAAAATGATGATGAAAAAATTGAAGATGACACACATTCTATTGGAATGCCTTCGTAGGCTAGAAGTACAAATATTGTTAAAATCTCCACGCTCCCGTGGGTGCCTGGGTGGCCTACGTGGTTAAGCATCTGACTCTTGGTTTCAGCTCAGGTCATAATCTCACGGTTCATGAGTTTGAGCTCCACATCGGGCTCTGCGCTGACAGAGTGGAGTCTGCTTGGGATTCTCTCTCTCTCCTTTTCTCTCTCTCTCTCTCTCTCTCTCCCTCTCAAAATAAATAAACTTAAAAAAAAAAAAAAAGTCCATATGACCCAAAGCAATCGACAGATTTAAAGCGATCCCTGTCAAAACACCAACAGCATTTTTCACAGAACTAGAACAAACAATCCCAAAATCTCTAAGGAGCCACAAAAGATCTCTCGGTCGCCTGGGTGGCTCAGTTTGTTACACATCTGACTTGATTTTTCAGCTCAGGCTCTGTGTCCAGCTCGGTGCTGACAGCAAGGAGCCTGCTTGGGATTCTCTCCCTCTTTCTTTGCCCCTCGCCTGCTTACACGGAGCATGCACATAAATAAATAAATAAATATTTAAATATTTAAATATTTACATAGAGATAGCAGGTTTTCTTAAATCAGGGCACATCCACAAATGTTGTAAAAACTGACTTCAGAATCACTAAGAAAAACCACACAGAGAAGCAACATCTATACCACGAGACATCGGAGGCTAACCAAGAAACCAGTCCCTAATCGCTGTGCCCAGGTAGATTCTTCATCAGGTACTGGGGAGGGGAGGGCATGAGGGGCAGGTGAAAAGACAAGGTTTTCGGTGATATTTTGGCCTGGGGTAAAAGCTGGCAGCAGATAGCAATAACGTGTGGATCAGTGTATAATAAAAGGTTCCATAAAGTCCTTGAGTAGTTCAAAATTTTTAACCTTTAATAATGACCGTTGCTGGAGGATTTTTTAAGAGAATGTGCATATTTGCTGAAATATGCATTGTATTTTCTTCTCCACGTATCTGTAGGCCTCAATTCGATTAAACTGCTAATCTCAGGTCTCCAGTCCTCACGTGCCATCAGGATCTGAACTAAGAACGCGTTGGGCACCATCATGTGGGTCAGTTGCCGCCCCCTTTCTAAAAGTGCTTGTGCAAAACATTTACACATGGCTTCCTCGTTATTACGGCCTAAATTTTGTATGGGCAAAAGCAACCACAGCACGTTTGAAGGTCTCATGAAATCAAAAGGAAGTTTGTGATTGCATGTAATTTGCACTTACTGCGCGCTCACAATCTAATCACTCCCAAATACAATAAACTTTAGATAATACGATTAAATACTTCCGCCATGGTTTTTTCAACCTTTGTATTGACTTTCCTAACATTTGGAATGGTTGCCTTGGTGAGGAGGCCTAGCAGGAACTAGATTTATAGCTGTACTACCTGGGTCAAATTTAACCAGCCACTCCCCACGGATGCTGAAAACTAAAAATGAAAACGTATAGCCTAGGAAACTTATGTCCACACAAAACCCTGCACCTGGATGCTTGAGGCAGCTTGTTCGTAATTGCCAAGACTTGGAGCAGCCAAAATGTCCTTTAGTAGGTGAATGGATAAATAAACTGTGGTATATCTAGACAATGGAACATTAAAAAGCAATGAGCTACCAAACCATGAAAAGACATGGGAGAAACTTCAATGCATATTATCAAGTAAAAGAAGCCAATCTGAAAAGGCGACGTACTGTGTGATTCCAGCTACATCGCAGCCTGGAAAAGCCAAAACCATGGAGACGGTGAGAAGAAAATCAGTAATTGCCAGTGGTCCGTAGGAGAGTTTTTTAAAGTATGAAACTATAATGGTAGATACATGCCATTACACATTTGTCATAGACTATACAACACCAAGAATACATGTAGTGTAAACTATGGACTTTGGGTGATAATGACATGTCCATGCAGAGTCATCAGTTGTGACAAATGTCCCACTCTGGTGGGACTGTGGATGTGTGGCTGCGGGGGGTATATGGGAAGTCTACTTTCTGCTCAGTTTTGTTGGGAATTTAAAACTGCTCTAAAAAATAAAATCTTTTGGGGGCGCCTGGGTGGCTCAGTCGGTTGAGCGGCCGACTTCGGCTCAGGTCAGGATCTCGCGGTCCGTGAGTTTGGACCCCGCGTCGGGCTCTGTGCTGACAGCTCGGAGCTCGGAGCCCGGAGCCTGTTTCGGATTCTGTGTCTCTCTCTCTCTCTCTCTGACCCTCCCCCGTTCATTCTCTGTCTCTCTCTGTCCCAAAAATAAATAAACGTTGAAAAAAAAATTTTTTTTAATAAAATAAAAAAATAAACGTTTAAATTTTTTTTTAAAAATTGTAGCTTAAATCATCACAATAAGTCTAGTTTTCTTCACAACCAAAACTTTATAAGTAAGTGATTTAAGTCACTTTGTCCCTTTGTGTCTCAGTCCCACGGCGTCAGTGAGGAGAAATGACACAAGCAGGTTTCCCCTCCATTATGCTACCCTGTTTCCTACCTTGTTCCATGAGCAAACAGTGGCTCACTTAAATAATAGAAAATTAGTTATGTGCGCTCTGTCTTACTAGCCAACTCAGTATCGTTTCTTAAATTCTCCTTTGCTTTTTGATTCTGATTATCGAGGCTTGAAAAGTTAGAAACTTGGGAGTTGGAGAGCAAATGCTGCTTTCAAATCCCTTCTTCAATGCAGCCGTGGTTGCAATGACATAGGCTAGCCACTAGAAGGCACTATACTCATAAATCAAGGACGCCAGACTTTTCCATAGCTCCAATCTGCTAAAGAAGGACGGGCGAGGGGGTGGGGAGGGGGGTGGTGCTGGGGGGCTCCGTGGCCCAATGGTGGCTGAGCGTCTGATTCTTTGAGTTAGGCTCAGGTTGTGATCTCACAGGTCATGATCTCATAGGTTGTGAGATCGAGCCCTACCTGGGGCCCTGCTTGGAGCCCCGTGGGGAGCCCACGCCGGATGGCAGGAAGCCTGCTTGGAATTCTGTCTCTCCCTCTGTCTGTGTGTCTCTCCTGCTTGCTCGTGTGAGCGTGCTCGCTCGCTCTCTCTCTCTCTCTCTCTCTCTCTCTCAAAAATAAATAAATAAATAAAAATAAATAAATAAATAATTTTTTTTAACAGGACATTTACCATTTACAGATTCTACGAATAATAGTAATTAAGGGCTGTAATAGAGTAACTCTTGAAAAGAAAGGAAAGAGTAGTGGAAAAGCCCTCAGGTGCCAAACACTGCGCATCAGGTTTGCACAAAAAGGACAACAAAGTGTTTCTGAGTTAAAATGTAAGTCGTGAAGATTAAATTTGATTCAAAGTAATTTGTTCAATCTGTATATGCTTCTAACTGGAAGATGTGTCTTCACGCAGCCATCTCGTGAGTCTCTAAATACTCTAGCTATCTTCTAAAATGCTCACATTCCTAAGTAAACTCTCAGAACAATATCCTATCATGCCTCAACTCAAAATTTCCAAGGGATTTCCGTTTAAAATTTTTTAAGTTTTTGTGTTTAATTAATTTATTTATTTTTGAGAAAGAGAGGGAAAGAGACTGCGGACCGCGGCTCAAGTTTCCATGCTACGGGTTCCATTGCCTTCTCAGCTCGCACGCATTAATTCATCAAGCTGGCATTTAGAGAGACTCATGTGACAAGGAACTGAGGACACCCTCAGGCCGACTGCCCGTGAGTAACCGAGGTCCTCAGTCCTACCGCTCACCAGGAGCTAAATCCTGCCAGCACCCACTCAGTAAACTTGAGAGAGGATTCTTCCCAGTCGTAGATGAGACTCAGCCCTGGCTGACACACTGATCGCAGCCTTGAAAGGGACCCTGAAGCAGAACACCCAGATTCTGTGAAATAAGGGGAAGTGTGAAATAACACATACATGTTGTTCTGAACCACTAAGCTTTGGGGTCATTTGTTATGCCGTAATAGAGAACTCATACACTCTTAGGTTTTGGGTTTTTTACATACATTCTTAGATTTGCAACAACATTATCTTGCTTTCTCACACACCTGTCTCTTTCCTCCCCTCTTCCTCAACTTAATTACAGGTAACTTGAGCCTAAGGGTTTTGTTCTAAGAGCCCTAACCTTAGTCTTTGTTCTTGAGTCACTGTTTTCTAATGAAGGGATCTCTGGGCTCTATACTCTTAGCTAGAGTCTAATCTGAAACATCTTAATACATTTGGAAGTTTAACAACAGTGTGATGGCTGTACCCTTGATCAGACCCTTGCCAAAAGGCAGGTTTTAGTATCTTCTGGCTCTAAGGTCTGCTCTTTTTTGGGGAGGGGTGTGGGGGGGGGGGGTGGTGAGGGGAAAGGACACAGGGAGAATGAGATTAAAGTAATTGTTTCTTTTAACCCTACACGAGCCTGAATTCAGATACTCTCTATTCCCTTTTCTTTTCACTTGCAGGTAAGTTTTCTTTTATAAGCTATTTCAGACTGAAATCAACATGTACTGTTAATGTTCTGTACTTCAACCTCTTCCTCTGGAATAACCAGTTCTTCAGGTACATAATCTCCTTCTCGAGGTAATACCTGACAATGTTGCCAACTATTGCATCATTAAATACACGGGTAGCTATTTTTCTAGGCTCTAATGGCAGTGTTCTCATTGCCCACTATCTGACCACTAAGATAAAGACACATAATTTAGATTTTTGTTACAACAGCACCAAACTTTTGGTTCCAAGTTCCTTTGAGACAACCTAGGTAGGCTTTGCTTGATGACAAACAATCCCAGAGTCTCATTGACTTGATACAAGAAAAATGTATCTCTTAGCCCTGTTATATGTCCCACTTGGGGTTCAGCTGAGCCAATCAAGGACCCAAGGGGACAGTCTCCCTCTCAACACATACTTCCACAAACATTGCATCAGGGCAAAGGGAACACGATGAATTGAGCACTGGGTCTTAAAGCATCCACACAAACAACAATGAGCGAAAAGAAGCCAAGCTCCAAAAAGTGTACGTTGGATTAGTCCATCTATATACAAAACAGAAAAACCAATCGTTGGTGTTAAAAGTCTAGAAAATAATTATTTTTATTAAAGTGGTATATTGGGGGGTGGGGGGAGCATGGGTGGCTCAGTTGGTTGGGCGTCCGACTTCAGCTCAGGTCATGATCTCACGGTCCATGAGTTCGAGTCCCGCATCAGGCTCTGTGCTGAGAGCTCAGAGCCTGGAGCCTGCTTCCGATTCTGTGTCTCCCTCTCTCTGGCCCTCCCCCGCTCACACTCTGTCTCACTCTCTCTCTCAAAAATAAGTAAACATTAAAAAAAATTTTTTTAAGTGGCATATGGGGATGTGATACACGGAATAATGGTCCCCAAGATGATGTGAACGTCTTGCTCCCTGAGACCTGTGAATATGTTACTTGATATGGCAAAAAAGGATTTTACAGATGAAATTAAAGCCATGGGCCTTAAAAGAGAGAGATTAATCCTCAATTATCTGAGTGAGCAAAAGAAATATCCTGGGCCCTTAAGAGTGGAAGAGGAAAGTAAATATTAGCCAAAGATGTGATAACAGAAAAGGTATAAACAATCTGAAAGCTAAAAGGGAGTACATCAAAACAAAAAGCATCTGCACAACAATGGAAACAATCACCAAAACTAAAAGACAACTTACTGAGAGATGATATTGGCAAATGATATATCTGATAAAGGGGGAGTATCCAAAATCTATAAGGAACTTATCAAACTCCACACCTGAAAAACAAATAATCCAGTGAGGAAATGGGCAGAAGACACGAATAGACACTTTGGCAAAGATGACATCCAGACGGCCAACAGACACATGAAAAGATGCTCAACATCACTCATCAGCAGAGAAATGCAAAGCAAAACCACAAGGAGATGTCACCTTACACTGTCAGAATGGCTAAAATCAAAAACACAAGATGGGCACCTGGGCGGCCCAGGCGGTTAAGCATCAGACTTGATTTTGGCCCAGGTCATGATCTCATGGTTCATGGGATAGAGCCCTGCACTGAGCTCTGTGCTGACAGCATGGAGCCTGCTTGGGATTCTCTCTGTCTCCCTGTCTCTCTCTCTCCCTCCCCTACTCACACTTTCTCTCTTTCTCCCTCAAAATAAATAAATAACCTTTAAACACACACACACACACACACAAGAAACAGATGCTGGTGAGGATGTGGAGAAAAAGGAAACTTCTTGCACTGTTGGTGGGAATGCAGACTGATGCAGCCACTGTGGAAAGCAGTGTGGAGGTTCCTGAAAAAGTTAAAAATAGAACTACCCTCCAAGGGCAGCTGGCTGGCTCAGTGGGGGAGGTAAGACTCTTGATCTCAGGGTTCTGAGCAGAGGCCCCACGTTGGGTTTACTCGAAAGAAAAAACTAGGGGCGCCTGGGTGGCTCAGTCGGTTGAGCGTCCGACTTCAGCTCAGGTCACGATCTCGCGGTCTGTGAGTTCGAGCCCCGCGTCGGGCTCTGGGCTGATGGCTCAGAGCCTGGAGCCTGCTTCTGATTCTGTGTCTCCTTCTCTCTCTGCCCCTCCCCCATTCATGCTCTGTCTCTCTCTGTCTCAAAAATAAATAAAAATGTTAAAAAAAAAAATTTTTTTTTTAGAAAGAAAAAACTAAAAAACATTAAAAAAAAAAAAAAAAGAACTATCCTATAATCCAGTAATTACACTATGGGATATTTAGCAAAAAAAACATACAAAAACACTAACACAAAGGGACGCTTGTACCCGTATGTTTACAATAGCATTATTTGCAATAGTCAAATTACGGAAGCAGTCCAAGTATGCATCAATAAATGAAGGGATTAAGATGTGGTATAAATACGGGGCGCCTGGGTGGCTCAGTCGGTTGAGCGTCCGACTTCAGCTCAGGTCATGATCTCACAATTTGTGAGTTCGAGTCCCGCGTCGGGCTCTGCTGACAGCTCAGAGCCTGGAGCCTGCTTCGGATTCTGTGTCTCCTTCTCTCTCTGCCCCTCCCCGATTTGTGCTCTGTCTCTATGAAAAATAAAAAAATATATATATGGTATAAATATATATATGTGTGTGTGTGTGTATATATGTGAACACACACACACACACGTATATATATATAGAATGGAATATGAAAAAAATAATTTGAAGCATAAAAGTGACCCAACCCATGGTTGCAAGTTCTGGAGATGGAAAAAAAGGGAGCCAGGAGTCAAGGAATGTAGGGGCCTATAGAAGCTGGAAATGGCCCTCAGCTGGCAAGAGCAAGGTTGGGCCCCCAACCCTATCACCATGAAGAAATGAATTTTGTCAACAACTTGAATAAGCAGGAAACCAGTCATCTCCCAGATCCTTCGGAAAGGAATGCAGCCCTATTAACACTTTGAGTTTAGCCCAGGGGCGAGACCCCTGTCAGACTTCTCACCTACAGACCTGCAAGAAAATAGGTTAGTGCTGTATGAAGGTGCTAAGATTCTGCTGTTCTACCACAATGGCCAGAGAATTGGACCCAGCAAGCGAAGACAGGAAGGATGTGGAAGGGGGCCTGAGAGGGGTGGCTGAGATGCTGTGAGCGCCCATTTCTTGCTCCAATTACCTGAAGATGTACCCTTGGTGGAAATTCACTGGCTGGACACTTATAATCTGAGAGGTTTTCTGCACACAATAAAAAGTCTACCCTTAAAGAAGCCAATGGAAGGATCTGTTCATTGAGATCAACGCCCTAGGTATGGGGGAGTCATTTCTCTTGGGGCTTCTTAGAAGCACACAGAGCTCCTCCCAGAATTTCTCACTTGACAGGCAGTAGGTAGCTTCCGGCTCCTTTGAAGTTCACCCCTAGGGGCTCATCGATACCCTCACACTTGTGGGCCATGTGTTGGCTAAGGAGGTTCCTTAGTAATCTGACGTGGGCCAAGGTGATACAGTGTGGCCGTCTGCTCATAAACATGCAAAAAATAACCTGAACAGGGTATTTGCAAAGTGAGTTAGCAACACATGAAAAAGGATAATATACCACGTCCTAATTGGGCGTGGTCCAGAAACGCCCCCATAGCTTCATATTTGAAATCAATCCATATAACTTATGCCATCAACAGAATAACGAATAAAAATCAAATGACCATCTAAATAGGTTCCTGAAAAAACGCTTGATAAAATTCCACATCAATTCCTGACTTAAGGAAAAAAAGGGGGGCGCTTGGGTGGCTCCGTCGGTTACGCAACCGATCTCGGCCCAGGTCATGATCTCACGGTTGGTGAGTGCGAGCCCCGCGCGTCAGGCTGTGTAGTGACAGCTCGGAGCCTGGAGCCTGCTTCGGATTCTGTGCCTCCCCCCCTCTCTCTGCCCCTCCCCAGCTCATGCTCATACTCTGTCTCTGTCAAAAATAAATAAATAAACTTAAAAACAAGAAAAACAAAAAAGAAACTTAGCAAACTACCCATAGAAAGAAAAGTCCCTATTTTGACAAAAACAAACAAATCAAAACTTTAAATCGAACACTGTACCTCATGCTAAAGTGTTGCTGTCTGAAAGTGGGAATGATGGGAGGTCCTAACTGATTCAATATGTCGAGGAAATGAATGAACATGAACGTTAAGTAATAATAATAATTAGAGAGACAGAGAGATACACAGAGAAAGAGACAAATGCAGAGACGAAGAAAGAGAATCCGAAAGAATCTACATATAATCTTTTGCAAAGTCACTGAATTTAAAGCCGTTGTGCAAAAATCAAGCCTGTGTTTTGTTTATGACAGCAATGAGTGCGTAAATAAAATTATACGCACACAAAAAGGCTACAGCCTTTGAAAGAATACACTTCAAATATGTAAAAACAGGGGCACCTGGGTGGCTCCCTCTGTCAAGCCTCCACCTCTTGATTTCAGCTCAGGTCACGACTTGAGGGTTGGGAGATGGAGTGGGGCATTGGGCTCCAGGCTGGGCATAGGGAGCCCGCTATGATTCCCTCTCTCTCTCTCCCTTCCTTCTGCCCCTCCCTAGCTTGTGCTCCAGCACACGCTCTCTCACTCTCAACAAAAACAAAAAGCAAAACAAAACAAAACAAAAGAAAAAAAAAACCACTAAAAACAAACCTAATAAAAACGTACAAAACCTCTACACAAAAAAAGTAGAAAATATAACTGAGAGGAATTTAAGAAACTTCATAAATGGGAAGGAGAGGTAATGGATTGTAGCCAAGATGTGAAAAAGTCGGGGCATCTGGGGGGCTCAGTTGATCGAGCGGACGTCCAACTTCGGCTCACGTCACTATCTCACAGTTCGCAAGTTCCAGTCCCACATCAGGCTCTGCTGTCAGCTCACAGCCCGCTTTGGATCCTCTGTCCCCATCTGTAGGTCTTGCACTCTCTCTCTCTTTCTCAAAAACAAATAAACCTTAAAAATATGCATGTTTGAAAAAGTCAGCGTGATAAAGACCACCACCAAATTTCTGTATAGGATCCACAGCAACCTCGAGTAAAATCCTCATAGGGTGTGTGAGTGTGAGTGTGTGTGTGTGTGTGCGCGCGTGTGTGAGTTTAAAAGCCAGTTCTAAGATTTATGGGAATATAAAAGACAAAGATAGATAAGAAAATATAGGAGAAGGAGATAGTTGGAAGACTAACACTCTCGGGATAGAGATTTGTTATACAGATGTTAACAACTGTGACACTGTGGTACCAGCACAAGGATGGACAAGTAAGGACTAGAGATTCCAGAAACAGACCGATGTTCTCTTTGGACATTGGATCTCTGATGGGAGGTACTATGAAAAGTTGAGAAAGGACCATCTTTTCATTAAAGGGTTGTCGTTGAGTTCTATATTAATAAGTGGGGGGGGATGAAACTTGATTCCTACTCAAATAATATGCAAAAACCTCATTCTTGGTGAATTACACATCTGATGTAAAAAGTAAAACAGGGGCGCCTGGGTGACTCAGTGGGCTAAGCGTTTGAATTCTGCTCAGGTCATGATCTCACAGTTTGTAAGTTTGAGCCCCACCTCGGGCTCTGTGCCGACAGCTTAGATCCTTGAGCCTGCTTTGGATTCTATCTCCCTCTCTCTCTCTGTCCCTCTCCTGCTTGTGCTGTCTCTCTCCCTGTCAAAAATAAATAAACATTTGGAAAAAGAAACAGTAAAACAGTAAAAGTTTTTAGAATAGAACAGGAGAATATCTTCATGACTTTGAGCAGGAAATCATTTCTTAAAGGATACAAAAGGTACTACTAACAACTAAGGAAAACATTGAAAACTGGGAATAAATGAAAATTAGGAATATCTGAACATCAAAAGACAGCATTAATTAAAAAATGAGGGGGGATATTTTGAAGTACGTATTTGACAAAGGAAGACCCAAAGGAAAATGATAAATGGGAAAACAGGCAAGATACACTACTTCATAACAGATATTCGGATGGCCAAGAGATGAACGACAAGGTACTGAATCTCGATTGTTATCAAAGAAATGCAGGTCAAAACCACTAATTCCACTATCCAAAATGACAAAGCCAGTGTTCACAAGGCTGTGGAAAAACTGAAACGCTCGTACACTATGAATCAGTAGAGTTTGGACAAATGATTTGGAAGAACCTACAAAAGTAGAACGTGCGGATTCCCTGAGACCCGGGAATACGACCTTAGACGTGCCCAACCGAAATGCAGGAGCACGGACGCCAAGAAATCTGAGGCCTCAGTACTGGAAATGCCCTAAGGCTGGAAACCTCTTGAGGCCCATCAACAGATAATTCCATTACAAATGGGATGGATGAATTCATGGAGGGTGTGTCCCAACAGCAGGGCAAGCGACTAATTTATACCTGCAAAACCATGACTCAATCTCATCAATATAATGTTGAGCTAAAAGAAAGCAATGGAAAAAGAGTACATGCTGTGAGTTTCCATGCATACGAAGCTGGAAAACAGACAAAACTCATCCACGGCTTGAGAAGGCAGGTCTGTGCTTTCCTGTGGGAAAATAAGGAGGGAAAGGGATCCAGAGAGGGGCTCCTGGTGTACCGAGAATGTTCTATTTCTTGAGCTGGGTGGTGAGTGTAGGGTGGGGTTTTGTGCCAACCTGTCATTCACTGAAAATGTTTGCATTTTTGACCTGCATATTTCAATCACGACTTTTTTTCTTCTTCTTTTTTTTTTTAATCAAGTAAATGCGACATTGAGAGCGGAGACTGCCCTGGCTGTTTGGGTACCTTTGGGCCGCGACACAAAAAGCAGAGAATAAGCCGTGTTGATTGATGCTGATTACCAGGTAGAAACTAGGCTACTGCAACCCATGGGGACTAGAGAACTATGGCCGAAAGCCAGGCCATTACTGAGTGTCTCTTAGTCCTCCGTACCCCACAGGAACGGTCAGGGGGAAACTATAGCAGCCCAGTAACCGATCAGACCACTAAAACAGGCTTGGAAAAGTACTGGAATAGTCTAGGTCACACCACCAGGTAAAAATTCTGACCTCCTGAGGCAAAGATGACTCATGAAGACAGTGAATAGTGCCCCAAGGTGGATTAAATTCACTTTCTTCCCACTGCTGCCTTGTAAATCGGGGGAACGTGCATCATCTTCCTTCAGGGAACAGCTCTGTCCCCATACTCTTATCGGTAGGTTTTGACTTAGCAAGAGAGGTCACTGTGACCCAAGCTCGATCCTGACTTAAAGTTGTAGTGATCAATTTAAGTTTATAGGGTTTAAATTACATAACGTGAAGTACAGGGTTACATTTGTGCTAATAAAAGTTTTTCTTGAATATGACAAATCATATTGAAATGAAGGCCTCAGTCAATTTAAATGAGTGAATGAATGAATGAATGAATGAATAAAAGAAATGAACGCCCCAGATTTCCTGCTCTGTTTTCTAAAACATTTAGCATATGTGGGGAGCCTGGGTGGCTAAGTTGGTTGAGCATCCAGCTCTGCCTCAGGTCATGAGCTCACGGTTCTTGGGTTCCAGCCCCGTGTCAGGCAGGCTCTGTGCTGACAGCTCAGAGCCTGGAGCCTGCTTCAGATTCCGTGTCTCCTTCGCTCTCTGCCCCTCCCCCACTCGCGCTCGCACTCTGTCTCTCAAAAAAGTAAATGTAAAAAATAAAAATAAAAAAAAACCCACATTTGGTGTATGTGAGTGCAGTCATTTTCAACCATTTAAGGATTTTTTTAAATGCACGCATAGGCACACGTGAGTGTTTACTTATATCTGACCGCACCCACATGATAGTTGTCTTGCCTTTGGTATACATTCCTTGAAAAGAATTTACACGGACAGAATTCAGTTTTATTATTAAACAAATTTGTATTTAATCACAACATGTAAATTCTTTGGAAAAATGGAAACAAATAGATGTCAAGTCTTAGGGAGACGACCCCTTGGTTTCCTCGGGTCCCCTGGCAGGAATCACTATGTGAAAGTTGAAAATGTGAAGTTTAAAGTGCCTTTTTCTGTCTGTCCTTCTCCCTCCCTCGGTTGACATATTTTTAAATTCACATTTTCACATCGAACAAGAATAATACGTACACGTCTTTGTTTCCTAAAAAAAAGATGGTAAGTCATCTACGCTGAGGATGGAGAAGAGGATCTCAACCAGGCGAGCCATCATAGAATGTTCCCGGAAAACGTGGAACTGGCCTGTAAGTGGCAATTCTTACTGCCTTGTGAGCCAGTTGTTACATCGGCTTTTTTTTTTTTTTCTAACATTGGACCCATCTTAGAGGAGAGACTGTAGGAGATGAGAGCTCATGCTCTCTCGTTCATGATTTTCCCAAGCAATGACGTTTTTGACAGGCATACTGAAGGTGTTAATATTTAGTAACAGAAATCTCTCCTTCCTCGTAATCAGCCTCGTCCCCACCCTTTTCCAATCTGCTGGGCTAAGGCTGCATGACAGCTGTGCAAAAATCCTGTCAAGAGACAGATCTGCTTTGACCAGCAGTTTCTGTTCCCACGGGGAAGTTCTGCCCAACTTTGTCAGAAGGGCCGATTGACACCTTGCTGAATTCTCACAGGAAGGTTTTTGTTCTGCTTAGTTGTTAGCACTGCGGACAGCTGCCCAGAGGTGGAGGGACCACCCCTTAGTCCAGTTCTATTGAGGATGGGGGTGGGGTTGGGGGTGGGGGTGGGGGTGGGGGTGGGGAGGGGGGGAGGAAATGGTGGGGACGATGGATGGCTGGGCCGATTTTTGACAAAGATGTTTACTCGGGTTTGGTTTTTTTTTTTTTTAAACCAGTAAAATAAAATTTTATTTGGCAGTTATTTCCAAAGTTACAGAGAAATGGATCAGATGTCCCAATTAGTCGCGCTGATCGCAGAAAATGCTCATGACCACTTCACAGGAATTGTAGTTTCTCCTAAATTGACAGAATACTTGGAATGGACACATCACGTCTAAACAGTTTAATCCGTAGGTGTAAAGGATTAACAGCCAGAGGCAGACTGAAGTGTCTAGTATTCTCCTGAAACAGGACCCTGGCTGCACTGTCGCTCTCCGGTCCCCGGTCCCCTCCTTCACCCTCGTGCTGCTCCCAGGTGCTGGGAAAGGCCGAACAACACAGGGGAGTTCAGACCCCGTGGCGTCACAGGTGCAGGCCCCCAGACCGAGTGGTTAGGGAAGCAAGAACCCAGAGGAACAGAATCTTTCACTGACAAAGATTTAAGCGATAGAGAGAGTTTTAAGAAATGAGAAGAACGGACGACAAGTTCTGAACGGAAGCGCTGGCGGCCCCTCCTCCGGGGAGCCCCTCGTGCCTAATGGGCTTTGCCCACAGCCTCGAGGGGCTCCCGTGGCCAACAGCGGTCACGACCAAAGACGCCTGTGCAAACTGGCCGTAGTCCCCGCAGACGGCGGCAGCGAGGCCCCGTCCTGGCAGACGGGGCAGAGAACCCCAAGACAGAAATCAGGCTGATCTGCTCGCGACGATTCCCTTTTCCATCCTGGGTCGGAAGTACAGACCGAAACGCCCCATTTTAGACACTAAAGACGTGAGCGCTTTTTCCACCTTCCTCCCGGAGGAACAGCGTCACCGCAGCGCAGCCTGTGGAGGGAAGACGGGGAAGGAGCCGCGTCCGTGGTGGCACCCGGGAGAACCAGGCTGGGGCCCCAGGGAGCGGGTCCTCCAGGCAGCCCTCAGGAGCGGGAGATCTTGTCCGGAGGCATGAACCCCGTGTCCCCGAGGGCCCTGAGCGCCCCTCGGCCACCAGGCCGAACCACCAGGTGGCTGATGCTACTGTCCTTGAGAGAGAGGTGGAGCCAGACTTCCGGGGGGGGGGGGGGGGGTGGACGGCAGCGCCCGGCACACCATGTAGCGGATGACGTTGGCATGGCAGCTGCAGATCACGTAACTGTCCTCCTGCTGTTTGGCGTCTGCCCGGTGGATGTGGTTCCGGAAGGCGGCCTCGATCCGGGCCCCGGCTGCGTCATACTGCACAGCCTCGGGCTTCCAGTGGGACACGGGCGGGTCGGGCTCGATAGGGGCGCCTTCCCCCCCACGCAGGTCTGCGCTGACCTTGGAGACGCCTGGCAGGTGTTCGCTGACGACAGCAGTGGTGTCGATGGCCCGGGTCATGGACGAATGGACAATTTTATTAAAGTTCAAGCCCAAGCTGGCAAGTCGGAGCCCCGTCCGTTCAGCCTGTTCACCACCCAGGGGCGTCAGCGTGCGGTCCTTTTCCTGGGAAGCATCCACGTGGTTCTGGGAGTGCCTAGTGAGGAAGATGTGTCGCGTGGCCTTGGCTTCGCCGTGGTCCAGCCTGGAGGCCAGTTCTTCTTCTCCACGTTCCGGGTTCCTCTTCCGCAGGTTCGCCAAGGACAGCAGTTCTCGCCTGTCTCCGTTGGAGTCCCAGACGCCCGGCCCGGGGCCCGCGGACCCCGCCCACGCCGGCACCTGGACCGCGCGCGGCTCCGCGTCCCTGCCCGCGCGGGGCTTTCCCACCGCCACGGCCGAGGAGAGCAGCGCGGCCGGGCCTCCGGCCAGGCCGCGGGCCGCCAGCTGCAGCACCTGTAGGAATGCCAGGCCCGCGCCTTTCCCACGCCGGCTCCGGGCAGGCGCTCCTATTCAGGTTTTCATTTAAACATCGCTTTCTGGGGCGCCCTGGGTGGCTCAGTCGGTTGAGCGTCCGACTTCGGCTCAGGCCATGATCTCGCGGCGCGGCTCGTGAGTTCGAGCCCCACGTTGGGCTCTGTGATGACAGCTCAGAGCCTGGAGCCTGCCTCCGATTCTGTGTCTCCCTCTCCCTCTCTCTCTGCTCCTCCCCCACTCACACTCTGCCTCTCTGTCTCACAAATAAATAAATAAAAACATTAAAAAAAATAAACATCACTCTCTTCAGAGAGGCCATCCCTGACCCCCCCCCCCCCAGCTAAATCAGCCCCACTCACTCTCTACCACGTGACCTTATCTTATCCTTGTCATCGCCCTTATCGATACCTGCCATTGACTTATTTATCTTCTCGTTCGGCCCAGCAAGATCCTCGTCTACCTCCATTGCCGAGACCAGTGCCAGGCCCCAGAAGGGGCTCATCTTTGACCCGCCGACGGCTCTGTGCTAGTGGATGGTTTTCAAAAGCCAGTCGTTACATGAATTTCATGTCCACATTCTGGTGGTGTTTAAGTACACATCTCAGTGCCTTATGATTTTCCGTTTTAAGGACACAAAAGCATGAATCACATTCTTTTTCTTTTTTTTTTTTAATTTTAGAGAGAGCACATGCATGAGCGAGGCAGGCAGAGAGAGAAAGAGACGGAATCTTAAGCAGATTCCACAGGCAGCATGGGGCCCGATGTGGGGCTCAATCCCACAATCCTGGGATCGTGACCCGAGCTGAAATCAGGGGTTGGATACTCAACTGACCGAACCACCCAGGCGCCCGAAGAGTGAATCACTTTCCTTAGGCACCACCGTGACCTGGGGAGAATTCTGGATAGAAACGCATTTCACGAGTAAGACGTCAAAAGGTCTTTAACTTTTAGGAAATTACCCCCGTCCGCACTGAAGCGTCATGCCATTATCACCGGCTTCGGAAAAGGCATCTGCGAGGCAAACGTGACAAGGTAGAAGTCTAGGAACTGGAAGATCAAATCTAAGCTAAAATTGTACTGGAACAAGGCAAGGCCTTTTAGTTGTACCCTACCAGTACCTTCTCACAAGTTCCAAAGTTCGGAATCCGAGACACGGCCTCAGAAAAGCTGGTGGACAAGCTCCGTCTCTCAGTACACTGCCTGGATCCTTGTGCTGGCTCTCAGAAAAAAAGTTAGGAGGTGCCACCTTTCATTTTTCAAGGTCAACATTTTGTCTTTAAGAAAGCACAGAGGCTTTTATGCAGCAAACACAGACCCCTAAGACTTTCTGGGCTGAGATGCTGTCCCCGGCCCCGCTTTGTCTGAGTCACCCAGGGCAGCACCCCAACGGCCGAGGACAAGTGGAGGGAGGAAGCTGCTCGTCCCACTCCAGCTGTGAACCACCAGGGAGAGCCACTCAGCAGGTCTTCGAGGACCTAGGACCCTACTAGGTGGGGACAGCAAAGGTTGGGGGGCCGGGGGCGTTGCGGATACGCTCTCAGAGACTCAAGCCCGTTGTGTTACCTGACGCGTATTTTTTTTCCCCCAAGGGCTGGTGAAACCTAGAGGAAATACCCGTGGCCTCCCTAGTCCCGGCTGTTTATTTCCACACAGACATGTCACTGCTCTGCCTATGCCCTCCAGGGTTTCCCACCCGGAGGTCTGACACAACCAACCATCAGGGTGCAGTCTCCTTACCAATCTGCCCTGGCCACCGTCACTGCTCGCCATACCCGATGCCCAGACTGGCCCGGGTTTCCAGGTTCCCTGACTTTGTCTTGTTTGGGAATAGGACAGAAGAGCAGAAGAAGAGAAAGGTGACCCTGTGTTGGTGGCTTCCAGGCTTAGGATTAAGCTGAGACCAAGAGCAGGGAAGTCAAGGTGAGTCAGATCAGAAATGAACAAGCCAGGGGCACACGAGCCAGCTTTCTCAAAATAAATAACTTTAAAAAATATAATTAAAAGAAACTGTATCTCTGGAATCAGCATGTATCTCTGAAATCGGGATGTGTCTCACCATAAATGATGTGTCTGGCATTCCATCATTTAACGGGTCTTAGTTTTAGGTGATGCAATAAAGTCATGGTAAGTGAAGTGAGACTCAGCTTTCCCAGCACGCCGGAGGGTGGACTTAGAAAAGGGTACAGAGGATGGGTTTGCAGAAAGTTCCTCCAGCGTCGCACCACAGCACCTTCTCCACAGTCAGTGAGCCACGGCTATGCTCTCCCTACCGAGGCTGGGGTGTGTATGTGTGTGTGTGTGTGTGTGTGTGTGTAGCTTCCCAATCCTTTCAGGAGCTTTCCCCATGTGATCTGACACCAGCCCCCGCGGGCAGACGGCGGGGCGAGACTAAAGACAGAGGCAGGCCACTCCGTGGTGGCAAGAAGCACTTTTAATAAGAGCAAAGGGAACTTAGGAGGCTTGTCTTGGGCTCAGCAAGAGAAATGGATCCTTGCACCTGTCCTCCAAATCTTAAAAGTTTCCAAAGAGGCTCTGACTGGGCTCAGTCCCATGTACTGTGCAGGCGTTTTCAGCATCTCAAGGCTGTCCTCGGAGCAGCCTCTGGGAACAGAAAAGGCAAACGGAACCCACATTTCCAGAACAGGAGAGGGGGCTCCTGAGTACTGGGGTCCAGCTCAAGTCACATTCCCCAACTGGTGGGGACGCCTTCCTTGGGCGCCCTCTCTCAGCATTAGTGGCGGAGGCTGGACCTTATATCTGCTATTTCTATATTCTTCACAGTTCCCTTTCCTTCTTATTAGTCTCGGGTAAGGGGTGGGTTGGGAAGGCCACCTTAGTTCTTTTTTTTTTTTTAATTTGTTTTAATGTTTATTTATTTTTGAGAGAGAGAGACAAAGTGTGAGTGGGAGAGGGGCAGAGAGAGAGGGAGACACAGAATCCAAAGCAAGCTCCGGGCTCTGAGCTGTCAGCAAAGAGCCCAACGTGGGGCTCAAGCCCACAAACCAGGAGATCGTGACCTGAGCTGAAGTGGGAGACTTGACCAACTGAGCCACCCAGGCACCCTGGGTGCGGGGGGGGGGGGGGGAGCTTTATAATGAGAGAAGAGCGACACAGCCATGAGGTGGGAACAAGAAAGGGTATTGCTGTTGTAATAATTTGTGACATAGGGATCCGAAGACCACATCCAGAAAACTTGCTCCTGGGAATTAAAAGCAAGCCAAGAGTCAGATTCAACACAAGCACCTTTGCCTCGACCCGTAAAATCTGTGTATGTTCACAAGCATCCCTTATTCAACGCACAGACGGACAGAGGTGTGTTACACGTTTACTTGTATGAGTTGAGGGCACCGTAGGGGTGAGGACCACAGTGAGAATCAAACACTCCAGCGTCTAACTTTAGCATGGCTTCTAACCACTTCGAGGGCCTGTTAAACTCAGAGCAGGGGACTCTACCCACAGAGTTTCAGAGTTAGGAGGTCTGGGGTGTGGCCTCAAAACTGCAGCTCTAGAAAGCTCCTAGGTGACACTAACCTCCACTTTGAGAAACCCCGGCTTATCATCAGATGATGAGCTCACCAGCAGAAAGCAGGGACCAGTGTCGTGATGGCCTTTGGGGACTCAGGCCGGACAGTGTGAGCACAGATCCCAGTTCTGGTGCAATTACCTTAGGAAATGTGTTCGCTTTCCTTTATCTTAGTTTCCTCGTCTGTAAAACGGGGCTGATGGCACCCAAATGCTGGGATTCGTAGAAGAATTAAAGGAGTTAAAACGTGCAAGGTGTTTAGAGCACGCCTGGCACATAGCAAGCACTTTGGAATGGGGTTTCACTGAAAAAGTACGGGTCCCGGCGTCAGACCAATGGCTTAGACTTAGTGCCTTGTGAAAGTCACTTCCCCGTTCGGAGCTTCAGGTTTTTTACCTGTAGAACGAGGACGAAAATAACACCCGTCTTACAGGGTTTTCGTGAAGATTCAAAAAGCTAATACGCTGGTTACGAAACCTTGGCAATTGAGCATATCGTCAACTCTCAGCTCCTCTAAATGGGGTCTCCTTCTGGTGAAGGGTGTTGACTCTGTGGGCTAATGCTGCCCTCTGCTGGATAAGTGTGCCTTTCTAGAAATTCAGTCGACGTTCTCAATTCACCAAGCAAAAAAGCTAACAATCTTCAACAAGTTTGTATCCTCTGAACACGTTTCTTTGGCTGCCATGATCAAACATGGTTGAATTAAATCACCCTCAGTGAATGGTTTCCTCACTTGGCAAAATAACCCGCCGCTTGGCAACTTACTTTAGCTGCGGCCTCATTTCCAACTTTTATTTTTATGAAGACACAATTGGCTGTGTTGTGAGATCCTAAGTTTTCTACTCTTCAGGGCGCCTGGGTGGCTTGGTCAGTTAGCATCCGACTCTTGACTTCGACTCAGGTCGCGATCTCCCTGTTCGGGAGTTCAAGCCCCGCATAGCGCTCCAGGGGCTGACAGTGTGGGGCCTGCTTGGGATTCTCTCTCTCCTCTCTCTGCCCTGCCCCCTCTCAAAATAAATACGTTTTAACAAATAAAAAAAAAATTTTTTTTTAACTCACTGGTATAATTTAAAAAATGAAATAACATTTCTGCCTTTCATGATTGTTGCTTTCCTGTGAATTGGGAATATTGGGACGACGGCCTAGTCCGGTAATGCACACGAACGCTGTATTCTTTCAGGGTCGCTGTGGTAGGCACTTGAAACAGGGTGGCGTTATCACCTGGTCGCTGGGATGCGTCATGTGCCAAAACAGCCAGACGATACACACGTGAGCAAGTGTCCCTCTGTGTCCGGATGAAGCTTTATTTATTAATGATGGAATAGGAATCTCTCTTAATTTTCGCACGTTATAAAATATCATTCTTTGATTTTTCTCAGTCACTTGTAAGAGTAAACACCATATGCAAAAACGGGAGCTGGCCAGTTTGCGTCTGCAATCTGTACCCTGCGGACCCCCGATCTAGAATCCTCCGCCAGCGTCCATCCACATGCTGAGGGGACCAGACTGGTGAATTAAGCAGACATCACGCCTGCCTTCTTCAGACCCCTTAGGATGCCACTAATCTCTGCCATTCTGCCAGATACAACATTTACTCTCTTGGCCAGGGGTATACTTTTGAGCTTCCACTTGACTTTCCTTTCTAGGGCGAATTTCACCATAGATCCAATATGTATTGAGGAATTTTGCATCAAGGTTTAAGGGATATCGCTCTATACTTTCTTTTCTTGTAGTGTCTTGGTCTGGCTCTGGTATCGGGATGCTGGACTCTTAGAATGAGTTAGGAAGTGTTTCCTTGTCTTCCATTTTTTGGGACGAGTCGGAAAGCCATTGGTGTCAGTTCCTGTCTAAACATTTGGTAGAATTCACCTGTGAAGCCATCAGATTCAGAGCTTTCCTTTGTCAGGAGGAAACACAAACATTCGGTCTATAACAAGATCTTCAAGTCCTAACAGTCTGATTTGAATGTATACAGCCTCACTTCAAGGACATATAAAAGCCCTTTTCTTATTCAAGTCTGTCTCCCTCCCCTTTCAGGTGTTAAGGTCACAAAATGACATCTTTATGTATTATGTGTCCCCAGGCAGACTAAGGATAGTTTCTTATGCATTCGTCTCTTAAATCTCATAGAAAAAGTGCAGAATTACCAAATCAAAGTAACAATAATACTAGCTTTTATAAGTGCCCACATATTTAACTTTGCTTCTCCAGATGGCTTCAAGCTACTACTGTCTAGTTACTAATTCCTAAAGTCTAGTGTCCTTTCATTTATTTTATGTATTTATGTATGTATGTATGTATGTATTTGTTTATTTATTTTGAGAAAGAAAGAGGGTTGGAGGAGCGCAGAGGGACAGAGAGAGAGTGAGAGAGAGAGAGAGAGACAGAGACAGAGACAGAGAGAATCTTCAGCAGGCTCCACACTCAGTGTGGAGCCTGGCATGGGGCTTTATCCCACAACCCTGGGATCATGACCTGAGTTGACATCAAGAGTGGGATACTCAACCGACTGAGCCACCCAAGTGTTCCTCCTTTCACTTCAATCTGGATGACTTCCTTTAGCATTTCTCACAGGGCAGGCTTTTATTTATCTGGGAATGTCTTCATTTCTCCCTCGTTTTTGAAGGATAGTTTGCAGAATATAGGATTCTTGGTTGACATTCATTATTCCTGTAAGGTTTCTGACGAGAAATCTGCTGATAATCCTATGGAGGGAAATATGATTAACATTTAATATTAAATAAAAGCTTTAATAAAGCTTTAATAATGCTCCCACTTAGCTTTATTAAGGTATTAATAACGTACCTTATTTTGTCTTATGCAACAGAACATTGCTTACAGTATCATGATGTCCGTTGAGTTATAGCATCATTTGGAGACCGATCATTCGTAATTAAAAAAAAAAAAAATGAATGGAATATTTTAAGGTTAGTCATTGGGGCTCTTTAAAAGCCTAACAATATTCTAGATTTTCAGACTGGAAGTGAAAACAAGCTACTGAAACATCATACAGATTTTAATTTCTAATGAGGGAAATAACAATTGCCAATAACCCACGTAGACAAAAAGCTCTTTGGAGTCCTTATCTGTGAACCCAAAAAGTAAGAATAGCAATGGAAATAATCTCCAGCTGTGACTGGTCCATTTCTTGCTCATGACTTCATAAAGAGCCTGTAAAAGTGAAACAAAACACATTCTTGCGTGTCTCCTCTATTCTCAATACTCTACTACAATGCTACTTCACTTCTGACATCAGACACAGGGAAGTCTGCACACATCAAGCAATTCTGTGACACTCTCTGGGTGTCCTATAATCTAAGTTCTGACCCTATCTACCTGATGTTATCGGATCCCACATATTAAGGACCTAGTCTCACGTGGGGCACCTGGATGGCTCCGTTGGTTGAGTTTCCGGCTTCAGCTCAGGTCGTGATCTCGTGATTTGTGAGTTCAAGCCCTGCAGTGGGCTCTGTGCTGACAGCTGGAGCCTGCTTCTGATTCTCTCTCTCTTTCTCTCTCTGCCATTCACCCACGTGTGCTCTCTCTCTCTCTCTCGCTGTCGCTCTCTCTCTTTCTGTCTTAGAAATACTAAATGAATAAACCTAAAGAAAAAAATAAAGGACTTAGTCCTATAAATTGTGCCTGCCCCTTCAGATGCCCACAGCAAGTCCAAGGTTGGTGTTTCCATGGTGCTTCTGACTGGCTATAGATGGGAGGTTACCACAAACCCCCCGTCTTTTGGTTCAATTCATTTGCTAGAGCAGGTCACAGAATTCTGGAAATCACAGTTTACTTACTAGATTGCCAGTTGATTCTAAAAAGATATTGTTCCTGGTCGAACTGGGGAGAATCCAGGTTCTGGGGCCTCCACCCAACGGGACCTCAAGAACCTGAAGTTTCTTGGTCTTGTCACGAGAATGAATTCAAGGACAGACGAGCGGCACAGCACATAAGTGACACAAGTGGCAGAGTTTATTACGACAAAAGGTACACTCTTGAGAGATGAGAGCGGAGAACGTAAGAGACAGAATCGTGTTCCGAGGTTTGGGTTTCTATGTTTGATCAGCAATTGTTAACTAGAGGCAGAATATGCATTACTGGGGGCCCGTAACAGGGTTTCGTGCTTCTTTCTTCCCATTTTAGCCAGAGGGCTCCTGTCACGGCATCTGCCATCTGGACCTGTCTTCTTGGGAAGTACTGCCAGCACAGGTCTCTGACCTTCCCTATAGCCAGCTGGGACCTCCTCATTGCTGACCTTCAGGTATTAGGGGTCAGTTGCCTACTCCAACAATATTGCTCAGGAATAGCCGGACGGAAAAGATGCAGCGGGCAAGGTACGGGGGGGGGAAAGACCCGGAGCGTCCCGTGCCCCCTCCCCAAATCTGCACGAGTTCACCAGCCCTAAAGCTCTCCAAACCCCATCCTGCTGGGGTTCCGTGAAGGCTCCATTCCATAGGCATGGCCGATTAAATCTTTGGCCATTGTGGGTTGAACTCAACTGCCAGCCCCTCTGCCTTCCCCACCCCTCTAATCCTGATGCTGTTCCCGTGGCAACCAGCCCCTATCCCTGGGGGCTTTTCCCCAAAGCCATCTTATCAATATATATTCTGGTGTCATCGAAAGGGACATCTTATGAATAATAAAAGACCACTTTACTGCTTTCCCCACTTAGGACATTTCAGGAGTTTTAGGAGCTCCATGAAGGGCGTTGGATGCGAGAGGGAAAAGATAGGATACAATAGGCAGAGAGGGAAAGGTTAGGACTTGAAGTCCCCGGGTGGGAAAAAAACACGTATTTTGGAACGATGCTGGGAGTGTTTGACCATAGCAAACCCCCTCGGGCATAAGATCCCTCTCCAGGGTGTAACAGATAGCACCTACGCTCCCTCAGGAATTTAACACTCAAACGACCTAACTACAAAAAGGAAACCATAAGACTTGCGGTTCTAGGAAGGACACTATGATCAGCCTGACTCCTCACACGATGGAGTCGAGCCAATCAGGAATGGGCAACCTGGCACCTAGAGTTATCCAGCCGGTGAGGATAGAACCTGAGAAGGAACAGGGGGGAAGGGAAGGGAGGGCTGAGCAGAACCTTAGAAAACAAGGACCGTTGCCTCCAGTGGCTGGTATTCACTTTCCAATGCCCCCTGTCTGTAAAGACAGCTTTCATACTGCTCTAATAGACTTTTGCCTGCTGCTCATTTTGTGCCCATCTCTTCCTTCTTCCACACAGCAAGAAAACAAATCCCGGGTACTGAGGCGAAAACCCTGCAACGAGGACAGAGGAAGACCAAATTGCACATTGCTTATTATCACTCACAGTATCACACAGCCATTGTTAGGGGATGCCAAGCACCCTTGTAAGACCATGGCCGGACCTGAGTTTTTGGTCATTTTAGCTCAGAAAGCTGCTTGTTGTAACCTGAGGGAATCTGACCACAATTCGTTTTATCCTTTTTGGGTTTTTTATCTATTTTTTTTCCTCTACTCTTTCCCCCACCCCCTCACTTTTCTTTTTTCTTTATTCTGTCCCTTTACCTTTTTCTCATTTTTCTTTCTTTTTTCAATTTTCTTTTTTTATTCAGTTTTAATGTTTATTCATTTTGAGAGAGAGACAGACCGACAGAGCAGGAGCCGGGGAGGGGCAGAGAGAGAGGGAGCCAAGGCTCCCAAGCAGGCTCCAGACGCTGAGCTGTCAGAGCCTGACGCGGGGCTCGAACCCATGAACTGTGAATCATGACCCGAGCTGAAGTCGGACACTCAACCGACTGAGCCACCCAGGCGCCCCTCTTTCTTTCTTTCTTTCTTTTTTTTTTTAAACTTTATTTATTTATTTTGAGAGAGACACAGAGAGTGAGTGGGGTAGGGGCAGAGACAGGGAGAGACAGAATCCCAAGCAGGAACTGGAACTCACAAACCATGAGATCATGACCTGAGCCAAAACCAAGAGTCGGATGCTTAAGGCACTGAGCCACCCAGGTGCCCCTCTCATGTTTCTTTCTAAATAAATATGGAGCTAATATCTTTCAGGGACATTTTGTTTTTTCCCCTACACTTGTTCACTACCCTCCCCCCACCACACACACACACACACACACACACACACACACGCTCTCTCCCAAAGATAAAGCTTGTTTGAAATATGCTAAACTGATTCTCTCCCTGATAATATCTGCAGATTTGAGTTAAATAACCTAGAAAAGAGGCCATCTCGTTGAATGTGATGTAACTTGGGTAAAAATTAATTTTAAAAAACCTCATATAGAGACACCCAGGTGGCTCAGTGGGCTAAGCGTCTGACTTCAGCTTAGGTCATGATCAAACAGCTTGTGGGTTTTAGCCCCGCATTGGGCTCTGCACTGACAGTGTGGAGCCTGCTTGGGATTCTCTGTCTTTCTCTCTCTCTCTCTCTCTCTCTCTGTTCCTACCCCACTTGCACTCTCTCTCTCTCTCTCTCTCTCAAAAATAAATAAATAAAAACTTTAAGGGGGAAAAAAAACCCTCATACAATGAGGAGGAAAGCTGATAAATGCAAACAAAAAAGGGCAGCCCGATGTCTGAGGCCAGGTACTCCCCTGCATGGTTTTAGTTTCTGCAATCTTGCTTGCCTCTTGCATCGGCCAGCAGCCAGGAACCAGAAACTTCGCTAAACTAGTCCTGCCCAACCCTCAGTAAAACTCCAGCCCAACGTTCAGTCTTTGGAGGTGACTCCACTGAGCCAACACCAGTGCAAAATAAACAGTCCGTTCTGATTCCCTGCATGCTTGTCCCTGGACAAGCTCGTGCTGGATGCCCAGCATTTGCTGTAACAACAGAATGGAGTCAGGAGGCCAGCAGGGGAAGCTCTCCTATGGGAAGGGGAATTAAAAGAGAGAGAAGCAAACCATAAGAGACGTTTGTTGTTGTTGTTATGTGTATTTATTTTTTGAGAGAGAGACAGAACACAAGCAGGGGACGGGCAGAGAGAGAGAGAGAGAGGGCGACACAGAATCCGAGGCAGGCTCCAGGCTCCGAGCTGTCAGCACAGAGCCCAACACAGGGCTCAAACTCACAAACAGCGAGATCATGACCTGAGCTGAAGACACCTTAACTGACTGTGCCACCCAGACGTCCCGAGAGACTCTTAATGATAGAGAACAAACTGGGGGTTGATGGAGGGAGGTGAGTGGGGGATGGGCTAAATGCGTGGTGGTATGGAGGTGTTATGATGAGCACGGGGTATTATATGAAAAGTATATGTGAAGCGATGCATCACTAAATTCTACTCCTGAAGCCAATATTGCACTCTATGTTCACTGATATGGGCAGCAAAGGCAGAAAGGAATGTAGATAAAATTCAATTTCCTTATAACCTGCAGCCTATTGACAAATATAATACTTTAAGCAGGCAGAGCATTGGTGCAAAGAGGTGGTTTTATTAAAGCATGGGGACAGAACTTAGGGGCAGAGAGCGCTGCCCTGGGATTGTAAGGAGAGACTGATGATATACTTGGGAGTTGGGGGAGGTCAAGACTAGGAGACGTTTCCAGAAGGACTTTTATATGTTAAAGAAGACTTACAGAATCCAGAGGCCTAGCTACTGTGAAGCAAAAGTTGTTTTCCGCCCTGGCAAAGCATTAACGGTAAAACGGTCTGGAGTTCCCAGAGAAATGGTTCACTCTGCCAGCCTCGAGGATTTGTCGATGGGCTGCAGGTCAGAAGGAAATTTAATTTCATCTGCATTCTTTTCTGCCTCTGCTGCCCACATCAGTTATGACGAGGTTACTTTCTTCTAGGTGATGAGAGGGGCTTAGAAAGAAGATTACCTGACTAGAGCTTGATGAGGGAGCAGGAGGCAGGCAGGGCAAAATACAAGCCCTCCCCCGGGTGGGACGCGTGAGAGGTGCCTCAGGCACACCTGGCTGCCTGAAGACAAAGGAGAGAAACAAAACACGACAACACAAATGGTTAACTGATAGAGATCACAGTCCCTCGGACAAGTGTCTCCATCAGTCTGCAAACGTCCTAGTAAATTACAGGAGAAAGGCGGCGTTATCAATAGCCTAATTTCCAGAAACCTGTAGACTCCGTTTCCTGTCACCCCAACCACACCCGTCCACAGTGATGTGGGGAACAAAGGCAAGAAGGAAATGGCAGGTAAAATTCAATTTCCTTCTAGCCTGCAGCCCATTGACAGATACCGGAGGCGGGCCGAGTACGACTTGACTCCAGGAACTCCCCACTGTCTCAATGTTAATGCTTTGCTAGAGAGACAAACAACCTCAGCTTGACTTTCGCAAGGCCTCAGGTACCTTAGGGGTCCTCTGTAGCATATCAAAGTCCCTCCGGAGGCCTCTCTTTTAACTTTTTGTCCCCAACCCCATAGTATAAATCCAACCCTTCTTCACAAACCCCAGTTGAGCTCTTTCTGCCCACTGGCTCTGTCCCCGTGCTTTAATAAAATCACCTTTTTGCACCAACATCGTCTGTGTTCAAGAATTCTTTTTGGGGGCACCTGGGTGGCTCAGTCAGCTAAGCATCTGACTTCCACTCAGGTCACGATCTCACAGTTTGTGAGTTCCAGCCCCACATTGGGCTCTCTGCTGTCAGCGTGGAGCTCGCTTCAGACCCTGTGTCCTCTCTCTGCCTCTGCCCTGACTTGTGCTTTCTCTCTGTCTCAAAAATAAGTACCAAAAAATAAATTAAAAGAAAAACATTCTTTCTTGGCCACCGGCTCCAGGCCCCATGAACCCCATCACCACCCCAAAACTTCACCAAGCCGGTGGGGTGATTCTTAATTGAACGGTTTAAGATTTCATTTCTGAGAGAGCCAAAACTGTAATTAGATCCTAGTTTGGTGACATAGGGCTTAGCATAAGTGACTCCATTTTTGGGCTGGTTGTCTTGTTTTTAATAGCTTAATTTTTCAAAAAAAAAAAAATCAACCAAATTCCACTTTCAATACAAAGGCAGAGTCTGAGTCAGTCTTCATCCTGGGTGCTCAGGGCAGGGAGAATCTCCCAAGTTCTGGTCTTTTCCATACAAAGATTTTGTTGTTGTTCATTCTTTTTAATGTCCATTTATTTTTGAGAGACAGAGACAGAGCGTGGGCGGGGGAGGGGCAGAGAGAGAGAGGGAGACACGGAATCAGAAGCGGCTCCAGGGTCTGAGCTGTCAGCGCAGAGCCCAACGTGGGGCTCGAACTCACAAGCCTTGAGACCGTGACCTGCCCTGAGATCACGACCTGAGCCCAAGTCGGCCGCTCGACCGACTGAGCCACCCAGGCGCCCCTCCATACAAAGTTTTAGATGTCCTCCACTTTATGGAACCTGTAATTTTATGGAGAAAAGGAAATCTAATATAGACTAAAATATAAAAACTTGTTGAGAATATTGGGTTAAAGAACAAAAATTCAAACGAGTAACTTTAAAAGCCTAATCGGTGGGGTGCCTGGGTGGCTCAGTCGGTTGGGCGTCCGACTTGGGCTCAGGTCGTGATCTCGCAGTTTGTGAGTTCGAGCCCTGCATCAGGCTCTGTGTGGACAGCTCAGAGCTTGGAACCTGCTTCAGATTCTACATTTCTCTCTCACTCCAAAATAAAGAAACATTACAAAAATAAAAGTCTAGTTAGTTTTAGTCAACGACTCACCAAGTGGACAGCATGCCATCTGACAAAGACAAGGAAACTGCACCACAGGGAAGCCTTTTATAGGCAGAACTGAGGTAGAACAATTGGTTATCAGCAAAAGAAAAGAAAGGATTCTTTGAGGCAAGGTCACCTTCCCTCAGGGGAAAGATCAGGGAGGTCTCATCCTGCAGATTACCTCTCTAGTGCTGATCTGGAGAATTCCAGCCCATGTGGTTGGTTCAAAATTCCACTCCTGGGAGAGAGGCTGAAACTGAAGTTGGGTTTAAGATGATAAGTCTTGTGGCGATGAGTCTTTCGGGGTTTCATATAAGTGACTCCATCCTGGCCTGTTGTTTGGAAAGTGCAGTGTTCATCCATCCTTTATTTGTTCACTCTTGTTCACTCTTCAAAGTGCCTGGGAAGTGTCTTGTCATTCAGGGCTGTTTTCAAATATAGTATGTATGTCTCTCTCTCTCTCTCTCTCTCTCTCTCTCTATATATATATATATATATAAATTTTTTAATGTTTATTCATTTATTTTTTTGAGAGACAGAGAAAGAGAGAAAGCATGAGGTGGGAGGAAGGGCAGAGAGAGAGAGAGAGAGAGAGAGAGAGAGAAATCCCAAGCAGGCTCCGGGCTGTCAGCACAGAGCCCAGCGCGGTGCTCAGTCCCACCAACCACGAGACCATGACCTGAACCAAAACCAAGAGTCTGACGCTTCACTGACTAAGCCCCCGAGGCGCCCCTAAAACATAGTGTATGAATAGAAAATTTCAGTTTTCTGAAATCGACAGATCAGATCAGGGGCCAACAGCTCAGGGGATGACTGCCATTGAAAATATAATTTGTTTCTTACAGAACCCAAGAGGAGGGGCCGTGCCATGAGGGGGCCACATAGGAAAGCACCAGCAGAGGTCAGGAGGCAAAGAGAGAGGGAGGAAGCATAGACAAGAGCCTTTACTGTGGTCTCTAAACGAAGGGTTGAAAACAAGACAACCGGTCCACACTGGAGTCACAAAATTGCGCATAGGCCCCACGTCACCTGTAGAGAGCAAAATGGAGTGTGTCACGTCGAGCAGGGGCCTGTGTCAAGCAGCGACACAAACAGTTTAAGGTACTGCCGCCGGCAGCATCCGCTGACACCCCAGAACTGATAAGAAGCAAAACCAGAGGAGGTCTACAGGGGCCCCAAACAGCTGAAATCCCTTTAAAAAGGGGAAGATTTTCACAGCAAACTGTCGGGCTCTTCAGACACACCTCTCTATGTCTGACCACTTCCAACGGGCGACCGCCCCCCGATTAATCTCCATACAGAACTGAGATCCTTCACTACGTGGGCATCGTGAGCGGTAAGTGCCAAGAGATGACCCAGACCAAGGCCTTCTCTCAACTGCACCCCCACAGACGACTTTGAGACCGGTTCGTGAACTTCCTACACCCTTCCCAGGGTGTTGTGTGGCTGCTCTTACATTCTGCTCTGTGCGCCGCGTAAGAAGCCGAGTTTCATCGCACGGTGAGAGGTCACTGAGTTGGCAGTCCAGTGCCGGGCACGTAGTAGAGGCTCAAAAAGTAGCGCATGGACAACCCTTCCTGTGACTTGACGTGTCCTCCTTCGTGCTTTCCTCATTGGGTGAGTGTCCGTGCCCGCTGGTACATCAGGGACTTTAAGGAACATAGTCGACACGATAATACCTCGCCGAAGCCTGACACATAACGCGGCTGCATAAACCGGGAAGACCGCGGGCCCTGAGGCCTCAACCTAGCCCAATCCAGAGATGTCGCTGAAGGCTTTTGGTCTCCTCACAAAAAAGAATTCCAGGAGAGGTCCAACACGGTGGATGAGTGGTACAAATAGCAAAGTTTATGAAAGTGAAAGTATACCCTTTAGATGTGAGACTGGGTACTGAGAGAGAGAGAGAGAGAGAGAGAGAGAGTGAGAGAGAGCTGTGTGCCCTGGGGTTCGGGTTTCTCTGTTTTATCGACAAAGGGTAAAATATTCACTACTTGGGAACTAGACTTCTTGGAAGCAGGGTTTTGTGCCTTTTCTTCCCTATTTGGTCAAGGGTTTTCTGTTATGGCACACACCATCTTGGGCCTGTCCGGTCTGATCCAGCCTCTTGTGGCTTTGTTTTAGAGTACTGCCAGGAATGGCTTCCGATTCTGATTTTCCTGATAGCTGGCCAGAACTTCCTCTTCTGCCGGCCTCCAGGCATCGTACAACTGCGTAGTCTAACAATAGTACCGGCTCAAGAAGCACTTTTTTTCTTTAATGTTTCTTTGAAAGCATACAGGGGGATGGGGGGACAGAGGATCTCAGGCAGGCGCTGCCCTTACGGCAGCGAGCTGAATTCGGGAGTCCAACTCACTGATGGCAGGCGACACCGTGGCCTGAGACGAAGTCAGACACTCAACCCACTGAGAAGCCCAGGTGCCCCTCGATAAGCATTTCTGGTGGAATGAATATGCCACCTACTGCACTGAACTCAAGTACAAGAACCAACAACGATGGGTATCATTGAGGCCCGGAAGGGACTCATAATCTATTTTGAGGTCACATATGGTTTAAAGAAACAATTATAGAATCAGTCTGATGTAAGATGGTCGTGAAACAAACACTCGCAAAACTTGGTGGTTTAAAGCAATTTATTATTATTATCTCTCATAATTCTGCGCATTCTCTGGGTTCATCTGGGTGGTAAAGACTTAGAGTTTCTACAGCTGCTGCCACCAAATGGCCATCAAATGCCATCAAATGAAACAGCTGTCCTCTTAAGGCTCAGCTGACTGGGCATCCTAGATGTCTCCCTCACGTAAAGGCAGCAGGGGCTGCTGCCGGCCAGCTGGGAGCTGGCTGGCCATTTGACCACAGAGCGTGAACGAGACCTCTCTGTGGGGCTCCCCGTTCTCACGAGCACAGTCTGGATTCCCAGCGGCAGCAAAAATCGGAGCAAGGCCGCTGAGAGAGAAATCAAAAACATCCAGGCCTCTTAAAAGGCAGGCCCAGAATTGCCTAAGCGTCACGGCGACTGAAAGAGCAGAGCTAGGCCGGCCGACTAGTGACCGTGTCCCCGACATGGCCGCAGAAAGAAGTTCCTGCTCAACCCTCAGAACACGCCTCCTCCCCTTAAGTAACTTACGTGTTCTAAGAAAGCAGGCTACCGATTGAGGCATTCTTCCCAAGTCTGAGGTGGGAGGAAGGGGAGTGTGAGAGGCATGGAAAGGGTGAGTAGAAGAGGGAGGGCTTCTCTCAGGTGGGGGCCAGAGGCGGGAGCCCTCAACCCTGTCCAGGCTTAGAATGACCTGGGAGCATTTTACCCCTCCCCAAACCAATTCATCAGAGTCTCTGGGGATGGTGTTTGATGCTAGGTATTTCTACAGCACAGCAAGGCTGACAGCCAATGGTTAATAGGGGACCAGTGAGAAACGTTCTGTATACACTGAGGCCAAACATGTCAGAGATCCTCAGACACAGTGGTTCTTAAACTTCAGGTGCATCAGAATCTCCTGGAAGACTTGTTCAAACACAGATTGCTGAGCCCCACTCCCAGAGGTTCAGATTCCGTAGGTCTGTGACCACCGGGCCCAACATTTGCATTTTTAACAAGTTCCAAGGGACTCTGATAATTGCTGATTGGGACCACACTTTGGCCGCCAATCGGCTGAGTCCACGACCCTTCCCCAGCCAATCGGCTAAGGCCATGATCCCTATAAAACCTTTGTGCTTTTGAACCTCTCTCTTTCTCTCCAGTATGTCACCGCTGCGTCGAAGCAGGTAGGAGATTGAGCTCGAGCTAGCTCGAATAAAGGCTCTTTGCTTCTGCATCGGACTCGGCTCCCTGGTGGTCTTTGGGGATCACGAATTCGGGGCATAACACTACCATTCTCTACTGGTCACAACAATCCTAAGCCAGACCAGATTTAGTAGGGTGGAAAAAGGGACAGACCCTACATCTTGAAGGAGGAGGTGGTGTCATATGCATCTAATGGAGGCAAGTATAGATGGTGTATATGTTTATAAAATACAGTAGAGCTCCTAAAGGATGCTACTATTGATCTGATGATGAGTGCCCTTTGTCCCTGATGAGGCCAAGTCTTCCCCATTCCGACACGAGCTCAGGACACCAGAAGGCCCACCACCCCGGGCCCAGAGGCGCCGTTGGCATGGCATGCAGGTCCTCACTCTCGTTCTGACCGCACAGGCCAAGGCGAGGCTGCGCCCAAAGGCCAGAAGAGCCAGGAGAAACGGGGAGAATCACTTGAAGGAATTACTCTCAAGGGAGTGCTCCCACCCACCAACACACGCATAGACCCACGTGCGCACGCGCGCGCGCGCACACACACACACACACACACACACACACATTACCACCACCCCCACCCCCACCTCCACCCAAACACACACACATCTCATACCTGGGCCTGACAGGAATGGGAGGAGGGATCAGACGGGCCTCCTGAGGCCTAGGCTGCAGGCCCTTGGGATCCAAGGAGTCATAAGTCAGCTTCAAGCCACTGCCACTTGGCCTAGACCCGCCCCAGCACCATGACCCTCCCGAGGGGGTAGCTGTCTCTCCAACACAGCCTCTTTGTGTGTGGTTCCTAGAGTGTGGGGGGTCTCTGTGTTGGATAATCCAGAGGTCGCTGCTTCAATACCGCTCCCACTCCCTCTCCGACGCCATCTCTGTCACCCTCACCCTTTCCATCTCCCTCTCCACACCCCCCTCCCCTTGTCCCTCTTATTCTGACTCTCCCTATCTGCCTGTCTCTTCTCCCAACGTGTTCCTTTCTCTGTCAATCACCTTGAAAGGGTGTCTCTCGGTCCTTGAACTATCTGTCTACCTATCTGGGAATACATCTATTCTCCTGAACCAGGACGTGGTGTGCGTGGGTGGGGTGGGAGGCGAGCAAGGGTCTCCGCAAACGGAGCTGGCTGGGACTGGTGATATTCTCTGGGAGCACTGGGGCTCCCGGAAGGGGTTGACAAGGTGGTGCAGACAAGACAGAAAAGCCAGGAGGCTGGCTGCAAGAGCCATAGGGCTGGGGAGGAGGCACTGAGAACACGGCAGAGCGGGCCCAGAAGGCAGAGCCTGCCAGATGGCCCACCCTCACTTTCACCTTCTTCCCAGTGAGCACCCCGGGGTGTGGTGTGGTGAGGGGCGGTGTGGTGCGGGGCTGCGAGGTGCAGTGCGGTGCGGTGCGGATGGAAGCTGAGGCGGGCGTGGGGCCAGGCCGCGAGCAGCCTGCAAGAGTCCCGGGATTGGAGAACGCCGGGGCTTGTGCCACAGCGCGTTGCCAGGGTCTACTTGGGCGACCATCCCCACACGCCCAGGGCCCAAGGCAGACCGCGGCGGCAGCCAGGCAGGCAGGCAGGCAGGCAGGCAGACAGGTGCATGGGAGAAACGCTGCAACCGCTGGGCTTGGGACGGGTGGAGCAGGCTCTTGAGGCGCCCAGCGGGACGGGGGAGGAAGCACTGTGAACCCGGCGGGGGGGGGGGGGGCCCAGAAGGAAAGGCCGGCCGGATGCCCCACGCTCGCTTCCACCCTCTTCCCAGTGAGCGGCCCGACGTGGTGCGGTGCGGTGCGATGCGGTGCGGTGCGGTGCGGGATGGAAGCGGAGGCGGGCGTGGGGCCAAGCCGGGAGCAGCGTGCAAGAGTCCCGGGATCGGTGAAGGCCGGGGCTTGCGCCACAGCGCCTTGCCAGGGTCCTCTTGCGCCGCCTCCGCCACCCGCCCGGGGCCCGCGGCGGAGGGCGGCGGCAGCCAGGCAGGCAGGCAGGCAGGTAGGCAGGCAGGCGCGTGCATGGGTGAAGCGCGGCACCCGCTGGGCTTGGGACGCGTGGAGCAGGCTCTTGAGGCGCCCAGCGGCAGCCGCCGGCGTCTACGGCCATACCACCCTGAACGCGCCCGATCTCGTCTGATCTCGGAAGCTAAGCAGGGTCGGGCCTGGTTAGTACTTGGATGGGAGACCGCCTGGGAATACCGGGTGCTGTAGGCTTTTGCCTTTTGCCTTTTGCCTCTGGCCTCCTTGACCTCTCCTTTGGCGCCCGCCGCCCCTCCCCCCTCCCTCCGTGTGTCCCTCTCTCCCCGGGGAGCGCGTCTCCTGGGGCCAAACACACCCCGCCCACTGCTCCCTCAGCTCCTCCCGGGCCGGCAAAGCGGCCTGGCCTGGCCTGGCCTGGCCTGGCCTAGCCTAGCCTGGCCCCGCCCCGCTTCGCCCCGCCCCGCCCCGCCCCGCCCCGCCCCCCGAGCCCGCACACCGCACACCCCACGGCACTTCACAAGGGGTCCGCTCGCCGCTCCCCGCTCCCCACTGCCCGCACCAGGCTAAATCCCACTGCACCGGCTGGAAGCCACGCCCCAGCTTTGCACCTTTCCTGACACTGCACCCGCACGCACGGAGGGGTGGGGGGGTGCGGTGAGGGCGGGACCGGGGGCTGGCGCCTGGGGACTGGAGGGTGGGGGCTGGCTGGGTGGATACAAGAACCCAGGAGCGGGCGGGGAGGGCGGGGCAGCGAGACCCCACACTCGGACTCCGCCACGGGCCTGGGCTCCCTGGGTCCCGGACCTCTTCCCTCCCTCGAGCCCTCATCCCCAGGGCCCCCGGCGTTTGGCGAGGCCCAGCTAGGGCAGCGGGCTCGGGCTGGTGATGTTCTCTGGGGGCGCTGGGGCCTCCGGGGTGGCTTTGCACCAGGTGGGGCGGACGGGAATGAAAGGCGGGGGGGTTGGGGGGGCTGGCTGCGCTCGCCCTGGGACTGGGGAGGAGGCGCTGAGAACCCGGCGGGGTGTGGGGGGGGGGGGGCCCAGAAGGAAAGGCCGGCCGGATGCCCCACGCTCGCTTCCACCCTCTTCCCAGTGAGCGGCCCGACGTGGTGCGGTGCGGTGCGATGCGGTGCGGTGCGGTGCGGGATGGAAGCGGAGGCGGGCGTGGGGCCAAGCCGGGAGCAGCGTGCAAGAGTCCCGGGATCGGTGAAGGCCGGGGCTTGCGCCACAGCGCCTTGCCAGGGTCCTCTTGCGCCGCCTCCGCCACCCGCCCGGGGCCCGCGGCGGAGGGCGGCGGCAGCCAGGCAGGCAGGCAGGCAGGTAGGCAGGCAGGCGCGTGCATGGGTGAAGCGCGGCACCCGCTGGGCTTGGGACGCGTGGAGCAGGCTCTTGAGGCGCCCAGCGGCAGCCGCCGGCGTCTACGGCCATACCACCCTGAACGCGCCCGATCTCGTCTGATCTCGGAAGCTAAGCAGGGTCGGGCCTGGTTAGTACTTGGATGGGAGACCGCCTGGGAATACCGGGTGCTGTAGGCTTTTGCCTTTTGCCTTTTGCCTCTGGCCTCCTTGACCTCTCCTTTGGCGCCCGCCGCCCCTCCCCCCTCCCTCCGTGTGTCCCTCTCTCCCCGGGGAGCGCGTCTCCTGGGGCCAAACACACCCCGCCCACTGCTCCCTCAGCTCCTCCCGGGCCGGCAAAGCGGCCTGGCCTGGCCTGGCCTGGCCTGGCCTAGCCTAGCCTGGCCCCGCCCCGCTTCGCCCCGCCCCGCCCCGCCCCGCCCCGCCCCCCGAGCCCGCACACCGCACACCCCACGGCACTTCACAAGGGGTCCGCTCGCCGCTCCCCGCTCCCCACTGCCCGCACCAGGCTAAATCCCACTGCACCGGCTGGAAGCCACGCCCCAGCTTTGCACCTTTCCTGACACTGCACCCGCACGCACGGAGGGGTGGGGGGGTGCGGTGAGGGCGGGACCGGGGGCTGGCGCCTGGGGACTGGAGGGTGGGGGCTGGCTGGGTGGATACAAGAACCCAGGAGCGGGCGGGGAGGGCGGGGCAGCGAGACCCCACACTCGGACTCCGCCACGGGCCTGGGCTCCCTGGGTCCCGGACCTCTTCCCTCCCTCGAGCCCTCATCCCCAGGGCCCCCGGCGTTTGGCGAGGCCCAGCTAGGGCAGCGGGCTCGGGCTGGTGATGTTCTCTGGGGGCGCTGGGGCCTCCGGGGTGGCTTTGCACCAGGTGGGGCGGACGGGAATGAAAGGCGGGGGGGTTGGGGGGGCTGGCTGCGCTCGCCCTGGGACTGGGGAGGAGGCGCTGAGAACCCGGCGGGGTGTGTGGGGGGGGGGGGGGCCCAGAAGGAAAGGCCGGCCGGATGCCCCACGCTCGCTTCCACCCTCTTCCCAGTGAGCGGCCCGACGTGGTGCGGTGCGGTGCGATGCGGTGCGGTGCGGTGCGGGATGGAAGCGGAGGCGGGCGTGGGGCCAAGCCGGGAGCAGCGTGCAAGAGTCCCGGGATCGGTGAAGGCCGGGGCTTGCGCCACAGCGCCTTGCCAGGGTCCTCTTGCGCCGCCTCCGCCACCCGCCCGGGGCCCGCGGCGGAGGGCGGCGGCAGCCAGGCAGGCAGGCAGGCAGGTAGGCAGGCAGGCGCGTGCATGGGTGAAGCGCGGCACCCGCTGGGCTTGGGACGCGTGGAGCAGGCTCTTGAGGCGCCCAGCGGCAGCCGCCGGCGTCTACGGCCATACCACCCTGAACGCGCCCGATCTCGTCTGATCTCGGAAGCTAAGCAGGGTCGGGCCTGGTTAGTACTTGGATGGGAGACCGCCTGGGAATACCGGGTGCTGTAGGCTTTTGCCTTTTGCCTTTTGCCTCTGGCCTCCTTGACCTCTCCTTTGGCGCCCGCCGCCCCTCCCCCCTCCCTCCGTGTGTCCCTCTCTCCCCGGGGAGCGCGTCTCCTGGGGCCAAACACACCCCGCCCACTGCTCCCTCAGCTCCTCCCGGGCCGGCAAAGCGGCCTGGCCTGGCCTGGCCTGGCCTGGCCTAGCCTAGCCTGGCCCCGCCCCGCTTCGCCCCGCCCCGCCCCGCCCCGCCCCGCCCCCCGAGCCCGCACACCGCACACCCCACGGCACTTCACAAGGGGTCCGCTCGCCGCTCCCCGCTCCCCACTGCCCGCACCAGGCTAAATCCCACTGCACCGGCTGGAAGCCACGCCCCAGCTTTGCACCTTTCCTGACACTGCACCCGCACGCACGGAGGGGTGGGGGGGTGCGGTGAGGGCGGGACCGGGGGCTGGCGCCTGGGGACTGGAGGGTGGGGGCTGGCTGGGTGGATACAAGAACCCAGGAGCGGGCGGGGAGGGCGGGGCAGCGAGACCCCACACTCGGACTCCGCCACGGGCCTGGGCTCCCTGGGTCCCGGACCTCTTCCCTCCCTCGAGCCCTCATCCCCAGGGCCCCCGGCGTTTGGCGAGGCCCAGCTAGGGCAGCGGGCTCGGGCTGGTGATGTTCTCTGGGGGCGCTGGGGCCTCCGGGGTGGCTTTGCACCAGGTGGGGCGGACGGGAATGAAAGGCGGGGGGGTTGGGGGGGCTGGCTGCGCTCGCCCTGGGACTGGGGAGGAGGCGCTGAGAACCCGGCGGGGTGTGTGGGGGGGGGGGGGCCCAGAAGGAAAGGCCGGCCGGATGCCCCACGCTCGCTTCCACCCTCTTCCCAGTGAGCGGCCCGACGTGGTGCGGTGCGGTGCGATGCGGTGCGGTGCGGTGCGGGATGGAAGCGGAGGCGGGCGTGGGGCCAAGCCGGGAGCAGCGTGCAAGAGTCCCGGGATCGGTGAAGGCCGGGGCTTGCGCCACAGCGCCTTGCCAGGGTCCTCTTGCGCCGCCTCCGCCACCCGCCCGGGGCCCGCGGCGGAGGGCGGCGGCAGCCAGGCAGGCAGGCAGGCAGGTAGGCAGGCAGGCGCGTGCATGGGTGAAGCGCGGCACCCGCTGGGCTTGGGACGCGTGGAGCAGGCTCTTGAGGCGCCCAGCGGCAGCCGCCGGCGTCTACGGCCATACCACCCTGAACGCGCCCGATCTCGTCTGATCTCGGAAGCTAAGCAGGGTCGGGCCTGGTTAGTACTTGGATGGGAGACCGCCTGGGAATACCGGGTGCTGTAGGCTTTTGCCTTTTGCCTTTTGCCTCTGGCCTCCTTGACCTCTCCTTTGGCGCCCGCCGCCCCTCCCCCCTCCCTCCGTGTGTCCCTCTCTCCCCGGGGAGCGCGTCTCCTGGGGCCAAACACACCCCGCCCACTGCTCCCTCAGCTCCTCCCGGGCCGGCAAAGCGGCCTGGCCTGGCCTGGCCTGGCCTGGCCTAGCCTAGCCTGGCCCCGCCCCGCTTCGCCCCGCCCCGCCCCGCCCCGCCCCGCCCCCCGAGCCCGCACACCGCACACCCCACGGCACTTCACAAGGGGTCCGCTCGCCGCTCCCCGCTCCCCACTGCCCGCACCAGGCTAAATCCCACTGCACCGGCTGGAAGCCACGCCCCAGCTTTGCACCTTTCCTGACACTGCACCCGCACGCACGGAGGGGTGGGGGGGTGCGGTGAGGGCGGGACCGGGGGCTGGCGCCTGGGGACTGGAGGGTGGGGGCTGGCTGGGTGGATACAAGAACCCAGGAGCGGGCGGGGAGGGCGGGGCAGCGAGACCCCACACTCGGACTCCGCCACGGGCCTGGGCTCCCTGGGTCCCGGACCTCTTCCCTCCCTCGAGCCCTCATCCCCAGGGCCCCCGGCGTTTGGCGAGGCCCAGCTAGGGCAGCGGGCTCGGGCTGGTGATGTTCTCTGGGGGCGCTGGGGCCTCCGGGGTGGCTTTGCACCAGGTGGGGCGGACGGGAATGAAAGGCGGGGGGGTTGGGGGGGCTGGCTGCGCTCGCCCTGGGACTGGGGAGGAGGCGCTGAGAACCCGGCGGGGTGTGTGGGGGGGGGGGGGGCCCAGAAGGAAAGGCCGGCCGGATGCCCCACGCTCGCTTCCACCCTCTTCCCAGTGAGCGGCCCGACGTGGTGCGGTGCGGTGCGATGCGGTGCGGTGCGGTGCGGGATGGAAGCGGAGGCGGGCGTGGGGCCAAGCCGGGAGCAGCGTGCAAGAGTCCCGGGATCGGTGAAGGCCGGGGCTTGCGCCACAGCGCCTTGCCAGGGTCCTCTTGCGCCGCCTCCGCCACCCGCCCGGGGCCCGCGGCGGAGGGCGGCGGCAGCCAGGCAGGCAGGCAGGCAGGTAGGCAGGCAGGCGCGTGCATGGGTGAAGCGCGGCACCCGCTGGGCTTGGGACGCGTGGAGCAGGCTCTTGAGGCGCCCAGCGGCAGCCGCCGGCGTCTACGGCCATACCACCCTGAACGCGCCCGATCTCGTCTGATCTCGGAAGCTAAGCAGGGTCGGGCCTGGTTAGTACTTGGATGGGAGACCGCCTGGGAATACCGGGTGCTGTAGGCTTTTGCCTTTTGCCTTTTGCCTCTGGCCTCCTTGACCTCTCCTTTGGCGCCCGCCGCCCCTCCCCCCTCCCTCCGTGTGTCCCTCTCTCCCCGGGGAGCGCGTCTCCTGGGGCCAAACACACCCCGCCCACTGCTCCCTCAGCTCCTCCCGGGCCGGCAAAGCGGCCTGGCCTGGCCTGGCCTGGCCTGGCCTGGCCTAGCCTAGCCTGGCCCCGCCCCGCTTCGCCCCGCCCCGCCCCGCCCCGCCCCGCCCCCCGAGCCCGCACACCGCACACCCCACGGCACTTCACAAGGGGTCCGCTCGCCGCTCCCCGCTCCCCACTGCCCGCACCAGGCTAAATCCCACTGCACCGGCTGGAAGCCACGCCCCAGCTTTGCACCTTTCCTGACACTGCACCCGCACGCACGGAGGGGTGGGGGGGTGCGGTGAGGGCGGGACCGGGGGCTGGCGCCTGGGGACTGGAGGGTGGGGGCTGGCTGGGTGGATACAAGAACCCAGGAGCGGGCGGGGAGGGCGGGGCAGCGAGACCCCACACTCGGACTCCGCCACGGGCCTGGGCTCCCTGGGTCCCGGACCTCTTCCCTCCCTCGAGCCCTCATCCCCAGGGCCCCCGGCGTTTGGCGAGGCCCAGCTAGGGCAGCGGGCTCGGGCTGGTGATGTTCTCTGGGGGCGCTGGGGCCTCCGGGGTGGCTTTGCACCAGGTGGGGCGGACGGGAATGAAAGGCGGGGGGGTTGGGGGGGCTGGCTGCGCTCGCCCTGGGACTGGGGAGGAGGCGCTGAGAACCCGGCGGGGTGTGTGGGGGGGGGGGGGGCCCAGAAGGAAAGGCCGGCCGGATGCCCCACGCTCGCTTCCACCCTCTTCCCAGTGAGCGGCCCGACGTGGTGCGGTGCGGTGCGATGCGGTGCGGTGCGGTGCGGGATGGAAGCGGAGGCGGGCGTGGGGCCAAGCCGGGAGCAGCGTGCAAGAGTCCCGGGATCGGTGAAGGCCGGGGCTTGCGCCACAGCGCCTTGCCAGGGTCCTCTTGCGCCGCCTCCGCCACCCGCCCGGGGCCCGCGGCGGAGGGCGGCGGCAGCCAGGCAGGCAGGCAGGCAGGTAGGCAGGCAGGCGCGTGCATGGGTGAAGCGCGGCACCCGCTGGGCTTGGGACGCGTGGAGCAGGCTCTTGAGGCGCCCAGCGGCAGCCGCCGGCGTCTACGGCCATACCACCCTGAACGCGCCCGATCTCGTCTGATCTCGGAAGCTAAGCAGGGTCGGGCCTGGTTAGTACTTGGATGGGAGACCGCCTGGGAATACCGGGTGCTGTAGGCTTTTGCCTTTTGCCTTTTGCCTCTGGCCTCCTTGACCTCTCCTTTGGCGCCCGCCGCCCCTCCCCCCTCCCTCCGTGTGTCCCTCTCTCCCCGGGGAGCGCGTCTCCTGGGGCCAAACACACCCCGCCCACTGCTCCCTCAGCTCCTCCCGGGCCGGCAAAGCGGCCTGGCCTGGCCTGGCCTGGCCTGGCCTAGCCTAGCCTGGCCCCGCCCCGCTTCGCCCCGCCCCGCCCCGCCCCGCCCCGCCCCCCGAGCCCGCACACCGCACACCCCACGGCACTTCACAAGGGGTCCGCTCGCCGCTCCCCGCTCCCCACTGCCCGCACCAGGCTAAATCCCACTGCACCGGCTGGAAGCCACGCCCCAGCTTTGCACCTTTCCTGACACTGCACCCGCACGCACGGAGGGGTGGGGGGGTGCGGTGAGGGCGGGACCGGGGGCTGGCGCCTGGGGACTGGAGGGTGGGGGCTGGCTGGGTGGATACAAGAACCCAGGAGCGGGCGGGGAGGGCGGGGCAGCGAGACCCCACACTCGGACTCCGCCACGGGCCTGGGCTCCCTGGGTCCCGGACCTCTTCCCTCCCTCGAGCCCTCATCCCCAGGGCCCCCGGCGTTTGGCGAGGCCCAGCTAGGGCAGCGGGCTCGGGCTGGTGATGTTCTCTGGGGGCGCTGGGGCCTCCGGGGTGGCTTTGCACCAGGTGGGGCGGACGGGAATGAAAGGCGGGGGGGTTGGGGGGGCTGGCTGCGCTCGCCCTGGGACTGGGGAGGAGGCGCTGAGAACCCGGCGGGGTGTGTGGGGGGGGGGGGGGCCCAGAAGGAAAGGCCGGCCGGATGCCCCACGCTCGCTTCCACCCTCTTCCCAGTGAGCGGCCCGACGTGGTGCGGTGCGGTGCGATGCGGTGCGGTGCGGTGCGGGATGGAAGCGGAGGCGGGCGTGGGGCCAAGCCGGGAGCAGCGTGCAAGAGTCCCGGGATCGGTGAAGGCCGGGGCTTGCGCCACAGCGCCTTGCCAGGGTCCTCTTGCGCCGCCTCCGCCACCCGCCCGGGGCCCGCGGCGGAGGGCGGCGGCAGCCAGGCAGGCAGGCAGGCAGGTAGGCAGGCAGGCGCGTGCATGGGTGAAGCGCGGCACCCGCTGGGCTTGGGACGCGTGGAGCAGGCTCTTGAGGCGCCCAGCGGCAGCCGCCGGCGTCTACGGCCATACCACCCTGAACGCGCCCGATCTCGTCTGATCTCGGAAGCTAAGCAGGGTCGGGCCTGGTTAGTACTTGGATGGGAGACCGCCTGGGAATACCGGGTGCTGTAGGCTTTTGCCTTTTGCCTTTTGCCTCTGGCCTCCTTGACCTCTCCTTTGGCGCCCGCCGCCCCTCCCCCCTCCCTCCGTGTGTCCCTCTCTCCCCGGGGAGCGCGTCTCCTGGGGCCAAACACACCCCGCCCACTGCTCCCTCAGCTCCTCCCGGGCCGGCAAAGCGGCCTGGCCTGGCCTGGCCTGGCCTGGCCTAGCCTAGCCTGGCCCCGCCCCGCTTCGCCCCGCCCCGCCCCGCCCCGCCCCGCCCCCCGAGCCCGCACACCGCACACCCCACGGCACTTCACAAGGGGTCCGCTCGCCGCTCCCCGCTCCCCACTGCCCGCACCAGGCTAAATCCCACTGCACCGGCTGGAAGCCACGCCCCAGCTTTGCACCTTTCCTGACACTGCACCCGCACGCACGGAGGGGTGGGGGGGTGCGGTGAGGGCGGGACCGGGGGCTGGCGCCTGGGGACTGGAGGGTGGGGGCTGGCTGGGTGGATACAAGAACCCAGGAGCGGGCGGGGAGGGCGGGGCAGCGAGACCCCACACTCGGACTCCGCCACGGGCCTGGGCTCCCTGGGTCCCGGACCTCTTCCCTCCCTCGAGCCCTCATCCCCAGGGCCCCCGGCGTTTGGCGAGGCCCAGCTAGGGCAGCGGGCTCGGGCTGGTGATGTTCTCTGGGGGCGCTGGGGCCTCCGGGGTGGCTTTGCACCAGGTGGGGCGGACGGGAATGAAAGGCGGGGGGGTTGGGGGGGCTGGCTGCGCTCGCCCTGGGACTGGGGAGGAGGCGCTGAGAACCCGGCGGGGTGTGTGGGGGGGGGGGGGGCCCAGAAGGAAAGGCCGGCCGGATGCCCCACGCTCGCTTCCACCCTCTTCCCAGTGAGCGGCCCGACGTGGTGCGGTGCGGTGCGATGCGGTGCGGTGCGGTGCGGGATGGAAGCGGAGGCGGGCGTGGGGCCAAGCCGGGAGCAGCGTGCAAGAGTCCCGGGATCGGTGAAGGCCGGGGCTTGCGCCACAGCGCCTTGCCAGGGTCCTCTTGCGCCGCCTCCGCCACCCGCCCGGGGCCCGCGGCGGAGGGCGGCGGCAGCCAGGCAGGCAGGCAGGCAGGTAGGCAGGCAGGCGCGTGCATGGGTGAAGCGCGGCACCCGCTGGGCTTGGGACGCGTGGAGCAGGCTCTTGAGGCGCCCAGCGGCAGCCGCCGGCGTCTACGGCCATACCACCCTGAACGCGCCCGATCTCGTCTGATCTCGGAAGCTAAGCAGGGTCGGGCCTGGTTAGTACTTGGATGGGAGACCGCCTGGGAATACCGGGTGCTGTAGGCTTTTGCCTTTTGCCTTTTGCCTCTGGCCTCCTTGACCTCTCCTTTGGCGCCCGCCGCCCCTCCCCCCTCCCTCCGTGTGTCCCTCTCTCCCCGGGGAGCGCGTCTCCTGGGGCCAAACACACCCCGCCCACTGCTCCCTCAGCTCCTCCCGGGCCGGCAAAGCGGCCTGGCCTGGCCTGGCCTGGCCTGGCCTAGCCTAGCCTGGCCCCGCCCCGCTTCGCCCCGCCCCGCCCCGCCCCGCCCCGCCCCCCGAGCCCGCACACCGCACACCCCACGGCACTTCACAAGGGGTCCGCTCGCCGCTCCCCGCTCCCCACTGCCCGCACCAGGCTAAATCCCACTGCACCGGCTGGAAGCCACGCCCCAGCTTTGCACCTTTCCTGACACTGCACCCGCACGCACGGAGGGGTGGGGGGGTGCGGTGAGGGCGGGACCGGGGGCTGGCGCCTGGGGACTGGAGGGTGGGGGCTGGCTGGGTGGATACAAGAACCCAGGAGCGGGCGGGGAGGGCGGGGCAGCGAGACCCCACACTCGGACTCCGCCACGGGCCTGGGCTCCCTGGGTCCCGGACCTCTTCCCTCCCTCGAGCCCTCATCCCCAGGGCCCCCGGCGTTTGGCGAGGCCCAGCTAGGGCAGCGGGCTCGGGCTGGTGATGTTCTCTGGGGGCGCTGGGGCCTCCGGGGTGGCTTTGCACCAGGTGGGGCGGACGGGAATGAAAGGCGGAGGGGTTGGGGGGGCTGGCTGCGCTCGCCCTGGGACTGGGGAGGAGGCGCTGAGAACCCGGCGGGGTGTGTGGGGGGGGGGGGGCCCAGAAGGAAAGGCCGGCCGGATGCCCCACGCTCGCTTCCACCCTCTTCCCAGTGAGCGGCCCGACGTGGTGCGGTGCGGTGCGATGCGGTGCGGTGCGGTGCGGGATGGAAGCGGAGGCGGGCGTGGGGCCAAGCCGGGAGCAGCGTGCAAGAGTCCCGGGATCGGTGAAGGCCGGGGCTTGCGCCACAGCGCCTTGCCAGGGTCCTCTTGCGCCGCCTCCGCCACCCGCCCGGGGCCCGCGGCGGAGGGCGGCGGCAGCCAGGCAGGCAGGCAGGCAGGTAGGCAGGCAGGCGCGTGCATGGGTGAAGCGCGGCACCCGCTGGGCTTGGGACGCGTGGAGCAGGCTCTTGAGGCGCCCAGCGGCAGCCGCCGGCGTCTACGGCCATACCACCCTGAACGCGCCCGATCTCGTCTGATCTCGGAAGCTAAGCAGGGTCGGGCCTGGTTAGTACTTGGATGGGAGACCGCCTGGGAATACCGGGTGCTGTAGGCTTTTGCCTTTTTTGCCTTTTGCCTCTGGCATCCTTGACCTCTCCTTTGGCGCCCGCCGCCCCTCCCCCCTCCCTCCGTGTGTCCCTCTCTCCCCGGGGAGCGCGTCTCCTGGGGCCAAACACACCCCGCCCACTGCTCCCTCAGCTCCTCCCGGGCCGGCAAAGCGGCCTGGCCTGGCCTGGCCTGGCCTGGCCTAGCCTAGCCTGGCCCCGCCCCGCTTCGCCCCGCCCCGCCCCGCCCCGCCCCGCCCCCCGAGCCCGCACACCGCACACCCCACGGCACTTCACAAGGGGTCCGCTCGCCGCTCCCCGCTCCCCACTGCCCGCACCAGGCTAAATCCCACTGCACCGGCTGGAAGCCACGCCCCAGCTTTGCACCTTTCCTGACACTGCACCCGCACGCACGGAGGGGTGGGGGGGTGCGGTGAGGGCGGGACCGGGGGCTGGCGCCTGGGGACTGGAGGGTGGGGGCTGGCTGGGTGGATACAAGAACCCAGGAGCGGGCGGGGAGGGCGGGGCAGCGAGACCCCACACTCGGACTCCGCCACGGGCCTGGGCTCCCTGGGTCCCGGACCTCTTCCCTCCCTCGAGCCCTCATCCCCAGGGCCCCCGGCGTTTGGCGAGGCCCAGCTAGGGCAGCGGGCTCGGGCTGGTGATGTTCTCTGGGGGCGCTGGGGCCTCCGGGGTGGCTTTGCACCAGGTGGGGCGGACGGGAATGAAAGGCGGGGGGGTTGGGGGGGCTGGCTGCGCTCGCCCTGGGACTGGGGAGGAGGCGCTGAGAACCCGGCGGGGTGTGTGGGGGGGGGGGGCCCAGAAGGAAAGGCCGGCCGGATGCCCCACGCTCGCTTCCACCCTCTTCCCAGTGAGCGGCCCGACGTGGTGCGGTGCGGTGCGATGCGGTGCGGTGCGGTGCGGGATGGAAGCGGAGGCGGGCGTGGGGCCAAGCCGGGAGCAGCGTGCAAGAGTCCCGGGATCGGTGAAGGCCGGGGCTTGCGCCACAGCGCCTTGCCAGGGTCCTCTTGCGCCGCCTCCGCCACCCGCCCGGGGCCCGCGGCGGAGGGCGGCGGCAGCCAGGCAGGCAGGCAGGCAGGTAGGCAGGCAGGCGCGTGCATGGGTGAAGCGCGGCACCCGCTGGGCTTGGGACGCGTGGAGCAGGCTCTTGAGGCGCCCAGCGGCAGCCGCCGGCGTCTACGGCCATACCACCCTGAACGCGCCCGATCTCGTCTGATCTCGGAAGCTAAGCAGGGTCGGGCCTGGTTAGTACTTGGATGGGAGACCGCCTGGGAATACCGGGTGCTGTAGGCTTTTGCCTTTTTTGCCTTTTGCCTCTGGCCTCCTTGACCTCTCCTTTGGCGCCCGCCGCCCCTCCCCCCTCCCTCCGTGTGTCCCTCTCTCCCCGGGGAGCGCGTCTCCTGGGGCCAAACACACCCCGCCCACTGCTCCCTCAGCTCCTCCCGGGCCGGCAAAGCGGCCTGGCCTGGCCTGGCCTGGCCTGGCCTAGCCTAGCCTGGCCCCGCCCCGCTTCGCCCCGCCCCGCCCCGCCCCGCCCCGCCCCCCGAGCCCGCACACCGCACACCCCACGGCACTTCACAAGGGGTCCGCTCGCCGCTCCCCGCTCCCCACTGCCCGCACCAGGCTAAATCCCACTGCACCGGCTGGAAGCCACGCCCCAGCTTTGCACCTTTCCTGACACTGCACCCGCACGCACGGAGGGGTGGGGGGGTGCGGTGAGGGCGGGACCGGGGGCTGGCGCCTGGGGACTGGAGGGTGGGGGCTGGCTGGGTGGATACAAGAACCCAGGAGCGGGCGGGGAGGGCGGGGCAGCGAGACCCCACACTCGGACTCCGCCACGGGCCTGGGCTCCCTGGGTCCCGGACCTCTTCCCTCCCTCGAGCCCTCATCCCCAGGGCCCCCGGCGTTTGGCGAGGCCCAGCTAGGGCAGCGGGCTCGGGCTGGTGATGTTCTCTGGGGGCGCTGGGGCCTCCGGGGTGGCTTTGCACCAGGTGGGGCGGACGGGAATGAAAGGCGGGGGGGTTGGGGGGGCTGGCTGCGCTCGCCCTGGGACTGGGGAGGAGGCGCTGAGAACCCGGCGGGGTGTGTGGGGGGGGGGGGGCCCAGAAGGAAAGGCCGGCCGGATGCCCCACGCTCGCTTCCACCCTCTTCCCAGTGAGCGGCCCGACGTGGTGCGGTGCGGTGCGATGCGGTGCGGTGCGGTGCGGGATGGAAGCGGAGGCGGGCGTGGGGCCAAGCCGGGAGCAGCGTGCAAGAGTCCCGGGATCGGTGAAGGCCGGGGCTTGCGCCACAGCGCCTTGCCAGGGTCCTCTTGCGCCGCCTCCGCCACCCGCCCGGGGCCCGCGGCGGAGGGCGGCGGCAGCCAGGCAGGCAGGCAGGCAGGTAGGCAGGCAGGCGCGTGCATGGGTGAAGCGCGGCACCCGCTGGGCTTGGGACGCGTGGAGCAGGCTCTTGAGGCGCCCAGCGGCAGCCGCCGGCGTCTACGGCCATACCACCCTGAACGCGCCCGATCTCGTCTGATCTCGGAAGCTAAGCAGGGTCGGGCCTGGTTAGTACTTGGATGGGAGACCGCCTGGGAATACCGGGTGCTGTAGGCTTTTGCCTTTTTTGCCTTTTGCCTCTGGCCTCCTTGACCTCTCCTTTGGCGCCCGCCGCCCCTCCCCCCTCCCTCCGTGTGTCCCTCTCTCCCCGGGGAGCGCGTCTCCTGGGGCCAAACACACCCCGCCCACTGCTCCCTCAGCTCCTCCCGGGCCGGCAAAGCGGCCTGGCCTGGCCTGGCCTGGCCTGGCCTAGCCTAGCCTGGCCCCGCCCCGCTTCGCCCCGCCCCGCCCCGCCCCGCCCCGCCCCCCGAGCCCGCACACCGCACACCCCACGGCACTTCACAAGGGGTCCGCTCGCCGCTCCCCGCTCCCCACTGCCCGCACCAGGCTAAATCCCACTGCACCGGCTGGAAGCCACGCCCCAGCTTTGCACCTTTCCTGACACTGCACCCGCACGCACGGAGGGGTGGGGGGGTGCGGTGAGGGCGGGACCGGGGGCTGGCGCCTGGGGACTGGAGGGTGGGGGCTGGCTGGGTGGATACAAGAACCCAGGAGCGGGCGGGGAGGGCGGGGCAGCGAGACCCCACACTCGGACTCCGCCACGGGCCTGGGCTCCCTGGGTCCCGGACCTCTTCCCTCCCTCGAGCCCTCATCCCCAGGGCCCCCGGCGTTTGGCGAGGCCCAGCTAGGGCAGCGGGCTCGGGCTGGTGATGTTCTCTGGGGGCGCTGGGGCCTCCGGGGTGGCTTTGCACCAGGTGGGGCGGACGGGAATGAAAGGCGGGGGGGTTGGGGGGGCTGGCTGCGCTCGCCCTGGGACTGGGGAGGAGGCGCTGAGAACCCGGCGGGGTGTGTGGGGGGGGGGGGGGCCCAGAAGGAAAGGCCGGCCGGATGCCCCACGCTCGCTTCCACCCTCTTCCCAGTGAGCGGCCCGACGTGGTGCGGTGCGGTGCGATGCGGTGCGGTGCGGTGCGGGATGGAAGCGGAGGCGGGCGTGGGGCCAAGCCGGGAGCAGCGTGCAAGAGTCCCGGGATCGGTGAAGGCCGGGGCTTGCGCCACAGCGCCTTGCCAGGGTCCTCTTGCGCCGCCTCCGCCACCCGCCCGGGGCCCGCGGCGGAGGGCGGCGGCAGCCAGGCAGGCAGGCAGGCAGGTAGGCAGGCAGGCGCGTGCATGGGTGAAGCGCGGCACCCGCTGGGCTTGGGACGCGTGGAGCAGGCTCTTGAGGCGCCCAGCGGCAGCCGCCGGCGTCTACGGCCATACCACCCTGAACGCGCCCGATCTCGTCTGATCTCGGAAGCTAAGCAGGGTCGGGCCTGGTTAGTACTTGGATGGGAGACCGCCTGGGAATACCGGGTGCTGTAGGCTTTTGCCTTTTTTGCCTTTTGCCTCTGGCCTCCTTGACCTCTCCTTTGGCGCCCGCCGCCCCTCCCCCCTCCCTCCGTGTGTCCCTCTCTCCCCGGGGAGCGCGTCTCCTGGGGCCAAACACACCCCGCCCACTGCTCCCTCAGCTCCTCCCGGGCCGGCAAAGCGGCCTGGCCTGGCCTGGCCTGGCCTGGCCTAGCCTAGCCTGGCCCCCGCCCCGCTTCGCCCCGCCCCGCCCCGCCCCGCCCCGCCCCCCGAGCCCGCACACCGCACACCCCACGGCACTTCACAAGGGGTCCGCTCGCCGCTCCCCGCTCCCCACTGCCCGCACCAGGCTAAATCCCACTGCACCGGCTGGAAGCCACGCCCCAGCTTTGCACCTTTCCTGACACTGCACCCGCACGCACGGAGGGGTGGGGGGGTGCGGTGAGGGCGGGACCGGGGGCTGGCGCCTGGGGACTGGAGGGTGGGGGCTGGCTGGGTGGATACAAGAACCCAGGAGCGGGCGGGGAGGGCGGGGCAGCGAGACCCCACACTCGGACTCCGCCACGGGCCTGGGCTCCCTGGGTCCCGGACCTCTTCCCTCCCTCGAGCCCTCATCCCCAGGGCCCCCGGCGTTTGGCGAGGCCCAGCTAGGGCAGCGGGCTCGGGCTGGTGATGTTCTCTGGGGGCGCTGGGGCCTCCGGGGTGGCTTTGCACCAGGTGGGGCGGACGGGAATGAAAGGCGGGGGGGTTGGGGGGGCTGGCTGCGCTCGCCCTGGGACTGGGGAGGAGGCGCTGAGAACCCGGCGGGGTGTGTGGGGGGGGGGGGGGCCCAGAAGGAAAGGCCGGCCGGATGCCCCACGCTCGCTTCCACCCTCTTCCCAGTGAGCGGCCCGACGTGGTGCGGTGCGGTGCGATGCGGTGCGGTGCGGTGCGGGATGGAAGCGGAGGCGGGCGTGGGGCCAAGCCGGGAGCAGCGTGCAAGAGTCCCGGGATCGGTGAAGGCCGGGGCTTGCGCCACAGCGCCTTGCCAGGGTCCTCTTGCGCCGCCTCCGCCACCCGCCCGGGGCCCGCGGCGGAGGGCGGCGGCAGCCAGGCAGGCAGGCAGGCAGGTAGGCAGGCAGGCGCGTGCATGGGTGAAGCGCGGCACCCGCTGGGCTTGGGACGCGTGGAGCAGGCTCTTGAGGCGCCCAGCGGCAGCCGCCGGCGTCTACGGCCATACCACCCTGAACGCGCCCGATCTCGTCTGATCTCGGAAGCTAAGCAGGGTCGGGCCTGGTTAGTACTTGGATGGGAGACCGCCTGGGAATACCGGGTGCTGTAGGCTTTTGCCTTTTTTGCCTTTTGCCTCTGGCCTCCTTGACCTCTCCTTTGGCGCCCGCCGCCCCTCCCCCCTCCCTCCGTGTGTCCCTCTCTCCCCGGGGAGCGCGTCTCCTGGGGCCAAACACACCCCGCCCACTGCTCCCTCAGCTCCTCCCGGGCCGGCAAAGCGGCCTGGCCTGGCCTGGCCTGGCCTAGCCTAGCCTGGCCCCGCCCCGCTTCGCCCCGCCCCGCCCCGCCCCGCCCCGCCCCCCGAGCCTGCACACCGCACACCCCACGGCACTTCACAAGGGGTCCGCTCGCCGCTCCCCGCTCCCCACTGCCCGCACCAGGCTAAATCCCACTGCACCGGCTGGAAGCCACGCCCCAGCTTTGCACCTTTCCTGACACTGCACCCGCACGCACGGAGGGGTGGGGGGGTGCGGTGAGGGCGGGACCGGGGGCTGGCGCCTGGGGACTGGAGGGTGGGGGCTGGCTGGGTGGATACAAGAACCCAGGAGCGGGCGGGGAGGGCGGGGCAGCGAGACCCCACACTCGGACTCCGCCACGGGCCTGGGCTCCCTGGGTCCCGGACCTCTTCCCTCCCTCGAGCCCTCATCCCCAGGGCCCCCGGCGTTTGGCGAGGCCCAGCTAGGGCAGCGGGCTCGGGCTGGTGATGTTCTCTGGGGGCGCTGGGGCCTCCGGGGTGGCTTTGCACCAGGTGGGGCGGACGGGAATGAAAGGCGGGGGGGTTGGGGGGGCTGGCTGCGCTCGCCCTGGGACTGGGGAGGAGGCGCTGAGAACCCGGCGGGGTGTGTGGGGGGGGGGGGCCCAGAAGGAAAGGCCGGCCGGATGCCCCACGCTCGCTTCCACCCTCTTCCCAGTGAGCGGCCCGACGTGGTGCGGTGCGGTGCGATGCGGTGCGGTGCGGTGCGGGATGGAAGCGGAGGCGGGCGTGGGGCCAAGCCGGGAGCAGCGTGCAAGAGTCCCGGGATCGGTGAAGGCCGGGGCTTGCGCCACAGCGCCTTGCCAGGGTCCTCTTGCGCCGCCTCCGCCACCCGCCCGGGGCCCGCGGCGGAGGGCGGCGGCAGCCAGGCAGGCAGGCAGGCAGGTAGGCAGGCAGGCGCGTGCATGGGTGAAGCGCGGCACCCGCTGGGCTTGGGACGCGTGGAGCAGGCTCTTGAGGCGCCCAGCGGCAGCCGCCGGCGTCTACGGCTATACCACCCTGAACGCGCCCGATCTCGTCTGATCTCGGAAGCTAAGCAGGGTCGGGCCTGGTTAGTACTTGGATGGGAGACCGCCTGGGAATACCGGGTGCTGTAGGCTTTTGCCTTTTTTGCCTTTTGCCTCTGGCCTCCTTGACCTCTCCTTTGGCGCCCGCCGCCCCTCCCCCCTCCCTCCGTGTGTCCCTCTCTCCCCGGGGAGCGCGTCTCCTGGGGCCAAACACACCCCGCCCACTGCTCCCTCAGCTCCTCCCGGGCCGGCAAAGCGGCCTGGCCTGGCCTGGCCTGGCCTGGCCTAGCCTAGCCTGGCCCCGCCCCGCTTCGCCCCGCCCCGCCCCGCCCCGCCCCGCCCCCCGAGCCCGCACACCGCACACCCCACGGCACTTCACAAGGGGTCCGCTCGCCGCTCCCCGCTCCCCACTGCCCGCACCAGGCTAAATCCCACTGCACCGGCTGGAAGCCACGCCCCAGCTTTGCACCTTTCCTGACACTGCACCCGCACGCACGGAGGGGTGGGGGGGTGCGGTGAGGGCGGGACCGGGGGCTGGCGCCTGGGGACTGGAGGGTGGGGGCTGGCTGGGTGGATACAAGAACCCAGGAGCGGGCGGGGAGGGCGGGGCAGCGAGACCCCACACTCGGACTCCGCCACGGGCCTGGGCTCCCTGGGTCCCGGACCTCTTCCCTCCCTCGAGCCCTCATCCCCAGGGCCCCCGGCGTTTGGCGAGGCCCAGCTAGGGCAGCGGGCTCGGGCTGGTGATGTTCTCTGGGGGCGCTGGGGCCTCCGGGGTGGCTTTGCACCAGGTGGGGCGGACGGGAATGAAAGGCGGGGGGGTTGGGGGGGCTGGCTGCGCTCGCCCTGGGACTGGGGAGGAGGCGCTGAGAACCCGGCGGGGTGTGTGGGGGGGGGGGGCCCAGAAGGAAAGGCCGGCCGGATGCCCCACGCTCGCTTCCACCCTCTTCCCAGTGAGCGGCCCGACGTGGTGCGGTGCGGTGCGATGCGGTGCGGTGCGGTGCGGGATGGAAGCGGAGGCGGGCGTGGGGCCAAGCCGGGAGCAGCGTGCAAGAGTCCCGGGATCGGTGAAGGCCGGGGCTTGCGCCACAGCGCCTTGCCAGGGTCCTCTTGCGCCGCCTCCGCCACCCGCCCGGGGCCCGCGGCGGAGGGCGGCGGCAGCCAGGCAGGCAGGCAGGCAGGTAGGCAGGCAGGCGCGTGCATGGGTGAAGCGCGGCACCCGCTGGGCTTGGGACGCGTGGAGCAGGCTCTTGAGGCGCCCAGCGGCAGCCGCCGGCGTCTACGGCCATACCACCCTGAACGCGCCCGATCTCGTCTGATCTCGGAAGCTAAGCAGGGTCGGGCCTGGTTAGTACTTGGATGGGAGACCGCCTGGGAATACCGGGTGCTGTAGGCTTTTGCCTTTTTTGCCTTTTGCCTCTGGCCTCCTTGACCTCTCCTTTGGCGCCCGCCGCCCCTCCCCCCTCCCTCCGTGTGTCCCTCTCTCCCCGGGGAGCGCGTCTCCTGGGGCCAAACACACCCCGCCCACTGCTCCCTCAGCTCCTCCCGGGCCGGCAAAGCGGCCTGGCCTGGCCTGGCCTGGCCTGGCCTAGCCTAGCCTGGCCCCGCCCCGCTTCGCCCCGCCCCGCCCCGCCCCGCCCCGCCCCCCGAGCCCGCACACCGCACACCCCACGGCACTTCACAAGGGGTCCGCTCGCCGCTCCCCGCTCCCCACTGCCCGCACCAGGCTAAATCCCACTGCACCGGCTGGAAGCCACGCCCCAGCTTTGCACCTTTCCTGACACTGCACCCGCACGCACGGAGGGGTGGGGGGGTGCGGTGAGGGCGGGACCGGGGGCTGGCGCCTGGGGACTGGAGGGTGGGGGCTGGCTGGGTGGATACAAGAACCCAGGAGCGGGCGGGGAGGGCGGGGCAGCGAGACCCCACACTCGGACTCCGCCACGGGCCTGGGCTCCCTGGGTCCCGGACCTCTTCCCTCCCTCGAGCCCTCATCCCCAGGGCCCCCGGCGTTTGGCGAGACCCAGCTAGGGCAGCGGGCTCGGGCTGGTGATGTTCTCTGGGGGCGCTGGGGCCTCCGGGGTGGCTTTGCACCAGGTGGGGCGGACGGGAATGAAAGGCGGGGGGGTTGGGGGGGCTGGCTGCGCTCGCCCTGGGACTGGGGAGGAGGCGCTGAGAACCCGGCGGGGTGTGTGGGGGGGGGGGGGGCCCAGAAGGAAAGGCCGGCCGGATGCCCCACGCTCGCTTCCACCCTCTTCCCAGTGAGCGGCCCGACGTGGTGCGGTGCGGTGCGATGCGGTGCGGTGCGGTGCGGGATGGAAGCGGAGGCGGGCGTGGGGCCAAGCCGGGAGCAGCGTGCAAGAGTCCCGGGATCGGTGAAGGCCGGGGCTTGCGCCACAGCGCCTTGCCAGGGTCCTCTTGCGCCGCCTCCGCCACCCGCCCGGGGCCCGCGGCGGAGGGCGGCGGCAGCCAGGCAGGCAGGCAGGCAGGTAGGCAGGCAGGCGCGTGCATGGGTGAAGCGCGGCACCCGCTGGGCTTGGGACGCGTGGAGCAGGCTCTTGAGGCGCCCAGCGGCAGCCGCCGGCGTCTACGGCCATACCACCCTGAACGCGCCCGATCTCGTCTGATCTCGGAAGCTAAGCAGGGTCGGGCCTGGTTAGTACTTGGATGGGAGACCGCCTGGGAATACCGGGTGCTGTAGGCTTTTGCCTTTTTTGCCTTTTGCCTCTGGCCTCCTTGACCTCTCCTTTGGCGCCCGCCGCCCCTCCCCCCTCCCTCCGTGTGTCCCTCTCTCCCCGGGGAGCGCGTCTCCTGGGGCCAAACACACCCCGCCCACTGCTCCCTCAGCTCCTCCCGGGCCGGCAAAGCGGCCTGGCCTGGCCTGGCCTGGCCTAGCCTAGCCTGGCCCCGCCCCGCTTCGCCCCGCCCCGCCCCGCCCCGCCCCGCCCCCCGAGCCTGCACACCGCACACCCCACGGCACTTCACAAGGGGTCCGCTCGCCGCTCCCCGCTCCCCACTGCCCGCACCAGGCTAAATCCCACTGCACCGGCTGGAAGCCACGCCCCAGCTTTGCACCTTTCCTGACACTGCACCCGCACGCACGGAGGGGTGGGGGGGTGCGGTGAGGGCGGGACCGGGGGCTGGCGCCTGGGTACTGGAGGGTGGGGGCTGGCTGGGTGGATACAAGAACCCAGGAGCGGGCGGGGAGGGCGGGGCAGCGAGACCCCACACTCGGACTCCGCCACGGGCCTGGGCTCCCTGGGTCCCGGACCTCTTCCCTCCCTCGAGCCCTCATCCCCAGGGCCCCCGGCGTTTGGCGAGGCCCAGCTAGGGCAGCGGGCTCGGGCTGGTGATGTTCTCTGGGGGCGCTGGGGCCTCCGGGGTGGCTTTGCACCAGGTGGGGCGGACGGGAATGAAAGGCGGGGGGGTTGGGGGGGCTGGCTGCGCTCGCCCTGGGACTGGGGAGGAGGCGCTGAGAACCCGGCGGGGTGTGTGGGGGGGGGGGGCCCAGAAGGAAAGGCCGGCCGGATGCCCCACGCTCGCTTCCACCCTCTTCCCAGTGAGCGGCCCGACGTGGTGCGGTGCGGTGCGATGCGGTGCGGTGCGGTGCGGGATGGAAGCGGAGGCGGGCGTGGGGCCAAGCCGGGAGCAGCGTGCAAGAGTCCCGGGATCGGTGAAGGCCGGGGCTTGCGCCACAGCGCCTTGCCAGGGTCCTCTTGCGCCGCCTCCGCCACCCGCCCGGGGCCCGCGGCGGAGGGCGGCGGCAGCCAGGCAGGCAGGCAGGCAGGTAGGCAGGCAGGCGCGTGCATGGGTGAAGCGCGGCACCCGCTGGGCTTGGGACGCGTGGAGCAGGCTCTTGAGGCGCCCAGCGGCAGCCGCCGGCGTCTACGGCTATACCACCCTGAACGCGCCCGATCTCGTCTGATCTCGGAAGCTAAGCAGGGTCGGCCCTGAACGCGCCCGATCTCGTCTGATCTCGGAAGCTAAGCAGGGTCGGGCCTGGTTAGTACTTGGATGGGAGACCGCCTGGGAATACCGGGTGCTGTAGGCTTTTGCCTTTTGCCTTTTGCCTCTGGCCTCCTTGACCTCTCCTTTGGCGCCCGCCGCCCCTCCCCCCTCCCTCCGTGTGTCCCTCTCTCGCCGGGGAGCGCGTCTCCTGGGGCCAAACACACCCCGCCCACTGCTCCCTCAGCTCCTCCCGGGCCGGCAAAGCGGCCTGGCCTGGCCTGGCCTGGCCTGGCCTAGCCTAGCCTGGCCCCGCCCCGCTTCGCCCCGCCCCGCCCCGCCCCGCCCCCCGAGCCCGCACACCGCACACCCCACGGCACTTCACAAGGGGTCCGCTCGCCGCTCCCCGCTCCCCACTGCCCGCACCAGGCTAAATCCCACTGCACCGGCTGGAAGCCACGCCCCAGCTTTGCACCTTTCCTGACACTGCACCCGCACGCACGGAGGGGTGGGGGGGTGCGGTGAGGGCGGGACCGGGGGCTGGCGCCTGGGGACTGGAGGGTGGGGGCTGGCTGGGTGGATACAAGAACCCAGGAGCGGGCGGGGAGGGCGGGGCAGCGAGACCCCACACTCGGACTCCGCCACGGGCCTGGGCTCCCTGGGTCCCGGACCTCTTCCCTCCCTCGAGCCCTCATCCCCAGGGCCCCCGGCGTTTGGCGAGGCCCAGCTAGGGCAGCGGGCTCGGGCTGGTGATGTTCTCTGGGGGCGCTGGGGCCTCCGGGGTGGCTTTGCACCAGGTGGGGCGGACGGGAATGAAAGGCGGGGGGGTTGGGGGGGCTGGCTGCGCTCGCCCTGGGACTGGGGAGGAGGCGCTGAGAACCCGGCGGGGTGTGGGGGGGGGGCCCAGAAGGAAAGGCCGGCCGGATGCCCCACGCTCGCTTCCACCCTCTTCCCAGTGAGCGGCCCGACGTGGTGCGGTGCGGTGCGATCCGGTGCGGTGCGGTGCGGGATGGAAGCGGAGGCGGGCGTGGGGCCAAGCCGGGAGCAGCGTGCAAGAGTCCCGGGATCGGTGAAGGCCGGGGCTTGCGCCACAGCGCCTTGCCAGGGTCCTCTTGCGCCGCCTCCGCCACCCGCCCGGGGCCCGCGGCGGAGGGCGGCGGCAGCCAGGCAGGCAGGCAGGCAGGTAGGCAGGCAGGCGCGTGCATGGGTGAAGCGCGGCACCCGCTGGGCTTGGGACGCGTGGAGCAGGCTCTTGAGGCGCCCAGCGGCAGCCGCCGGCGTCTAAGGCCATAACACCCTGAACGCGCCCGATCTCGTCTGATCTCGGAAGCTAAGCAGGGTCGGGCCTGGTTAGTACTTGGATGGGAGACCGCCTGGGAATACCGGGTGCTGTAGGCTTTTGCCTTTTGCCTTTTGCCTCTGGCCTCCTTGACCTCTCCTTTGGCGCCCGCCGCCCCTCCCCCCTCCCTCCGTGTGTCCCTCTCTCGCCGGGGAGCGCGTCTCCTGGGGCCAAACACACCCCGCCCACTGCTCCCTCAGCTCCTCCCGGGCCGGCAAAGCGGCCTGGCCTGGCCTGGCCTGGCCTAGCCTAGCCTGGCCCCGCCCCGCTTCGCCCCGCCCCGCCCCGCCCCGCCCCCCGAGCCCGCACACCGCACACCCCACGGCACTTCACAAGGGGTCCGCTCGCCGCTCCCCGCTCCCCACTGCCCGCACCAGGCTAAATCCCACTGCACCGGCTGGAAGCCACGCCCCAGCTTTGCACCTTTCCTGACACTGCACCCGCACGCACGGAGGGGTGGGGGGGTGCGGTGAGGGCGGGACCGGGGGCTGGCGCCTGGGGACTGGAGGGTGGGGGCTGGCTGGGTGGATACAAGAACCCAGGAGCGGGCGGGGAGGGCGGGGCAGCGAGACCCCACACTCGGACTCCGCCACGGGCCTGGGCTCCCTGGGTCCCGGACCTCTTCCCTCCCTCGAGCCCTCATCCCCAGGGCCCCCGGCGTTTGGCGAGGCCCAGCTAGGGCAGCGGGCTCGGGCTGGTGATGTTCTCTGGGGGCGCTGGGGCCTCCGGGGTGGCTTTGCACCAGGTGGGGCGGACGGGAATGAAAGGCGGGGGGGTTGGGGGGGCTGGCTGCGCTCGCCCTGGGACTGGGGAGGAGGCGCTGAGAACCCGGCGGGGTGTGGGGGGGGGGCCCAGAAGGAAAGGCCGGCCGGATGCCCCACGCTCGCTTCCACCCTCTTCCCAGTGAGCGGCCCGACGTGGTGCGGTGCGGTGCGATCCGGTGCGGTGCGGTGCGGGATGGAAGCGGAGGCGGGCGTGGGGCCAAGCCGGGAGCAGCGTGCAAGAGTCCCGGGATCGGTGAAGGCCGGGGCTTGCGCCACAGCGCCTTGCCAGGGTCCTCTTGCGCCGCCTCCGCCACCCGCCCGGGGCCCGCGGCGGAGGGCGGCGGCAGCCAGGCAGGCAGGCAGGCAGGTAGGCAGGCAGGCGCGTGCATGGGTGAAGCGCGGCACCCGCTGGGCTTGGGACGCGTGGAGCAGGCTCTTGAGGCGCCCAGCGGCAGCCGCCGGCGTCTAAGGCCATAACACCCTGAACGCGCCCGATCTCGTCTGATCTCGGAAGCTAAGCAGGGTCGGGCCTGGTTAGTACTTGGATGGGAGACCGCCTGGGAATACCGGGTGCTGTAGGCTTTTGCCTTTTGCCTTTTGCCTCTGGCCTCCTTGACCTCTCCTTTGGCGCCCGCCGCCCCTCCCCCCTCCCTCCGTGTGTCCCTCTCTCCCCGGGGAGCGCGTCTCCTGGGGCCAAACACACCCCGCCCACTGCTCCCTCAGCTCCTCCCGGGCCGGCAAAGCGGCCTGGCCTGGCCTGGCCTGGCCTAGCCTAGCCTGGCCCCGCCCCGCTTCGCCCCGCCCCGCCCCGCCCCGCCCCCCGAGCCCGCACACCGCACACCCCACGGCACTTCACAAGGGGTCCGCTCGCCGCTCCCCGCTCCCCACTGCCCGCACCAGGCTAAATCCCACTGCACCGGCTGGAAGCCACGCCCCAGCTTTGCACCTTTCCTGACACTGCACCCGCACGCACGGAGGGGTGGGGGGGTGCGGTGAGGGCGGGACCGGGGGCTGGCGCCTGGGGACTGGAGGGTGGGGGCTGGCTGGGTGGATACAAGAACCCAGGAGCGGGCGGGGAGGGCGGGGCAGCGAGACCCCACACTCGGACTCCGCCACGGGCCTGGGCTCCCTGGGTCCCGGACCTCTTCCCTCCCTCGAGCCCTCATCCCCAGGGCCCCCGGCGTTTGGCGAGGCCCAGCTAGGGCAGCGGGCTCGGGCTGGTGATGTTCTCTGGGGGCGCTGGGGCCTCCGGGGTGGCTTTGCACCAGGTGGGGCGGACGGGAATGAAAGGCGGGGGGGTTGGGGGGGCTGGCTGCGCTCGCCCTGGGACTGGGGAGGAGGCGCTGAGAACCCGGCGGGGTGTGGGAGGGGGGGCCCAGAAGGAAAGGCCGGCCGGATGCCCCACGCTCGCTTCCACCCTCTTCCCAGTGAGCGGCCCGACGTGGTGCGGTGCGGTGCGATCCGGTGCGGTGCGGTGCGGGATGGAAGCGGAGGCGGGCGTGGGGCCAAGCCGGGAGCAGCGTGCAAGAGTCCCGGGATCGGTGAAGGCCGGGGCTTGCGCCACAGCGCCTTGCCAGGGTCCTCTTGCGCCGCCTCCGCCACCCGCCCGGGGCCCGCGGCGGAGGGCGGCGGCAGCCAGGCAGGCAGGCAGGCAGGTAGGCAGGCAGGCGCGTGCATGGGTGAAGCGCGGCACCCGCTGGGCTTGGGACGCGTGGAGCAGGCTCTTGAGGCGCCCAGCGGCAGCCGCCGGCGTCTACGGCCATACCACCCTGAACGCGCCCGATCTCGTCTGATCTCGGAAGCTAAGCAGGGTCGGGCCTGGTTAGTACTTGGATGGGAGACCGCCTGGGAATACCGGGTGCTGTAGGCTTTTGCCTTTTGCCTTTTGCCTCTGGCCTCCTTGACCTCTCCTTTGGCGCCCGCCGCCCCTCCCCCCTCCCTCCGTGTGTCCCTCTCTCCCCGGGGAGCGCGTCTCCTGGGGCCAAACACACCCCGCCCACTGCTCCCTCAGCTCCTCCCGGGCCGGCAAAGCGGCCTGGCCTGGCCTGGCCTGGCCTGGCCTAGCCTAGCCTGGCCCCGCCCCGCTTCGCCCCGCCCCGCCCCGCCCCGCCCCCCGAGCCCGCACACCGCACACCCCACGGCACTTCACAAGGGGACCGCTCGCCGCTCCCCGCTCCCCACTGCCCGCACCAGGCTAAATCCCACTGCACCGGCTGGAAGCCACGCCCCAGCTTTGCACCTTTGCTGACACTGCACCCGCACGCACGGAGGGGTGGGGGGGTGCGGTGAGGGCGGGACCGGGGGCTGGCGCCTGGGGACTGGAGGGTGGGGGCTGGCTGGGTGGATACAAGAACCCAGGAGCGGGCGGGGAGGGCGGGGCAGCGAGACCCCACACTCGGACTCCGCCACGGGCCTGGGCTCCCTGGGTCCCGGACCTCTTCCCTCCCTCGAGCCCTCATCCCCAGGGCCCCCGGCGTTTGGCGAGGCCCAGCTAGGGCAGCGGGCTCAGGCTGGTGATGTTCTCTGGGGGCGCTGGGGCCTCCGGGGTGGCTTTGCACCAGGTGGGGCGGACGGGAATGAAAGGCGGGGGGGTTGGGGGGGCTGGCTGCGCTCGCCCTGGGACTGGGGAGGAGGCGCTGAGAACCCGGCGGGGTGTGGGGGGGGGGGCCCAGAAGGAAAGGCCGGCCGGATGCCCCACGCTCGCTTCCACCCTCTTCCCAGTGAGCGGCCCGACGTGGTCCGGTGCGGTGCGATGCGGTGCGATGCGGTGCGGTGCGGTGCGGGATGGAAGCGGAGGCGGGCGTGGGGCCAAGCCGGGAGCAGCGTGCAAGAGTCCCGGGATCGGTGAAGGCCGGGGCTTGCGCCACAGCGCCTTGCCAGGGTCCTCTTGCGCCGCCTCCGCCACCCGCCCGGGGCCCGCGGCGGAGGGCGGCGGCAGCCAGGCAGGCAGGCAGGCAGGTAGGCAGGCAGGCGCGTGCATGGGTGAAGCGCGGCACCCGCTGGGCTTGGGACGCGTGGAGCAGGCTCTTGAGGCGCCCAGCGGCAGCCGCCGGCGTCTACGGCCATACCACCCTGAACGCGCCCGATCTCGTCTGATCTCGGAAGCTAAGCAGGGTCGGGCCTGGTTAGTACTTGGATGGGAGACCGCCTGGGAATACCGGGTGCTGTAGGCTTTTGCCTTTTGCCTTTTGCCTCTGGCCTCCTTGACCTCTCCTTTGGCGCCCGCCGCCCCTCCCCCCTCCCTCCGTGTGTCCCTCTCTCGCCGGGGAGCGCGTCTCCTGGGGCCAAACACACCCCGCCCACTGCTCCCTCAGCTCCTCCCGGGCCGGCAAAGCGGCCTGGCCTGGCCTGGCCTGGCCTAGCCTAGCCTGGCCCCGCCCCGCTTCGCCCCGCCCCGCCCCGCCCCGCCCCCCGAGCCCGCACACCGCACACCCCACGGCACTTCACAAGGGGACCGCTCGCCGCTCCCCGCTCCCCACTGCCCGCACCAGGCTAAATCCCACTGCACCGGCTGGAAGCCACGCCCCAGCTTTGCACCTTTGCTGACACTGCACCCGCACGCACGGAGGGGTGGGGGGGTGCGGTGAGGGCGGGACCGGGGGCTGGCGCCTGGGGACTGGAGGGTGGGGGCTGGCTGGGTGGATACAAGAACCCAGGAGCGGGCGGGGAGGGCGGGGCAGCGAGACCCCACACTCGGACTCCGCCACGGGCCTGGGCTCCCTGGGTCCCGGACCTCTTCCCTCCCTCGAGCCCTCATCCCCAGGGCCCCCGGCGTTTGGCGAGGCCCAGCTAGGGCAGCGGGCTCGGGCTGGTGATGTTCTCTGGGGGCGCTGGGGCCTCCGGGGTGGCTTTGCACCAGGTGGGGCGGACGGGAATGAAAGGCGGGGGGGTTGGGGGGGCTGGCTGCGCTCGCCCTGGGACTGGGGAGGAGGCGCTGAGAACCCGGCGGGGTGTGTGGGGGGGGGGGCCCAGAAGGAAAGGCCGGCCGGATGCCCCACGCTCGCTTCCACCCTCTTCCCAGTGAGCGGCCCGACGTGGTGCGGTGCGGTGCGATGCGGTGCGGTGCGGTGCGGTGCGGGATGGAAGCGGAGGCGGGCGTGGGGCCAAGCCGGGAGCAGCGTGCAAGAGTCCCGGGATCGGTGAAGGCCGGGGCTTGCGCCACAGCGCCTTGCCAGGGTCCTCTTGCGCCGCCTCCGCCACCCGCCCGGCGCCCGCGGCGGAGGGCGGCGGCAGCCAGGCAGGCAGGCAGGCAGGTAGGCAGGCAGGCGCGTGCATGGGTGAAGCGCGGCACCCGCTGGGCTTGGGACGCGTGGAGCAGGCTCTTGAGGCGCCCAGCGGCAGCCGCCGGCGTCTAAGGCCATACCACCCTGAACGCGCCCGATCTCGTCTGATCTCGGAAGCTAAGCAGGGTCGGGCCTGGTTAGTACTTGGATGGGAGACCGCCTGGGAATACCGGGTGCTGTAGGCTTTTGCCTTTTGCCTTTTGCCTCTGGCCTCCTTGACCTCTCCTTTGGCGCCCGCCGCCCCTCCCCCCTCCCTCCGTGTGTCCCTCTCTCGCCGGGGAGCGCGTCTCCTGGGGCCAAACACACCCCGCCCACTGCTCCCTCAGCTCCTCCCGGGCCGGCAAAGCGGCCTGGCCTGGCCTGGCCTGGCCTAGCCTAGCCTGGCCCCGCCCCGCTTCGCCCCGCCCCGCCCCGCCCCGCCCCCCGAGCCCGCACACCGCACACCCCACGGCACTTCACAAGGGGACCGCTCGCCGCTCCCCGCTCCCCACTGCCCGCACCAGGCTAAATCCCACTGCACCGGCTGGAAGCCACGCCCCAGCTTTGCACCTTTGCTGACACTGCACCCGCACGCACGGAGGGGTGGGGGGGGTGCGGTGAGGGCGGGACCGGGGGCTGGCGCCTGGGGACTGGAGGGTGGGGGCTGGCTGGGTGGATACAAGAACCCAGGAGCGGGCGGGGAGGGCGGGGCAGCGAGACCCCACACTCGGACTCCGCCACGGGCCTGGGCTCCCTGGGTCCCGGACCTCTTCCCTCCCTCGAGCCCTCATCCCCAGGGCCCCCGGCGTTTGGCGAGGCCCAGCTAGGGCAGCGGGCTCAGGCTGGTGATGTTCTCTGGGGGCGCTGGGGCCTCCGGGGTGGCTTTGCACCAGGTGGGGCGGACGGGAATGAAAGGCGGGGGGGTTGGGGGGGCTGGCTGCGCTCGCCCTGGGACTGGGGAGGAGGCGCTGAGAACCCGGCGGGGTGTGGGGGGGGGGGGCCCAGAAGGAAAGGCCGGCCGGATGCCCCACGCTCGCTTCCACCCTCTTCCCAGTGAGCGGCCCGACGTGGTCCGGTGCGGTGCGATGCGGTGCGATGCGGTGCGGTGCGGTGCGGGATGGAAGCGGAGGCGGGCGTGGGGCCAAGCCGGGAGCAGCGTGCAAGAGTCCCGGGATCGGTGAAGGCCGGGGCTTGCGCCACAGCGCCTTGCCAGGGTCCTCTTGCGCCGCCTCCGCCACCCGCCCGGGGCCCGCGGCGGAGGGCGGCGGCAGCCAGGCAGGCAGGCAGGCAGGTAGGCAGGCAGGCGCGTGCATGGGTGAAGCGCGGCACCCGCTGGGCTTGGGACGCGTGGAGCAGGCTCTTGAGGCGCCCAGCGGCAGCCGCCGGCGTCTACGGCCATACCACCCTGAACGCGCCCGATCTCGTCTGATCTCGGAAGCTAAGCAGGGTCGGGCCTGGTTAGTACTTGGATGGGAGACCGCCTGGGAATACCGGGTGCTGTAGGCTTTTGCCTTTTGCCTTTTGCCTCTGGCCTCCTTGACCTCTCCTTTGGCGCCCGCCGCCCCTCCCCCCTCCCTCCGTGTGTCCCTCTCTCCCCGGGGAGCGCGTCTCCTGGGGCCAAACACACCCCGCCCACTGCTCCCTCAGCTCCTCCCGGGCCGGCAAAGCGGCCTGGCCTGGCCTGGCCTGGCCTGGCCTAGCCTAGCCTGGCCCCGCCCCGCTTCGCCCCGCCCCGCCCCGCCCCGCCCCCCGAGCCCGCACACCGCACACCCCACGGCACTTCACAAGGGGTCCGCTCGCCGCTCCCCGCTCCCCACTGCCCGCACCAGGCTAAATCCCACTGCACCGGCTGGAAGCCACGCCCCAGCTTTGCACCTTTCCTGACACTGCACCCGCACGCACGGAGGGGTGGGGGGGTGCGGTGAGGGCGGGACCGGGGGCTGGCGCCTGGGGACTGGAGGGTGGGGGCTGGCTGGGTGGATACAAGAACCCAGGAGCGGGCGGGGAGGGCGGGGCAGCGAGACCCCACACTCGGACTCCGCCACGGGCCTGGGCTCCCTGGGTCCCGGACCTCTTCCCTCCCTCGAGCCCTCATCCCCAGGGCCCCCGGCGTTTGGCGAGGCCCAGCTAGGGCAGCGGGCTCGGGCTGGTGATGTTCTCTGGGGGCGCTGGGGCCTCCGGGGTGGCTTTGCACCAGGTGGGGCGGACGGGAATGAAAGGCGGGGGGGTTGGGGGGGCTGGCTGCGCTCGCCCTGGGACTGGGGAGGAGGCGCTGAGAACCCGGCGGGGTGTGTGGGGGGGGGGGCCCAGAAGGAAAGGCCGGCCGGATGCCCCACGCTCGCTTCCACCCTCTTCCCAGTGAGCGGCCCGACGTGGTGCGGTGCGGTGCGATGCGGTGCGGTGCGGTGCGGTGCGGGATGGAAGCGGAGGCGGGCGTGGGGCCAAGCCGGGAGCAGCGTGCAAGAGTCCCGGGATCGGTGAAGGCCGGGGCTTGCGCCACAGCGCCTTGCCAGGGTCCTCTTGCGCCGCCTCCGCCACCCGCCCGGGGCCCGCGGCGGAGGGCGGCGGCAGCCAGGCAGGCAGGCAGGCAGGTAGGCAGGCAGGCGCGTGCATGGGTGAAGCGCGGCACCCGCTGGGCTTGGGACGCGTGGAGCAGGCTCTTGAGGCGCCCAGCGGCAGCCGCCGGCGTCTACGGCCATACCACCCTGAACGCGCCCGATCTCGTCTGATCTCGGAAGCTAAGCAGGGTCGGGCCTGGTTAGTACTTGGATGGGAGACCGCCTGGGAATACCGGGTGCTGTAGGCTTTTGCCTTTTGCCTTTTGCCTCTGGCCTCCTTGACCTCTCCTTTGGCGCCCGCCGCCCCTCCCCCCTCCCTCCGTGTGTCCCTCTCTCCCCGGGGAGCGCGTCTCCTGGGGCCAAACACACCCCGCCCACTGCTCCCTCAGCTCCTCCCGGGCCGGCAAAGCGGCCTGGCCTGGCCTGGCCTGGCCTAGCCTAGCCTGGCCCCGCCCCGCTTCGCCCCGCCCCGCCCCGCCCCCCGAGCCCGCACACCGCACACCCCACGGCACTTCACAAGGGGTCCGCTCGCCGCTCCCCGCTCCCCACTGCCCGCACCAGGCTAAATCCCACTGCACCGGCTGGAAGCCACGCCCCAGCTTTGCACCTTTCCTGACACTGCACCCGCACGCACGGAGGGGTGGGGGGGTGCGGTGAGGGCGGGACCGGGGGCTGGCGCCTGGGGACTGGAGGGTGGGGGCTGGCTGGGTGGATACAAGAACCCAGGAGCGGGCGGGGAGGGCGGGGCAGCGAGACCCCACACTCGGACTCCGCCACGGGCCTGGGCTCCCTGGGTCCCGGACCTCTTCCCTCCCTCGAGCCCTCATCCCCAGGGCCCCCGGCGTTTGGCGAGGCCCAGCTAGGGCAGCGGGCTCGGGCTGGTGATGTTCTCTGGGGGCGCTGGGGCCTCCGGGGTGGCTTTGCACCAGGTGGGGCGGACGGGAATGAAAGGCGGGGGGGTTGGGGGGGCTGGCTGCGCTCGCCCTGGGACTGGGGAGGAGGCGCTGAGAACCCGGCGGGGTGTGTGGGGGGGGGGCCCAGAAGGAAAGGCCGGCCGGATGCCCCACGCTCGCTTCCACCCTCTTCCCAGTGAGCGGCCCGACGTGGTGCGGTGCGGTGCGATGCGGTGCGGTGCGGTGCGGGATGGAAGCGGAGGCGGGCGTGGGGCCAAGCCGGGAGCAGCGTGCAAGAGTCCCGGGATCGGTGAAGGCCGGGGCTTGCGCCACAGCGCCTTGCCAGGGTCCTCTTGCGCCGCCTCCGCCACCCGCCCGGGGCCCGCGGCGGAGGGCGGCGGCAGCCAGGCAGGCAGGCAGGCAGGTAGGCAGGCAGGCGCGTGCATGGGTGAAGCGCGGCACCCGCTGGGCTTGGGACGCGTGGAGCAGGCTCTTGAGGCGCCCAGCGGCAGCCGCCGGCGTCTAAGGCCATACCACCCTGAACGCGCCCGATCTCGTCTGATCTCGGAAGCTAAGCAGGGTCGGGCCTGGTTAGTACTTGGATGGGAGACCGCCTGGGAATACCGGGTGCTGTAGGCTTTTGCCTTTTGCCTTTTGCCTCTGGCCTCCTTGACCTCTCCTTTGGCGCCCGCCGCCCCTCCCCCCTCCCTCCGTGTGTCCCTCTCTCCCCGGGGAGCGCGTCTCCTGGGGCCAAACACACCCCGCCCACTGCTCCCTCAGCTCCTCCCGGGCCGGCAAAGCGGCCTGGCCTGGCCTGGCCTGGCCTGGCCTAGCCTAGCCTGGCCCCGCCCCGCTTCGCCCCGCCCCGCCCCGCCCCGCCCCCCGAGCCCGCACACCGCACACCCCACGGCACTTCACAAGGGGTCCGCTCGCCGCTCCCCGCTCCCCACTGCCCGCACCAGGCTAAATCCCACTGCACCGGCTGGAAGCCACGCCCCAGCTTTGCACCTTTCCTGACACTGCACCCGCACGCACGGAGGGGTGGGGGGGTGCGGTGAGGGCGGGACCGGGGGCTGGCGCCTGGGGACTGGAGGGTGGGGGCTGGCTGGGTGGATACAAGAACCCAGGAGCGGGCGGGGAGGGCGGGGCAGCGAGACCCCACACTCGGACTCCGCCACGGGCCTGGGCTCCCTGGGTCCCGGACCTCTTCCCTCCCTCGAGCCCTCATCCCCAGGGCCCCCGGCGTTTGGCGAGGCCCAGCTAGGGCAGCGGGCTCGGGCTGGTGATGTTCTCTGGGGGCGCTGGGGCCTCCGGGGTGGCTTTGCACCAGGTGGGGCGGACGGGAATGAAAGGCGGGGGGGTTGGGGGGGCTGGCTGCGCTCGCCCTGGGACTGGGGAGGAGGCGCTGAGAACCCGGCGGGGTGTGTGGGGGGGGGGGCCCAGAAGGAAAGGCCGGCCGGATGCCCCACGCTCGCTTCCACCCTCTTCCCAGTGAGCGGCCCGACGTGGTGCGGTGCGGTGCGATGCGGTGCGGTGCGGTGCGGTGCGGGATGGAAGCGGAGGCGGGCGTGGGGCCAAGCCGGGAGCAGCGTGCAAGAGTCCCGGGATCGGTGAAGGCCGGGGCTTGCGCCACAGCGCCTTGCCAGGGTCCTCTTGCGCCGCCTCCGCCACCCGCCCGGGGCCCGCGGCGGAGGGCGGCGGCAGCCAGGCAGGCAGGCAGGCAGGTAGGCAGGCAGGCGCGTGCATGGGTGAAGCGCGGCACCCGCTGGGCTTGGGACGCGTGGAGCAGGCTCTTGAGGCGCCCAGCGGCAGCCGCCGGCGTCTACGGCCATACCACCCTGAACGCGCCCGATCTCGTCTGATCTCGGAAGCTAAGCAGGGTCGGGCCTGGTTAGTACTTGGATGGGAGACCGCCTGGGAATACCGGGTGCTGTAGGCTTTTGCCTTTTGCCTTTTGCCTCTGGCCTCCTTGACCTCTCCTTTGGCGCCCGCCGCCCCTCCCCCCTCCCTCCGTGTGTCCCTCTCTCGCCGGGGAGCGCGTCTCCTGGGGCCAAACACACCCCGCCCACTGCTCCCTCAGCTCCTCCCGGGCCGGCAAAGCGGCCTGGCCTGGCCTGGCCTGGCCTAGCCTAGCCTGGCCCCGCCCCGCTTCGCCCCGCCCCGCCCCGCCCCGCCCCCCGAGCCCGCACACCGCACACCCCACGGCACTTCACAAGGGGACCGCTCGCCGCTCCCCGCTCCCCACTGCCCGCACCAGGCTAAATCCCACTGCACCGGCTGGAAGCCACGCCCCAGCTTTGCACCTTTGCTGACACTGCACCCGCACGCACGGAGGGGTGGGGGGGTGCGGTGAGGGCGGGACCGGGGGCTGGCGCCTGGGGACTGGAGGGTGGGGGCTGGCTGGGTGGATACAAGAACCCAGGAGCGGGCGGGGAGGGCGGGGCAGCGAGACCCCACACTCGGACTCCGCCACGGGCCTGGGCTCCCTGGGTCCCGGACCTCTTCCCTCCCTCGAGCCCTCATCCCCAGGGCCCCCGGCGTTTGGCGAGGCCCAGCTAGGGCAGCGGGCTCGGGCTGGTGATGTTCTCTGGGGGCGCTGGGGCCTCCGGGGTGGCTTTGCACCAGGTGGGGCGGACGGGAATGAAAGGCGGGGGGGTTGGGGGGGCTGGCTGCGCTCGCCCTGGGACTGGGGAGGAGGCGCTGAGAACCCGGCGGGGTGTGGGGGGGGGGCCCAGAAGGAAAGGCCGGCCGGATGCCCCACGCTCGCTTCCACCCTCTTCCCAGTGAGCGGCCCGACGTGGTGCGGTGCGGTGCGATCCGGTGCGGTGCGGTGCGGGATGGAAGCGGAGGCGGGCGTGGGGCCAAGCCGGGAGCAGCGTGCAAGAGTCCCGTGATCGGTGAAGGCCGGGGCTTGCGCCACAGCGCCTTGCCAGGGTCCTCTTGCGCCGCCTCCGCCACCCGCCCGGGGCCCGCGGCGGAGGGCGGCGGCAGCCAGGCAGGCAGGCAGGCAGGTAGGCAGGCAGGCGCGTGCATGGGTGAAGCGCGGCACCCGCTGGGCTTGGGACGCGTGGAGCAGGCTCTTGAGGCGCCCAGCGGCAGCCGCCGGCGTCTACGGCCATACCACCCTGAACGCGCCCGATCTCGTCTGATCTCGGAAGCTAAGCAGGGTCGGGCCTGGTTAGTACTTGGATGGGAGACCGCCTGGGAATACCGGGTGCTGTAGGCTTTTGCCTTTTGCCTTTTGCCTCTGGCCTCCTTGACCTCTCCTTTGGCGCCCGCCGCCCCTCCCCCCTCCCTCCGTGTGTCCCTCTCTCCCCGGGGAGCGCGTCTCCTGGGGCCAAACACACCCCGCCCACTGCTCCCTCAGCTCCTCCCGGGCCGGCAAAGCGGCCTGGCCTGGCCTGGCCTGGCCTAGCCTAGCCTGGCCCCGCCCCGCTTCGCCCCGCCCCGCCCCGCCCCGCCCCCCGAGCCCGCACACCGCACACCCCACGGCACTTCACAAGGGGTCCGCTCGCCGCTCCCCGCTCCCCACTGCCCGCACCAGGCTAAATCCCACTGCACCGGCTGGAAGCCACGCCCCAGCTTTGCACCTTTCCTGACACTGCACCCGCACGCACGGAGGGGTGGGGGGGTGCGGTGAGGGCGGGACCGGGGGCTGGCGCCTGGGGACTGGAGGGTGGGGGCTGGCTGGGTGGATACAAGAACCCAGGAGCGGGCGGGGAGGGCGGGGCAGCGAGACCCCACACTCGGACTCCGCCACGGGCCTGGGCTCCCTGGGTCCCGGACCTCTTCCCTCCCTCGAGCCCTCATCCCCAGGGCCCCCGGCGTTTGGCGAGGCCCAGCTAGGGCAGCGGGCTCGGGCTGGTGATGTTCTCTGGGGGCGCTGGGGCCTCCGGGGTGGCTTTGCACCAGGTGGGGCGGACGGGAATGAAAGGCGGGGGGGTTGGGGGGGCTGGCTGCGCTCGCCCTGGGACTGGGGAGGAGGCGCTGAGAACCCGGCGGGGTGTGGGAGGGGGGGCCCAGAAGGAAAGGCCGGCCGGATGCCCCACGCTCGCTTCCACCCTCTTCCCAGTGAGCGGCCCGACGTGGTGCGGTGCGGTGCGATGCGGTGCGGTGCGGTGCGGGATGGAAGCGGAGGCGGGCGTGGGGCCAAGCCGGGAGCAGCGTGCAAGAGTCCCGGGATCGGTGAAGGCCGGGGCTTGCGCCACAGCGCCTTGCCAGGGTCCTCTTGCGCCGCCTCCGCCACCCGCCCGGGGCCCGCGGCGGAGGGCGGCGGCAGCCAGGCAGGCAGGCAGGCAGGTAGGCAGGCAGGCGCGTGCATGGGTGAAGCGCGGCACCCGCTGGGCTTGGGACGCGTGGAGCAGGCTCTTGAGGCGCCCAGCGGCAGCCGCCGGCGTCTACGGCCATACCACCCTGAACGCGCCCGATCTCGTCTGATCTCGGAAGCTAAGCAGGGTCGGGCCTGGTTAGTACTTGGATGGGAGACCGCCTGGGAATACCGGGTGCTGTAGGCTTTTGCCTTTTGCCTTTTGCCTCTGGCCTCCTTGACCTCTCCTTTGGCGCCCGCCGCCCCTCCCCCCTCCCTCCGTGTGTCCCTCTCTCCCCGGGGAGCGCGTCTCCTGGGGCCAAACACACCCCGCCCACTGCTCCCTCAGCTCCTCCCGGGCCGGCAAAGCGGCCTGGCCTGGCCTGGCCTGGCCTGGCCTAGCCTAGCCTGGCCCCGCCCCGCTTCGCCCCGCCCCGCCCCGCCCCGCCCCCCGAGCCCGCACACCGCACACCCCACGGCACTTCACAAGGGGTCCGCTCGCCGCTCCCCGCTCCCCACTGCCCGCACCAGGCTAAATCCCACTGCACCGGCTGGAAGCCACGCCCCAGCTTTGCACCTTTCCTGACACTGCACCCGCACGCACGGAGGGGTGGGGGGGTGCGGTGAGGGCGGGACCGGGGGCTGGCGCCTGGGGACTGGAGGGTGGGGGCTGGCTGGGTGGATACAAGAACCCAGGAGCGGGCGGGGAGGGCGGGGCAGCGAGACCCCACACTCGGACTCCGCCACGGGCCTGGGCTCCCTGGGTCCCGGACCTCTTCCCTCCCTCGAGCCCTCATCCCCAGGGCCCCCGGCGTTTGGCGAGGCCCAGCTAGGGCAGCGGGCTCGGGCTGGTGATGTTCTCTGGGGGCGCTGGGGCCTCCGGGGTGGCTTTGCACCAGGTGGGGCGGACGGGAATGAAAGGCGGGGGGGTTGGGGGGGCTGGCTGCGCTCGCCCTGGGACTGGGGAGGAGGCGCTGAGAACCCGGCGGGGTGTGTGGGGGGGGGGGCCCAGAAGGAAAGGCCGGCCGGATGCCCCACGCTCGCTTCCACCCTCTTCCCAGTGAGCGGCCCGACGTGGTGCGGTGCGGTGCGATGCGGTGCGGTGCGGTGCGGTGCGGGATGGAAGCGGAGGCGGGCGTGGGGCCAAGCCGGGAGCAGCGTGCAAGAGTCCCGGGATCGGTGAAGGCCGGGGCTTGCGCCACAGCGCCTTGCCAGGGTCCTCTTGCGCCGCCTCCGCCACCCGCCCGGGGCCCGCGGCGGAGGGCGGCGGCAGCCAGGCAGGCAGGCAGGCAGGTAGGCAGGCAGGCGCGTGCATGGGTGAAGCGCGGCACCCGCTGGGCTTGGGACGCGTGGAGCAGGCTCTTGAGGCGCCCAGCGGCAGCCGCCGGCGTCTACGGCCATACCACCCTGAACGCGCCCGATCTCGTCTGATCTCGGAAGCTAAGCAGGGTCGGGCCTGGTTAGTACTTGGATGGGAGACCGCCTGGGAATACCGGGTGCTGTAGGCTTTTGCCTTTTGCCTTTTGCCTCTGGCCTCCTTGACCTCTCCTTTGGCGCCCGCCGCCCCTCCCCCCTCCCTCCGTGTGTCCCTCTCTCCCCGGGGAGCGCGTCTCCTGGGGCCAAACACACCCCGCCCACTGCTCCCTCAGCTCCTCCCGGGCCGGCAAAGCGGCCTGGCCTGGCCTGGCCTGGCCTAGCCTAGCCTGGCCCCGCCCCGCTTCGCCCCGCCCCGCCCCGCCCCGCCCCCCGAGCCCGCACACCGCACACCCCACGGCACTTCACAAGGGGTCCGCTCGCCGCTCCCCGCTCCCCACTGCCCGCACCAGGCTAAATCCCACTGCACCGGCTGGAAGCCACGCCCCAGCTTTGCACCTTTGCTGACACTGCACCCGCACGCACGGAGGGGTGGGGGGGTGCGGTGAGGGCGGGACCGGGGGCTGGCGCCTGGGGACTGGAGGGTGGGGGCTGGCTGGGTGGATACAAGAACCCAGGAGCGGGCGGGGAGGGCGGGGCAGCGAGACCCCACACTCGGACTCCGCCACGGGCCTGGGCTCCCTGGGTCCCGGACCTCTTCCCTCCCTCGAGCCCTCATCCCCAGGGCCCCCGGCGTTTGGCGAGGCCCAGCTAGGGCAGCGGGCTCGGGCTGGTGATGTTCTCTGGGGGCGCTGGGGCCTCCGGGGTGGCTTTGCACCAGGTGGGGCGGACGGGAATGAAAGGCGGGGGGGTTGGGGGGGCTGGCTGCGCTCGCCCTGGGACTGGGGAGGAGGCGCTGAGAACCCGGCGGGGTGTGGGAGGGGGGGCCCAGAAGGAAAGGCCGGCCGGATGCCCCACGCTCGCTTCCACCCTCTTCCCAGTGAGCGGCCCGACGTGGTGCGGTGCGGTGCGATCCGGTGCGGTGCGGTGCGGGATGGAAGCGGAGGCGGGCGTGGGGCCAAGCCGGGAGCAGCGTGCAAGAGTCCCGGGATCGGTGAAGGCCGGGGCTTGCGCCACAGCGCCTTGCCAGGGTCCTCTTGCGCCGCCTCCGCCACCCGCCCGGGGCCCGCGGCGGAGGGCGGCGGCAGCCAGGCAGGCAGGCAGGCAGGTAGGCAGGCAGGCGCGTGCATGGGTGAAGCGCGGCACCCGCTGGGCTTGGGACGCGTGGAGCAGGCTCTTGAGGCGCCCAGCGGCAGCCGCCGGCGTCTACGGCCATACCACCCTGAACGCGCCCGATCTCGTCTGATCTCGGAAGCTAAGCAGGGTCGGGCCTGGTTAGTACTTGGATGGGAGACCGCCTGGGAATACCGGGTGCTGTAGGCTTTTGCCTTTTGCCTTTTGCCTCTGGCCTCCTTGACCTCTCCTTTGGCGCCCGCCGCCCCTCCCCCCTCCCTCCGTGTGTCCCTCTCTCGCCGGGGAGCGCGTCTCCTGGGGCCAAACACACCCCGCCCACTGCTCCCTCAGCTCCTCCCGGGCCGGCAAAGCGGCCTGGCCTGGCCTGGCCTGGCCTAGCCTAGCCTGGCCCCGCCCCGCTTCGCCCCGCCCCGCCCCGCCCCGCCCCCCGAGCCCGCACACCGCACACCCCACGGCACTTCACAAGGGGACCGCTCGCCGCTCCCCGCTCCCCACTGCCCGCACCAGGCTAAATCCCACTGCACCGGCTGGAAGCCACGCCCCAGCTTTGCACCTTTGCTGACACTGCACCCGCACGCACGGAGGGGTGGGGGGGTGCGGTGAGGGCGGGACCGGGGGCTGGCGCCTGGGGACTGGAGGGTGGGGGCTGGCTGGGTGGATACAAGAACCCAGGAGCGGGCGGGGAGGGCGGGGCAGCGAGACCCCACACTCGGACTCCGCCACGGGCCTGGGCTCCCTGGGTCCCGGACCTCTTCCCTCCCTCGAGCCCTCATCCCCAGGGCCCCCGGCGTTTGGCGAGGCCCAGCTAGGGCAGCGGGCTCGGGCTGGTGATGTTCTCTGGGGGCGCTGGGGCCTCCGGGGTGGCTTTGCACCAGGTGGGGCGGACGGGAATGAAAGGCGGGGGGGTTGGGGGGGCTGGCTGCGCTCGCCCTGGGACTGGGGAGGAGGCGCTGAGAACCCGGCGGGGTGTGGGGGGGGGGCCCAGAAGGAAAGGCCGGCCGGATGCCCCACGCTCGCTTCCACCCTCTTCCCAGTGAGCGGCCCGACGTGGTGCGGTGCGGTGCGATCCGGTGCGGTGCGGTGCGGGATGGAAGCGGAGGCGGGCGTGGGGCCAAGCCGGGAGCAGCGTGCAAGAGTCCCGTGATCGGTGAAGGCCGGGGCTTGCGCCACAGCGCCTTGCCAGGGTCCTCTTGCGCCGCCTCCGCCACCCGCCCGGGGCCCGCGGCGGAGGGCGGCGGCAGCCAGGCAGGCAGGCAGGCAGGTAGGCAGGCAGGCGCGTGCATGGGTGAAGCGCGGCACCCGCTGGGCTTGGGACGCGTGGAGCAGGCTCTTGAGGCGCCCAGCGGCAGCCGCCGGCGTCTACGGCCATACCACCCTGAACGCGCCCGATCTCGTCTGATCTCGGAAGCTAAGCAGGGTCGGGCCTGGTTAGTACTTGGATGGGAGACCGCCTGGGAATACCGGGTGCTGTAGGCTTTTGCCTTTTGCCTTTTGCCTCTGGCCTCCTTGACCTCTCCTTTGGCGCCCGCCGCCCCTCCCCCCTCCCTCCGTGTGTCCCTCTCTCCCCGGGGAGCGCGTCTCCTGGGGCCAAACACACCCCGCCCACTGCTCCCTCAGCTCCTCCCGGGCCGGCAAAGCGGCCTGGCCTGGCCTGGCCTGGCCTAGCCTAGCCTGGCCCCGCCCCGCTTCGCCCCGCCCCGCCCCGCCCCGCCCCCCGAGCCCGCACACCGCACACCCCACGGCACTTCACAAGGGGTCCGCTCGCCGCTCCCCGCTCCCCACTGCCCGCACCAGGCTAAATCCCACTGCACCGGCTGGAAGCCACGCCCCAGCTTTGCACCTTTCCTGACACTGCACCCGCACGCACGGAGGGGTGGGGGGGTGCGGTGAGGGCGGGACCGGGGGCTGGCGCCTGGGGACTGGAGGGTGGGGGCTGGCTGGGTGGATACAAGAACCCAGGAGCGGGCGGGGAGGGCGGGGCAGCGAGACCCCACACTCGGACTCCGCCACGGGCCTGGGCTCCCTGGGTCCCGGACCTCTTCCCTCCCTCGAGCCCTCATCCCCAGGGCCCCCGGCGTTTGGCGAGGCCCAGCTAGGGCAGCGGGCTCGGGCTGGTGATGTTCTCTGGGGGCGCTGGGGCCTCCGGGGTGGCTTTGCACCAGGTGGGGCGGACGGGAATGAAAGGCGGGGGGGTTGGGGGGGCTGGCTGCGCTCGCCCTGGGACTGGGGAGGAGGCGCTGAGAACCCGGCGGGGTGTGGGAGGGGGGGCCCAGAAGGAAAGGCCGGCCGGATGCCCCACGCTCGCTTCCACCCTCTTCCCAGTGAGCGGCCCGACGTGGTGCGGTGCGGTGCGATGCGGTGCGGTGCGGTGCGGGATGGAAGCGGAGGCGGGCGTGGGGCCAAGCCGGGAGCAGCGTGCAAGAGTCCCGGGATCGGTGAAGGCCGGGGCTTGCGCCACAGCGCCTTGCCAGGGTCCTCTTGCGCCGCCTCCGCCACCCGCCCGGGGCCCGCGGCGGAGGGCGGCGGCAGCCAGGCAGGCAGGCAGGCAGGTAGGCAGGCAGGCGCGTGCATGGGTGAAGCGCGGCACCCGCTGGGCTTGGGACGCGTGGAGCAGGCTCTTGAGGCGCCCAGCGGCAGCCGCCGGCGTCTACGGCCATACCACCCTGAACGCGCCCGATCTCGTCTGATCTCGGAAGCTAAGCAGGGTCGGGCCTGGTTAGTACTTGGATGGGAGACCGCCTGGGAATACCGGGTGCTGTAGGCTTTTGCCTTTTGCCTTTTGCCTCTGGCCTCCTTGACCTCTCCTTTGGCGCCCGCCGCCCCTCCCCCCTCCCTCCGTGTGTCCCTCTCTCCCCGGGGAGCGCGTCTCCTGGGGCCAAACACACCCCGCCCACTGCTCCCTCAGCTCCTCCCGGGCCGGCAAAGCGGCCTGGCCTGGCCTGGCCTGGCCTGGCCTAGCCTAGCCTGGCCCCGCCCCGCTTCGCCCCGCCCCGCCCCGCCCCGCCCCCCGAGCCCGCACACCGCACACCCCACGGCACTTCACAAGGGGTCCGCTCGCCGCTCCCCGCTCCCCACTGCCCGCACCAGGCTAAATCCCACTGCACCGGCTGGAAGCCACGCCCCAGCTTTGCACCTTTCCTGACACTGCACCCGCACGCACGGAGGGGTGGGGGGGTGCGGTGAGGGCGGGACCGGGGGCTGGCGCCTGGGGACTGGAGGGTGGGGGCTGGCTGGGTGGATACAAGAACCCAGGAGCGGGCGGGGAGGGCGGGGCAGCGAGACCCCACACTCGGACTCCGCCACGGGCCTGGGCTCCCTGGGTCCCGGACCTCTTCCCTCCCTCGAGCCCTCATCCCCAGGGCCCCCGGCGTTTGGCGAGGCCCAGCTAGGGCAGCGGGCTCGGGCTGGTGATGTTCTCTGGGGGCGCTGGGGCCTCCGGGGTGGCTTTGCACCAGGTGGGGCGGACGGGAATGAAAGGCGGGGGGGTTGGGGGGGCTGGCTGCGCTCGCCCTGGGACTGGGGAGGAGGCGCTGAGAACCCGGCGGGGTGTGTGGGGGGGGGGGCCCAGAAGGAAAGGCCGGCCGGATGCCCCACGCTCGCTTCCACCCTCTTCCCAGTGAGCGGCCCGACGTGGTGCGGTGCGGTGCGATGCGGTGCGGTGCGGTGCGGTGCGGGATGGAAGCGGAGGCGGGCGTGGGGCCAAGCCGGGAGCAGCGTGCAAGAGTCCCGGGATCGGTGAAGGCCGGGGCTTGCGCCACAGCGCCTTGCCAGGGTCCTCTTGCGCCGCCTCCGCCACCCGCCCGGGGCCCGCGGCGGAGGGCGGCGGCAGCCAGGCAGGCAGGCAGGCAGGTAGGCAGGCAGGCGCGTGCATGGGTGAAGCGCGGCACCCGCTGGGCTTGGGACGCGTGGAGCAGGCTCTTGAGGCGCCCAGCGGCAGCCGCCGGCGTCTACGGCCATACCACCCTGAACGCGCCCGATCTCGTCTGATCTCGGAAGCTAAGCAGGGTCGGGCCTGGTTAGTACTTGGATGGGAGACCGCCTGGGAATACCGGGTGCTGTAGGCTTTTGCCTTTTGCCTTTTGCCTCTGGCCTCCTTGACCTCTCCTTTGGCGCCCGCCGCCCCTCCCCCCTCCCTCCGTGTGTCCCTCTCTCCCCGGGGAGCGCGTCTCCTGGGGCCAAACACACCCCGCCCACTGCTCCCTCAGCTCCTCCCGGGCCGGCAAAGCGGCCTGGCCTGGCCTGGCCTGGCCTAGCCTAGCCTGGCCCCGCCCCGCTTCGCCCCGCCCCGCCCCGCCCCGCCCCCCGAGCCCGCACACCGCACACCCCACGGCACTTCACAAGGGGTCCGCTCGCCGCTCCCCGCTCCCCACTGCCCGCACCAGGCTAAATCCCACTGCACCGGCTGGAAGCCACGCCCCAGCTTTGCACCTTTGCTGACACTGCACCCGCACGCACGGAGGGGTGGGGGGGTGCGGTGAGGGCGGGACCGGGGGCTGGCGCCTGGGGACTGGAGGGTGGGGGCTGGCTGGGTGGATACAAGAACCCAGGAGCGGGCGGGGAGGGCGGGGCAGCGAGACCCCACACTCGGACTCCGCCACGGGCCTGGGCTCCCTGGGTCCCGGACCTCTTCCCTCCCTCGAGCCCTCATCCCCAGGGCCCCCGGCGTTTGGCGAGGCCCAGCTAGGGCAGCGGGCTCGGGCTGGTGATGTTCTCTGGGGGCGCTGGGGCCTCCGGGGTGGCTTTGCACCAGGTGGGGCGGACGGGAATGAAAGGCGGGGGGGTTGGGGGGGCTGGCTGCGCTCGCCCTGGGACTGGGGAGGAGGCGCTGAGAACCCGGCGGGGTGTGGGAGGGGGGGCCCAGAAGGAAAGGCCGGCCGGATGCCCCACGCTCGCTTCCACCCTCTTCCCAGTGAGCGGCCCGACGTGGTGCGGTGCGGTGCGATCCGGTGCGGTGCGGTGCGGGATGGAAGCGGAGGCGGGCGTGGGGCCAAGCCGGGAGCAGCGTGCAAGAGTCCCGGGATCGGTGAAGGCCGGGGCTTGCGCCACAGCGCCTTGCCAGGGTCCTCTTGCGCCGCCTCCGCCACCCGCCCGGGGCCCGCGGCGGAGGGCGGCGGCAGCCAGGCAGGCAGGCAGGCAGGTAGGCAGGCAGGCGCGTGCATGGGTGAAGCGCGGCACCCGCTGGGCTTGGGACGCGTGGAGCAGGCTCTTGAGGCGCCCAGCGGCAGCCGCCGGCGTCTACGGCCATACCACCCTGAACGCGCCCGATCTCGTCTGATCTCGGAAGCTAAGCAGGGTCGGGCCTGGTTAGTACTTGGATGGGAGACCGCCTGGGAATACCGGGTGCTGTAGGCTTTTGCCTTTTGCCTTTTGCCTCTGGCCTCCTTGACCTCTCCTTTGGCGCCCGCCGCCCCTCCCCCCTCCCTCCGTGTGTCCCTCTCTCGCCGGGGAGCGCGTCTCCTGGGGCCAAACACACCCCGCCCACTGCTCCCTCAGCTCCTCCCGGGCCGGCAAAGCGGCCTGGCCTGGCCTGGCCTGGCCTAGCCTAGCCTGGCCCCGCCCCGCTTCGCCCCGCCCCGCCCCGCCCCGCCCCCCGAGCCCGCACACCGCACACCCCACGGCACTTCACAAGGGGACCGCTCGCCGCTCCCCGCTCCCCACTGCCCGCACCAGGCTAAATCCCACTGCACCGGCTGGAAGCCACGCCCCAGCTTTGCACCTTTGCTGACACTGCACCCGCACGCACGGAGGGGTGGGGGGGTGCGGTGAGGGCGGGACCGGGGGCTGGCGCCTGGGGACTGGAGGGTGGGGGCTGGCTGGGTGGATACAAGAACCCAGGAGCGGGCGGGGAGGGCGGGGCAGCGAGACCCCACACTCGGACTCCGCCACGGGCCTGGGCTCCCTGGGTCCCGGACCTCTTCCCTCCCTCGAGCCCTCATCCCCAGGGCCCCCGGCGTTTGGCGAGGCCCAGCTAGGGCAGCGGGCTCGGGCTGGTGATGTTCTCTGGGGGCGCTGGGGCCTCCGGGGTGGCTTTGCACCAGGTGGGGCGGACGGGAATGAAAGGCGGGGGGGTTGGGGGGGCTGGCTGCGCTCGCCCTGGGACTGGGGAGGAGGCGCTGAGAACCCGGCGGGGTGTGGGGGGGGGGCCCAGAAGGAAAGGCCGGCCGGATGCCCCACGCTCGCTTCCACCCTCTTCCCAGTGAGCGGCCCGACGTGGTGCGGTGCGGTGCGATCCGGTGCGGTGCGGTGCGGGATGGAAGCGGAGGCGGGCGTGGGGCCAAGCCGGGAGCAGCGTGCAAGAGTCCCGTGATCGGTGAAGGCCGGGGCTTGCGCCACAGCGCCTTGCCAGGGTCCTCTTGCGCCGCCTCCGCCACCCGCCCGGGGCCCGCGGCGGAGGGCGGCGGCAGCCAGGCAGGCAGGCAGGCAGGTAGGCAGGCAGGCGCGTGCATGGGTGAAGCGCGGCACCCGCTGGGCTTGGGACGCGTGGAGCAGGCTCTTGAGGCGCCCAGCGGCAGCCGCCGGCGTCTACGGCCATACCACCCTGAACGCGCCCGATCTCGTCTGATCTCGGAAGCTAAGCAGGGTCGGGCCTGGTTAGTACTTGGATGGGAGACCGCCTGGGAATACCGGGTGCTGTAGGCTTTTGCCTTTTGCCTTTTGCCTCTGGCCTCCTTGACCTCTCCTTTGGCGCCCGCCGCCCCTCCCCCCTCCCTCCGTGTGTCCCTCTCTCCCCGGGGAGCGCGTCTCCTGGGGCCAAACACACCCCGCCCACTGCTCCCTCAGCTCCTCCCGGGCCGGCAAAGCGGCCTGGCCTGGCCTGGCCTGGCCTAGCCTAGCCTGGCCCCGCCCCGCTTCGCCCCGCCCCGCCCCGCCCCGCCCCCCGAGCCCGCACACCGCACACCCCACGGCACTTCACAAGGGGTCCGCTCGCCGCTCCCCGCTCCCCACTGCCCGCACCAGGCTAAATCCCACTGCACCGGCTGGAAGCCACGCCCCAGCTTTGCACCTTTCCTGACACTGCACCCGCACGCACGGAGGGGTGGGGGGGTGCGGTGAGGGCGGGACCGGGGGCTGGCGCCTGGGGACTGGAGGGTGGGGGCTGGCTGGGTGGATACAAGAACCCAGGAGCGGGCGGGGAGGGCGGGGCAGCGAGACCCCACACTCGGACTCCGCCACGGGCCTGGGCTCCCTGGGTCCCGGACCTCTTCCCTCCCTCGAGCCCTCATCCCCAGGGCCCCCGGCGTTTGGCGAGGCCCAGCTAGGGCAGCGGGCTCGGGCTGGTGATGTTCTCTGGGGGCGCTGGGGCCTCCGGGGTGGCTTTGCACCAGGTGGGGCGGACGGGAATGAAAGGCGGGGGGGTTGGGGGGGCTGGCTGCGCTCGCCCTGGGACTGGGGAGGAGGCGCTGAGAACCCGGCGGGGTGTGGGAGGGGGGGCCCAGAAGGAAAGGCCGGCCGGATGCCCCACGCTCGCTTCCACCCTCTTCCCAGTGAGCGGCCCGACGTGGTGCGGTGCGGTGCGATGCGGTGCGGTGCGGTGCGGGATGGAAGCGGAGGCGGGCGTGGGGCCAAGCCGGGAGCAGCGTGCAAGAGTCCCGGGATCGGTGAAGGCCGGGGCTTGCGCCACAGCGCCTTGCCAGGGTCCTCTTGCGCCGCCTCCGCCACCCGCCCGGGGCCCGCGGCGGAGGGCGGCGGCAGCCAGGCAGGCAGGCAGGCAGGTAGGCAGGCAGGCGCGTGCATGGGTGAAGCGCGGCACCCGCTGGGCTTGGGACGCGTGGAGCAGGCTCTTGAGGCGCCCAGCGGCAGCCGCCGGCGTCTACGGCCATACCACCCTGAACGCGCCCGATCTCGTCTGATCTCGGAAGCTAAGCAGGGTCGGGCCTGGTTAGTACTTGGATGGGAGACCGCCTGGGAATACCGGGTGCTGTAGGCTTTTGCCTTTTGCCTTTTGCCTCTGGCCTCCTTGACCTCTCCTTTGGCGCCCGCCGCCCCTCCCCCCTCCCTCCGTGTGTCCCTCTCTCCCCGGGGAGCGCGTCTCCTGGGGCCAAACACACCCCGCCCACTGCTCCCTCAGCTCCTCCCGGGCCGGCAAAGCGGCCTGGCCTGGCCTGGCCTGGCCTGGCCTAGCCTAGCCTGGCCCCGCCCCGCTTCGCCCCGCCCCGCCCCGCCCCGCCCCCCGAGCCCGCACACCGCACACCCCACGGCACTTCACAAGGGGTCCGCTCGCCGCTCCCCGCTCCCCACTGCCCGCACCAGGCTAAATCCCACTGCACCGGCTGGAAGCCACGCCCCAGCTTTGCACCTTTCCTGACACTGCACCCGCACGCACGGAGGGGTGGGGGGGTGCGGTGAGGGCGGGACCGGGGGCTGGCGCCTGGGGACTGGAGGGTGGGGGCTGGCTGGGTGGATACAAGAACCCAGGAGCGGGCGGGGAGGGCGGGGCAGCGAGACCCCACACTCGGACTCCGCCACGGGCCTGGGCTCCCTGGGTCCCGGACCTCTTCCCTCCCTCGAGCCCTCATCCCCAGGGCCCCCGGCGTTTGGCGAGGCCCAGCTAGGGCAGCGGGCTCGGGCTGGTGATGTTCTCTGGGGGCGCTGGGGCCTCCGGGGTGGCTTTGCACCAGGTGGGGCGGACGGGAATGAAAGGCGGGGGGGTTGGGGGGGCTGGCTGCGCTCGCCCTGGGACTGGGGAGGAGGCGCTGAGAACCCGGCGGGGTGTGTGGGGGGGGGGGGCCCAGAAGAAAGGCCGGCCGGATGCCCCACGCTCGCTTCCACCCTCTTCCCAGTGAGCGGCCCGACGTGGTGCGGTGCGGTGCGATGCGGTGCGGTGCGGTGCGGTGCGGGATGGAAGCGGAGGCGGGCGTGGGGCCAAGCCGGGAGCAGCGTGCAAGAGTCCCGGGATCGGTGAAGGCCGGGGCTTGCGCCACAGCGCCTTGCCAGGGTCCTCTTGCCGCCGCCTCCGCCACCCGCCCGGGGCCCGCGGCGGAGGGCGGCGGCAGCCAGGCAGGCAGGCAGGCAGGTAGGCAGGCAGGCGCGTGCATGGGTGAAGCGCGGCACCCGCTGGGCTTGGGACGCGTGGAGCAGGCTCTTGAGGCGCCCAGCGGCAGCCGCCGGCGTCTACGGCCATACCACCCTGAACGCGCCCGATCTCGTCTGATCTCGGAAGCTAAGCAGGGTCGGGCCTGGTTAGTACTTGGATGGGAGACCGCCTGGGAATACCGGGTGCTGTAGGCTTTTGCCTTTTGCCTTTTGCCTCTGGCCTCCTTGACCTCTCCTTTGGCGCCCGCCGCCCCTCCCCCCTCCCTCCGTGTGTCCCTCTCTCCCCGGGGAGCGCGTCTCCTGGGGCCAAACACACCCCGCCCACTGCTCCCTCAGCTCCTCCCGGGCCGGCAAAGCGGCCTGGCCTGGCCTGGCCTGGCCTAGCCTAGCCTGGCCCCGCCCCGCTTCGCCCCGCCCCGCCCCGCCCCGCCCCCCGAGCCCGCACACCGCACACCCCACGGCACTTCACAAGGGGTCCGCTCGCCCGCTCCCCGCTCCCCACTGCCCGCACCAGGCTAAATCCCACTGCACCGGCTGGAAGCCACGCCCCAGCTTTGCACCTTTGCTGACACTGCACCCGCACGCACGGAGGGGTGGGGGGGTGCGGTGAGGGCGGGACCGGGGGCTGGCGCCTGGGGACTGGAGGGTGGGGGCTGGCTGGGTGGATACAAGAACCCAGGAGCGGGCGGGGAGGGCGGGGCAGCGAGACCCCACACTCGGACTCCGCCACGGGCCTGGGCTCCCTGGGTCCCGGACCTCTTCCCTCCCTCGAGCCCTCATCCCCAGGGCCCCCGGCGTTTGGCGAGGCCCAGCTAGGGCAGCGGGCTCGGGCTGGTGATGTTCTCTGGGGGCGCTGGGGCCTCCGGGGTGGCTTTGCACCAGGTGGGGCGGACGGGAATGAAAGGCGGGGGGGTTGGGGGGGCTGGCTGCGCTCGCCCTGGGACTGGGGAGGAGGCGCTGAGAACCCGGCGGGGTGTGGGAGGGGGGGCCCAGAAGGAAAGGCCGGCCGGATGCCCCACGCTCGCTTCCACCCTCTTCCCAGTGAGCGGCCCGACGTGGTGCGGTGCGGTGCGATCCGGTGCGGTGCGGTGCGGGATGGAAGCGGAGGCGGGCGTGGGGCCAAGCCGGGAGCAGCGTGCAAGAGTCCCGGGATCGGTGAAGGCCGGGGCTTGCGCCACAGCGCCTTGCCAGGGTCCTCTTGCGCCGCCTCCGCCACCCGCCCGGGGCCCGCGGCGGAGGGCGGCGGCAGCCAGGCAGGCAGGCAGGCAGGTAGGCAGGCAGGCGCGTGCATGGGTGAAGCGCGGCACCCGCTGGGCTTGGGACGCGTGGAGCAGGCTCTTGAGGCGCCCAGCGGCAGCCGCCGGCGTCTACGGCCATACCACCCTGAACGCGCCCGATCTCGTCTGATCTCGGAAGCTAAGCAGGGTCGGGCCTGGTTAGTACTTGGATGGGAGACCGCCTGGGAATACCGGGTGCTGTAGGCTTTTGCCTTTTGCCTTTTGCCTCTGGCCTCCTTGACCTCTCCTTTGGCGCCCGCCGCCCCTCCCCCCTCCCTCCGTGTGTCCCTCTCTCCCCCGGGGAGCGCGTCTCCTGGGGCCAAACACACCCCGCCCACTGCTCCCTCAGCTCCTCCCGGGCCGGCAAAGCGGCCTGGCCTGGCCTGGCCTGGCCTGGCCTAGCCTAGCCTGGCCCCGCCCCGCTTCGCCCCGCCCCGCCCCGCCCCGCCCCCCGAGCCCGCACACCGCACACCCCACGGCACTTCACAAGGGGTCCGCTCGCCGCTCCCCGCTCCCCACTGCCCGCACCAGGCTAAATCCCCACTGCACCGGCTGGAAGCCACGCCCCAGCTTTGCACCTTTCCTGACACTGCACCCGCACGCACGGAGGGGTGGGGGGGTGCGGTGAGGGCGGGACCGGGGGCTGGCGCCTGGGGACTGGAGGGTGGGGGCTGGCTGGGTGGATACAAGAACCCAGGAGCGGGCGGGGAGGGCGGGGCAGCGAGACCCCACACTCGGACTCCGCCACGGGCCTGGGCTCCCTGGGTCCCGGACCTCTTCCCTCCCTCGAGCCCTCATCCCCAGGGCCCCCGGCGTTTGGCGAGGCCCAGCTAGGGCAGCGGGCTCGGGCTGGTGATGTTCTCTGGGGGCGCTGGGGCCTCCGGGGTGGCTTTGCACCAGGTGGGGCGGACGGGAATGAAAGGCGGGGGGGTTGGGGGGGCTGGCTGCGCTCGCCCTGGGACTGGGGAGGAGGCGCTGAGAACCCGGCGGGGTGTGTGGGGGGGGGGGGCCCAGAAGGAAAGGCCGGCCGGATGCCCCACGCTCGCTTCCACCCTCTTCCCAGTGAGCGGCCCGACGTGGTGCGGTGCGGTGCGATGCGGTGCGGTGCGGTGCGGTGCGGGATGGAAGCGGAGGCGGGCGTGGGGCCAAGCCGGGAGCAGCGTGCAAGAGTCCCGGGATCGGTGAAGGCCGGGGCTTGCGCCACAGCGCCTTGCCAGGGTCCTCTTGCGCCGCCTCCGCCACCCGCCCGGGGGCCCGCGGCGGAGGGCGGCGGCAGCCAGGCAGGCAGGCAGGCAGGTAGGCAGGCAGGCGCGTGCATGGGTGAAGCGCGGCACCCGCTGGGCTTGGGACGCGTGGAGCAGGCTCTTGAGGCGCCCAGCGGCAGCCGCCGGCGTCTACGGCCATACCACCCTGAACGCGCCCGATCTCGTCTGATCTCGGAAGCTAAGCAGGGTCGGGCCTGGTTAGTACTTGGATGGGAGACCGCCTGGGAATACCGGGTGCTGTAGGCTTTTGCCTTTTGCCTTTTGCCTCTGGCCTCCTTGACCTCTCCTTTGGCGCCCGCCGCCCCTCCCCCCTCCCTCCGTGTGTCCCTCTCTCCCCGGGGAGCGCGTCTCCTGGGGCCAAACACACCCCGCCCACTGCTCCCTCAGCTCCTCCCGGGCCGGCAAAGCGGCCTGGCCTGGCCTGGCCTGGCCTAGCCTAGCCTGGCCCCGCCCCGCTTCGCCCCGCCCCGCCCCGCCCCGCCCCCCGAGCCCGCACACCGCACACCCCACGGCACTTCACAAGGGGTCCGCTCGCCGCTCCCCGCTCCCCACTGCCCGCACCAGGCTAAATCCCACTGCACCGGCTGGAAGCCACGCCCCAGCTTTGCACCTTTGCTGACACTGCACCCGCACGCACGGAGGGGTGGGGGGGTGCGGTGAGGGCGGGACCGGGGGCTGGCGCCTGGGGACTGGAGGGTGGGGGCTGGCTGGG